>NC_072861.1:18970042-19290811 GCF_028858705.1 Grus americana | reverse complement strand
TACATTATGGACGCGATAAAGTACAAACAGTGAATTCTGTTGATATGGAAAAAGGACATTGTAGGCGACTATTGTTTTATGTGTCAGAGATAGCTTATGTTGAAGAAATACTTGTATTATTTTCCTAACTGCAAAAAAAAGGCCCACCCGCAGCTCACCAAAAAGTACACAAGACTCTCAGCTGTTGCTAACTGGTTCCATTCCCCAAACTTGTAAATTGGCCTCAAGAGAATGATGTCTTTTATTAGCAAACTAGTCACGTCTATTTGTGAAATGGATGTTACTTGGGGATTATAGCCAATAATCAGTTCCTAGATATAAAGATGTTAACTTGGAGTTACTCATCCCACTGATGGTAACAGAGTTAGTCCAGTATTAGAGATTTGCAAACCAGAGCGTGACTGGGACTCTGCTCCTGCCCCCAGTCCTGTTGTGTTCCTCTCTATCTTGCTTCCTCCCCTGACACACCAGGAACGCTGCATGCAGAATAGGCCATTGATCAGTTTTTTCCAAAGCTGGTGCCATTTAATGAATTGAGTCTTCATCTCCCAAGAGACAACCAGGTAGCCCCACAGACGTAACTTTGGGGTAGAATACTCTATTGCTACAGTTCTGCTATTCTAGTTATTCTGAGTATAAACTGATTTGCATGCTAAATAGATATCCTCATCCATATTAGTGACTCCATAGAGTGGAAGAATATTTACCCAGACTGTGGGCCAAAATCTGGATTCTAAGTTGTTCCTTGGGCTAAAATCCTATTACTGTCAGAATTAATTTCCTTGAAGAGAGAAGTGTGCTAAGGCCACAGAATTTCATTTTGACACTTTGATTTCACTAATCTTGGAAATCCCTCTCACAAGAGTTATCTCTGAAAGGTGGAAATTTCCTGAAAAGTGAATCTGAACTTATTGTTCACAACCTTGAACCAGTATCTCACAAGAAGGGATGCCTTCTATTTTCAAAAGCCTCTGATATTTCTGTGATGAAACATAAACTTGACAAGGAAACACAAAGCAATCTGCTGGAACGGTTCTGCTATTCTAGTTACTCTGAGTATAAACTGATAATTAGGTGCAATTTCTTTGCTTCTGGAGAAGATTGATTCTTATTTGCATTAGATAAGTTTTAGAGCTGCAGTCGTGCAAAATATAAGGAAACCAGAAGTTGCACTGGGTTTCATAAAGGTTTGGAATCTCTGTATTTACAGACTTACAACTAACCTTGATATTCCATTTCTTTTTTCTGTCTGCAAAATGCCTCACTAAAATAAAGCATATCCAAGGCTGAGGAAACCAACATTCACCATAACCAGTGATAGCTTCTCTGCAGCTAATGCTGTAGCTCTCCAGACTATTTGAATGGTTCTCCATGGCTAGGTGTAGGATATTTCTCCTATTAGGAAGGGAATCTCCCATGATCTTAATCAGAGGCAGCACTTGCATCTAACCATGGAAGATGCACAGCATATCTCACATTTTGAGTCAAAAACTCAGTGGCATAATATACGAGTAGTCGAGGGTTTACATTAATTTACACCAGCTGAAGAGCTAGAAAGCTAGCTAGTAAAACTGCTTTAAATTAGTTTAAAAAAATTATCTTTTTACAGCCATTTTTTTCTATGGCTGCAGTTTCACAGTATCAGCTTATACAGATGTAGTCCACTGCTGCTTCTTTGTGCCATGGCTGCTTATAACTACAAGGTGAATGGGATCGGGGAACTGATCCATCAAAAAAGAAACTAAACCCAAGCTCTTCTCTTTTATGGCTTTTTCAGGCAAATCAGTTCCTCAAGACAGGTTACTGCAATGGCTACACAGACAGGCATGCTAGCTCAAAGCAGAGTAATGCATGGAATGGAGAACAAATAAGTGGGACAAAGAGGAGATGCTGGATTGTTAATTTTGGCACTGTGACTGGATAACTGCAAGCTACATCTCCATGCCTTTGGGCACATATAGAAAGGTAAAAGAGGGGGACAAAAAAGAAATACACTTCCATATAATACTTATAAATACAATATAAAATGTGGTTTTTGAAATCCTTATTGGCATAATGTCAATGTACTAAATATTTCTCAATTTCGTCCACGTCTACGTTCTCCTCAGATCTAAAGCAAGTATTTGGAAGTTATAAAAATTTCCACTGAAACCAGCATTTAGGCTAGTAGGAAGCCCATTTCGTTAAGGAGCTAGTTTAGTTTAGTTTATTCTGTTTCATTTTTGCCTGCTAATTCAACATAGAAGAGGTAACATGTCAGTCTTACCAAGATGCAATATCAGTGTTTTATTAGCTGATATTGATCATGAAGCAAATGGCAATAAATTAGCTTAGCCAGGTAAACATAGCCATATCCAGTAAGATGACACCTATTTTTATTTTAACTAGAATTAGGCTCTATATAACTACCACGACATAGTCAAAGGTCATAGGGAGCACAAAAAGTGTTTATCAAAAGTTAGGACATGATATAATAAAAGTTTGAGCCAAATTAAGTAAAACAAATTCTACCAAATTTTTGGTGTTATCAAAGGGAATAAAATCTCCCTTTCCTTCACACATTATAAATTTAGGGCAACTCAGGAAATTGCTCATTAGAAAATGAATTTAAGTCATATGTGACCAAAGGCAGAGAGAGCTACTCTTGTTCTGATTGACCGGCTGGGCTACACCACGTAACAAACTGCGTTTGCTGCTGTTGGCTGGCAGATTTGCAGATTGAGAACTATTGCAAAAATGCACAAATGATTTCAAGTAATCACTAGACTGGTAAAAGTTGTGATCTGTTCTCAGAGAATTTCGGAACAGTAAAAATAAGAAAAGTTAATTGAAGAAATCATTTATTGCCCATTATTTGGTAAATTCTTCAGTCACTGAAGCCATGCAAGGAGCTTTGAAACCTCATAATAAAGAATAAGTCCTTAAATAAATTAGTATAATAGTCTGATTTCTAAATTAACTGCTATGAACTTACCTGTGAAAAGTAATTCTCTAGTGAGTATTCTATAGCAAGAGCACTATACTACTGTCTCCATCTGATAGCTATTTTGTACCCCAAGGCATGTGGCTTGATTTAGCCTAGACGCTAACTACAAATGTCGTTTTCATTCATATGGCCCTAACTCAGTAAAAAAATTAAGCATATGCTCAAGACCCTGAGAAGTCAACTTCTCACATGTTGAACATTAAGCATATTCTTACATCCTTTGTTAGATTCTGGGCAGAAGGATCGGGATTATTCAAGTGCTTAGAGCTGAGCATGTTTTTATTTGCTTTGCTCAATTAGGGCTATAATGATCCCATTCTGTTTCGCAAATTCCTAAGCTCCCTGGCTTCAATAACCATTATGGTTTTTTATTCAACAATGAAATCTCAAGAATTTCAAATTCTCCATCGTTTTAGCTGCAGTAGTTTACTGTCCATCCAGTCCTTCACTTGAGGCTGCAGTTTCTATAGCACAGGTGAATGGGCAGCAGTAATTCTGGATCACAGAACAAAGCTGAACAACCAAGTTCTGATGACCAAAAGCTCTGAGTCATAACCATATTGGATTGAGCATGGGGATGCAAAAGGTTACTGCCCCAGCTGTCTGCCCCTCCTTATCTTCAAGGTTGCTCTGTTGGAAGTTATCTCTCCAGTCACTGCGGCTAAACTCAGCAAGGAACGGGAATTAAATATATCTTGTTGTTCCTGAGGATGGGAAAGTGTAAACATGATGGATCCCTCTCAAGTCCAGAAAACTGTTTCCAAAATCCTGTGCTCTATGTCCAGAGTCCAACTCTTCCTAAAGGATGCAGAAGGAGGCTGACCAGAACTGGAAGATCATGGAAGAGCAGGCAAAATGAGTTCCACAGCTTAAAACCTTGTGCTTTTAAAGACTGTTTTCTTAATGTTAAGCACAATGTTATTGTTCTATATGTTCATGTCCCTCTATTATCTTCAGAATAAAAAAATTTCTAGCAAGTTAGACATGTTTGTATTCAAGAACTATATACTGAGGAAAATTTAGAATAATTATGTCAGTTCTCAAACAATTCAGCTGGCCAGGAAAGATGCAAATACAACCTGCAGCTACATTTCGGCACAAAACTGTTAGTCAGTACTACTATATTTTTGTTTCTGTGCTTTGAGGTGTGCATCCTTTGTACTATTAGAATAATGCAAACAACTCTATTTCTGCTGTGGCTCTAGAGCTTTATCCTCTGCACAGCTATTCCCAGCACCTCACAGCTAATTGCGTATTTCCCCGCTTTGCTTCTGTCTGAAAACATTAGGTGATGTCCCTTTAAGCTTCCATGCAGTGTTAGTAGCAACTGTTCAGTGGCAAAGTATCATAGGTTATGTTGTCTCTAGCTCTGGAGTGACTAGAGACAGGGGGAACAGGCTTTGCTGCCTTTGCCACACAAACACACAGAGCAGAGAGATCTGTTTTTCTCCCTTAAATGGCTGAAAATCAGTAATAACCAGACTGAAATCAATGAAGCTTTACTGCTGTGCGCTGTGTTAACACAAGATGCGAATGTGCCTTTGGGTCCGGTTTCTGCAGAGCTGAATGGTAAGCAGGAATGTTCAGATTGCTTTGACTCCACTCACCATTTGCTGATATTAACTCTATATATTTTAAGCAGACACTTGCAGTTTCTCAGATGTCTTCTCTTTCTCATTTATTAGTTGAGTTATATTTTAACGGTGCTGAGAGATTTACTGTCAATGTATTAGATGTATTCATTTTGGTTAAGGCAAAATCCTTGCGCTAGGATCCAAATGTTGGACACATCTGTTAGCAGGCCAAGGAATGACCCTATATTATTATTATTTTTTAAACCTGACAGCTCACACATTTGAAAATTGCATAAAAATATGTAGCTTAGCAGCTCTGCCTTCTCTTTGTACTATTTGCTCACATCCGGATCCATTTTTTCCTTTGCCTGAAGCGGGGGAAGGACAACCCCATATCAATCGCTCCCTATGCCAGTTCACATTAGGGAAACCCCCAACTTTTCATTTCAAATCAGCAGCATCTTTCCTTTGATCCAGAAGACCACAGCTGGGAAGCTGACATGACTCTGCCTCGTGCTTCCCCTGCTCCGAGCCCCGCACCCGCGCTTTGCACTGTGCCTCTAACGAATTCTAGCAGAGTCGCCTCTGCTCAGTTTTAGCAGAACCTTTTCCTCCCTGTCACTGACAGAGCAGCCGAATTAATCACACTCAGCCCAACTAACATTAACAATCCGTCAAAGTGGCCTACGAAATGCTTCATCTACTGTAACTAGAAAATTCACCTGAAGACCTGCTGATTTGTCCTGGCACTTCTGCCTGTAGGACAGAACAGACAGAAACCACTTTTTCCCCTCATTCTCTTTTCAATATTTTCCACCTCCTTTTTTGTTGGTTTTTTTTTTTTTTTTTTTTATTTTATCCCCTTACAGTAGTTCAGAATTCATTGAACGTGAACAACGTTTTTGCTTAAAGAAATGCTTACCCAGTGTTATCTCTTTCATGGTACATGGGCCTTTACTGTTGATGACATCAGGTTTAGGGGTCGTTGGAAGTTCCTTTTGCAATAATGTCAGCAAGTCAATATAGTGACTTTGTGATGCTTGTGCCCTGTTGTATTTTGTCAGCCTCTTTTCTATTTTTTACTTCTAGCTATTTACCTATCAAAGTAGTAAAGTACTTTTAGCTGGGTCCAGTGGGTAAACTCTACCCCGTGAGTAAATCTGTCCTACACAAGTAACTGGAAGGGAAGTCCCTGTTACCTGTCTAGGATGATGCTGTAAATCATGGGCTTCACCCTGTAAGAGTGGCTCTTGCAAAAAACTATCTAGGTTGCTCCAGAAAGTGAAACTAAATTTTTCTAAAGCTATTTTATTTAGACATCTTTTGTGTATCACACAAATGGATTCAAATCACCCCTGAACTGAACATTTTGCCATCAACTTCTGAGCAAAAAGGGGGTAAAATCCAGTAAAAATCAGAAGGACAGCTTTTCCAACCTTCTTTACGAATGTGTAAATGACTATACAGTGCCACTGCCAGAAGCTTTTGCCAGTTATATTAATACCTAAACATATTTTGTCAGATTTTCTGCTTTGAAACTTATCAGGGACGGAATTTGCTTAGACAATCCACATGTCTCCGGCCAGTCACCAAGGCTGTTGGTACTTACAGAGCAGTTCAATAGATTCCAGTGCTAGTTTGAGTTTAGGCTCTGCAGTGGATTCCCTAGTACTATCTTATCTTAATGAAACTCCCCCAAGTTGCTGTCCCCACAGCAGGTCCCAGGGCGAGTACCTACACTTGAGTTACTTCTCTGCTAGTGTACTTCGACTGAAGTTTAAAGTTGAATTTACACTATGAAGTATACGTATTCAGGCTGAAGTATCAAAAACATTCCTCATTCAGCCACCTATGCTGGAAGGCATCACCACTAAGGAGAAGGGTGGGAGGACAGCTAAATCTGCCTGTGAAGATGAATCAGATTCTTTGCACTCAATCCTATAAAGAAGCCCATGAAGACCTGAAAAAGGTCAGCCTTCACATTAGGACAGAAGTACGATCTGGAAGGCCAGAATGGGCAAGGAACTATTAAGCTGAGTAGCTACTGAGTTTTCATTTTCATTCTCTTTGTCTTAGCTTGTTTTCACTCCCACACTGATTTTATTTTTTTTCCTCTTTCTTGCAGTAATAGGGATACATGACACAGATCTCCAGGTGCCTAGTTGGCTTCTAGGCTCCTCATTCAAGACCACTGGACTTGCAGGAAATGGGGAACCTGGGATTCATCTCTGAATCAGCAGCTTCAAAAAGCAGATCCTTATGACCAGTTTCAGGTTTTTAAAGGTGCTGTAGTTCTTTCAAAACATTTCCTGGTTTTACCTTCCTACAAACAATCTCTAAAACACGATTGATTTTTTAGTCTAGTTGTAGTTCCAGAAGCTTTCTTTTTTAAATTTCCTATCTCTCAGAAATTCTAAGGTATACCCTTTTTCATCCTCAACGCTCTTAGATCCACTGATTTAAGTACACCAGGAGACCAGTGGGAGTCTTCCAAGATGTATGTGGTGTTACCTGGCTCACGGCAGAATCACAACACAGTATCATTCAGTTATGGCAAGAAGAATACAGAACAACTATTTCATTGTTATTTTTAACAGAGCCAAAGTGCAACATATTATTGGCTAGCAACATCAAGTGGCAAACTGTTAAGGCATTTAAGGCCCTTATTCAACAACACCCATAAACATATTTCTGACATCTGCATTTAAATATCTGTTTCAATTCAGTAAGTTTTAAGCATGTGCTCAGAATTAACCTCTATACTTTTCCTGACATGGAGCTCTATGTAGGTAAAATATCTATTGTATCAGCATCACCAGCTTCAAAATCCAGGTCTTTCCAACCTCCAGGTACTATTCAATACGTAAGACTAGAGGTAAGGAGGTAGGTATGCATTGTCAGAACTCGGACAGGCCCAAGATGTTGAGGTTATTGTTGGGGGTTGGTTTGTGTTTTACAGACTTCCAGATGTTTAGAACGAAAAGCCATTGTGCAATTTCTGAACATCTCAATTTTATGGCAAAATCCGCCCTAAATAAAATACTTGTGTCTGTTGCCACCTCTCAAACAGCAGTATCTGAAGAACCTGGCATTCATGAAGACTTCCCTGGCAGTCCCAGGTGTGACACTGGGCAGCGGGGGGACTGAAAGACCAAGAGGGGAAATGTTTGCTAGGAGTACCTTGGGTCTGTAGAGAGAGAGATGAAAAACTGCTCTGTGACATGACAGAGAAGTGTGAGATTCACTTTTAGCTGTAGCTTTGTCTTCAGAAGTCTGTCCCATCAAGAGAATTAAGCTTCAACTGGCACTAATATGTCTAATGATTCATCAGAGGACTACGTACAATCTGAGCAATAAGAAATATATTCAGCCTTTGCTTACGCCTGGAAAAAGGATGTGTAGTTTGAACCATGAGAAACTAGTCCCTCTTATTTCTGTGGGGTTTTTTTCTGCTACGCTATTAAAAGTAAGCAATTCATTACTACAACACAGAGAAGCAAATTAAAATATCCATTTCCTATTGGAAATTGTCCGCTTTAAAATGAAAACCAAACCATGCCTCTCCTCCCCAGTAAAATACTGCCACTGCAACTGGAACTAATTTGCTGGTAGCCTCAGAAAAGAAGCAAAAGGTTCAGCTACAAGGAGGGAAGACAGTCCCCAGCTAGGTCAAAGCTGTGGTAATACAGCAAGGCAATCTGGGAGAGGCTTGCACAGCTCTTGGCTGCACATGGTGGGTAACAGTAGGCCTTTAGCTCTCCAGGCTGTCAATCTGGCACTATTCACACACACTAAATTCACTTTGGTATTTAAAGAAGTGGGATTATTGATTCTTTTCACTTCCCCCCCCCCCCCCCCTCATTCCAAGGCCACTACAGGCCACTGAAAAAGAAAAAGAGGCACACACATACATGGACACAGACAGCAGAATTCAGGGAGCACTTTAGCAGTAAGTAACAAGTACTAAAAATACTGACCTCACTGCAGTTTTTTAAATCAGAGGATAGTAATATATGGCCCAGATAACACTATATTTTCTTTATTACCCTGAATTGTACTTAATTGACATAACTCTGTGGGAGGATTAGCTTTTATACAAATACCCACATTTTATTGTATTGCCATTCCCTGAGGAATGCACTGCTCATATATTTCTCTTAATGTGGCTTTGCAAATAGGTCATTCCACAGTCATATGCTCAGCAACAGTGCTTAGATGTTTAGAATTCATTGATTATTGTTTTAAATGCTGAAATCATTGGACTGACGGATGGTTGCTTAGATATATAATTCTTAACCATTGACTGCTAACATCTTCTGACTCAATTATAATTATCAGACATATTTTGTTACTTTTTATATATATATCTCTCTTCAGTTGTGATGTAGAGATGGAAAATCATATATGATTAATTGAGACAGAATGACCTGATCCTTAGTTTAGCAGGCAGGCTGCTTTCTGAGGTGAGTGGAGGAAAAACTTAATGGCAACTCCAAGGCCTTTCGTTTCCTTTGGGTGAGCTCTCCCCTAGGAGGTTTACAGACTACCTAAGTGTTAGCACATTTAGCAGGTTCAAGACCAAATTTCATCCTGAAAGGAAAGGAAGAGTTGCACCTGCTCTGCTGCATGAATTTGCAGTGAGATTTCAAATGATGTGAACAAGATATTAAGGAATATTCTGTGAACATAAAATCTCTAAGCAGGTGGGTAACACAACGGGTCTCAAAAGTACCACAGTATCTTAATGCTGAAGTATGTCAGGAGTGGAAATGAGAGTCCCCAGGCCAGGATGGAAAGGTCCCTAGGAAAGCCAGATGTAATGTTTGCCAAAATAACTCACAAAAGTATTGACTCAGTGACTCATATATCCAGGGTCAATTTAGGTATGATGTTCACACATTAAATATGAAATGCAGGCTATATTTCAAGCAACACAGACTAACTCCTGCCCTAGATCACCAAACCACGACCCGTGTGGTGCAAGACTAGAGGAAGCATCACTTCTTCATGAGACAAACAAGAGGATAACGTGCTTCTCTCCATTCACGCTGCCTTGCGCTCCACAGCTTCAAGGGAACACTGTGTGCTAGCCAAGGGGGTGACTACGTCTCTTACTCCACTCCAAGCATAAAAAGTGCCATCTGTAACATTTGCTTGAGGAAAGTGCTAGCTGCTGCCACCGCAAAATGTACGTGAAACGTAGCCCACAAATATAAAACCTTAGTTAGCCATTAGACATTGGCAAGTCTGTTAAAAAGGCAGTTCAGAAATCCATGCAGTGACCGGTATCCTGCTCTGCCTCCTAAACATAAAGATAAAATTATTCCTATATAAGGGGAAGAAATAGTACTACTCAACAGCTTACAAATAACCTGCAGTGGTCTGCATATTGAGAGATAGATTACACACATGGAAAGAGGGGGTTGTCTCCTGACAACAAAACAGCATTGATTTAAGCAGCAGTACCAGGGAATCACATCAATTTTGGTTAGTGAATCACATGCCTACACAGAGCTCAGAATTGCAGGCTTACAAATGTTGTCACTCTATTAGGAATTTTCTTAAAAGTACTGAAGTCGTCTTTGCATCCTCAAGTCAAAGAATCATAGGATTTTAAGGTTGATTTTGAAAGACCAAAACCTACTTTTCTAGTCCTCACAGCTACAAAGGTAACTGAAAACATCAGATCTGAAAACATCAATCAAGTTTAAATGTAAGATTCAGAATCCACAGGGCAAAAAAATTATGACTATGACATCTGTTAATTTTTATAGCCTACTTTATGAAGAGAAAATGTATGTGATCAGAAGGTGTTTATGCTGGGGAAAGAGGAAGACACACTTGACAAAAATAATGATGTTCGAACAAGCCTTGTGAAAACAGGTGGCTGCGTGGAAGTGACTGTGTATGTTCTTTCTATCAGTGGCCTAAGGGAAAAGCACAAGCATGGGGACACACAGTATTAGGCACAAGAGCATCCACCAAAGAAACTGCAGCTACAGGAAAATCTGTTGAAACTGGCAGTCAATTATGAAAAACAAATCATAAGGAACTAAGTGTTTCTTTTGTGCCAGAACTTATGAAACTAATTGCTTTAAAAGACGACTCACGATTTCCAAGCCTATCTCATAATTTTCCAAAGTTTACGATTGGCAATGAGACTTAAAGCAATTTGCAAATACCAAGCTGAGCAGTATTGCTCCAATGCAAGTAAAAGTTGCAGAACCAGAGCACTAAACCTTTAGATTACCACTGAAAAATTATTCCTGCTGCAGTGACCTACAGCATCTCTGCACATGCAAGTACAATACAACAGGCTGGGGTGAGAAATAAAATAAGGGAATCAAAGCAACAAGAGAAGCCCAGGAAGGCAGATTTTGCTGCTAGAGAGACTTAAACACATCTAATTGATACTGAATCCATGGGGCTTAAATGCAGCTAGTGCATGTTAATAAAGATATGTCTGTTTTCCATCAACTCATCCAACAGCATTCACACATACAAGGTTCTCATTCGTCTGCAAGGAATGTGCACACATAAAATCCAGCCTATCTGCAGTTGATGTTCTTAACAGACACACAGTCAGGATCTCATTTTTGGTTTTCATAATCCAGTGTGTGCATATTTATTTATTAGACTCTGCATATACCACAGACTGGATCCTTTCCTCTGTTCTAGAAGCTTCACATGGATCTATTGGTGAAAGGCTGCCTTACACATAGTTTACCTTGCCTCATGCAGGTCTGTCTGAGCCTAAGGAATCACCAGTTGGTGCTGAGGACACCTTAATGTCTCTTTGTGTTCTTATAACCTGGCTGAGGACCCCTGATAGTCATGGCTACCCTCTAGCATGCTTTGCCTGCCATGCTCTCCCCAGCAAGCTGCAGGGAATTAAAACATGTTAGAGAAGATTGGAGATTCTTCTAACACATACTGTTGGGTTATCTTGAAGCCTGGCAGGAGGTTAACATGGATGGCTTCTATGCAACACCCTTGTTTTTGTTGATGGAAATCTCTTAATCACAAGAGTTACAAGCCAGTTTACACCACCTACAGAACCAGTCTGCAGCCAGGCTGGTTACTCCTTGGACATCACTAAGGACATGAGTGAATACATTGTGTTCCTGAATTTTAAATGGTTTTCTTCTGACAAAATTTTTGCAGTTCAGAAAGTGATTGGAGAGTTCAATCCTCAATCCATTTCTTTTACCAAAAAAAATCAACAAAGATGCCAAAACCAGCAAAAAAATCCCAATTAAATTAAGACAATACCAAGCATCTGTGTGGTTTCCCTTCAGTGAATCTGGAGAAGAGGCATTCCCTGTTAGATATACTAGAAGCCTTTTGTTGATATCATAGTGCTGACAAGTGTAATAGTGACAGCAACATCATATGAAATTATAACAGGAATCTTCCTTTCAGCAGTAGGTCTTGATAAATTGGACATACTGATTCCTGCTATTTGTTGCAAGGTAGTGTGGCATCTCTCTTTTTTTCTTTAACAGGCGCTAATTATTGAGCATCAAATAGCGTAAAATATAACAGCTGTGCATACTGTCAGTGCTATATGGGCTGCTGAAGGTGTCTGTGCGTGCATATGCCAATGTGTGAGCAACTGACAGTGGGTGGTTTTGCTGTTTGCTTTATAAATGCATTTGAATAAACTGGATTATTTTGCAGGACAGTAGAAATTCAACTGGGTTACAGCTGAATTAACAAGGAGAAGCCAGTTTCTAGAATGCCTGTGATGACTTTGCCACAGTGCTGGGTGAAGAAGCGTATTTCAGACTGCTGGGCATGGCTGGGGAAACAGCTAAGGTACGTGGAAGTTCTTGTAGACTAATGACATTTCGTCCTTTTCTCTACGCCAATCTCACAGATCCTAACTAAATTATTAACGTTTTCAGGAATCATGAATAGGAAGTTCCAGCATTTGAAAAACAGAAGAAAAGAAGGGGAAAAAAAATATCAAGAGAAACCAAAACCCTGATGTGCTATTTTAAGCTTTTATAGGCAAGCTGTGTCAAATAGTGGGAACAGTTCACATAGCAGGTGAAAGTTTGCTGCCAAAAGCTTTCAGTCCAAAGAAACTTTTTCCTTTGTGAGATGATTTAAACTGTAAACCATAAATACCCTGGTACCTCCCTGACCAAGATAACAACCTCAAAAAAAAAAAGAAACCCCTAAAAATATTATGGTGACCTGTTTTATGGTAAGGTCAGGCTCTTAATCAGTTTCGGGGTATATCTCTTGAAACGAGAATGAAAGACTTTCTCCCTGAATAGTTTGCTCTCCTCAGGTTATAGTGAAACAAAATATGTAAAGTTTTTTGCTTCTGAGTGTTAGAGCTGCTCTTTTAACTTTCCTTTTAAGTTGGAAAAATGCAGTGAATAGAATCATTCTTTTCAACTCAAAACTTCTTCATGAAGGGTTGAGTCTCTTTTTTTATGGTTGCACTGGTACTAACACACCAGCTTCAGATGACCTTTACAAGTATCACATGGAGGCTTTATCCTGATTAAAATGGTTTTCTACACAGAAGGGGAAGGCCTGTGACACCACTCCGAACAAAACCTCTGCAGGACAAGGTGTAAAAGGATAAAATATATTGCTTCCTCTAAGAGGAATGGAAAAAAGGACCGAGAGATTCTGAATAAGAGAGAGACATGAAAACCTGTGTTTCATTTTGATTAATTCTGCACAGTTCTTCTTTAAGCAAATGACTAATGTGGCCTTTGACCCACCAGGAGAATTCTTTTAGCTCCATCCTTCAGGAAACCCAAAGAAACAGTGCTAGGGTTACACCTAATGCTGACCTACCTCATCCATCTGCTTTCAGTGAGCAAATGCCAAGTTCATATTCTCTTCCCATCGATGAAGGGGTGGGGAAGGGAAGAGAGAGGATAAAATTGCTGTAACTTAATACTGGCATCAAGATTTATTTACTGTTGATCACAGCTGGTGAACTTTTTGTATCTCGCATCTGCGCAAGGTTGTTTGGGTCAAGGTGCATATGCCAACAAGAGAAAAGCTGGGAAAAAGTGCAGGAGAAAGGAAGGCCTGAGGATGTAGCAGAACAGCAAGGAATGAGAGGCTCAAGGGTAAATTTATAGTTATGTGATCTGAGCCCAGAGGGAGGCCTAAGCAAGAATGCTCCCTGACCGTAAAAACGCACTAGCTGGTAATGGCTGTTAATGGTGCAGGGTGATTTTACTGAGTTAGACATTGTGGGGGTGGCGGGGGGAGCAGACATTTGGGAAGTGAGATGATAGTGGGGTAAATGCAACAAAAGAATGGACTTGGTGAAGTCGTGCATGCCCTGCTTCCACAGTTGCCTTCCAACGTACATAGATAGAAAAATTAAGAAAAGACAAAAATAAAGGAGAAAGAAAAAGAAAGATGCGGGAAATACGATGAGGACCCCAACTGGCATTTTGTGCTGCTAACGTGCATGACATTTCAAGAACTGTACTTTGCATTTTTCCTTTTAATTGTTCTGCCCTTTTGCTCTCCGTTCACTGTGGTGCCATAGCACTCTGCCTGTCTGAGGACGGCAATGAGCAGGCGATGGATGTGCTTATAAGCACTTTGGGTTCACAAGTCTCCCATTTTCAATTAGCAGATGAATAAAGGATGTAGGATAGGGGTTTATTTTTGATTGCATGTTTTCAATTAAAATCTTTTCTTTCTCTCTCTTATCTTCTCCCTTTCTAATAAGTCTCCCCTCTACTGAACCCACGCTCAGACCATTATACAGTCCTTCCAGCTCCAGTGCTTGCACTAATACTTACTGGACTTGGTGGAACAATTGCATTACAGGCGTCTACAGCTCTGATTATCATCAGCAACTGGGGATGCTGGCTCAAGGATGCGAGGTTACTTGAATACCAATCCCCATTACCCTGCGGCAACTGCTTCTCAAGGAGAGCCAGTAACTCACCATAATGAGATCACAAAACACACAAGCTTTCTTTGATTGTGATTTCCAGCCCAATCAGCAAAGAAAGGAAACTGCTGCCCTTGAGTAGTCTGGAACCTGTGCCTTTCTCTTTTGAGTTGAAGTAATGGTCTAACTCAGGATCCACTGACTTAACAGATCACTGGATCAGGCCCAAGCTAACTTAGTTAAAATGCAGGTAAAAGTGGCTTCTGAGTAGACAGGTTTATTTTTAACAATTCCCATATGTGTTTTTTCTTTTTCCCTTGTTTACTAAAAGTTCATTCAAATGGTTAAATTGCATTCCTTTTCAATGAATATCTGATGATACATTTTAACTGAGTCTCAGCCGAACCTGCGTTTGATCAGTACGGGAAAAAACCAAATATGCTACAGCTAAACAGGTAATTTTACCTGGACCATATTGAAACACAGATTCTCTGTAAATTAATAAATAGTGTAGAAGGCTATTGAAATAGTTATTCTTTCTGCACAGAACCACTCTGTTATATAATTACTAATACAATTACTAGCTCACTGTTACTGGAAGCACAGCTGATGCATTCAGTGTACTTTACGGCCAAAATACCATTCATAGATTTTGGCACAGATGTGTAAGAGTCAGTTAATGAAGAATATCTTCCAATTTTCAAAGTTCTGAAACTCCGCAGCTTTCTAGGTACAAGACCATATATCACTCTTCTCTCCTGTACTATGTTATTATTTGTTGTACATAAACATTTCTGAAAAATGCTAGATGCATAGACATTGTATGTGTATAAAGATGATGCTGCACAAAGTCAGTGAAAACTTTCAGGATTTGTGTAAGAAAGAGCGTCTGTAAAACACTAAGGAAAGATTGAATTAATTGTATCATATTTACTGAGAATTTTTAAGGGAAGAGTGTATGACCGTGTTTTTAATACAATTAATTGGTTAAAAATGAATACAATTAAAAAATTTGTAAGCCACACCAATCTATACTATGCTGAGCGTACTTTAATTCTTTGGGCACTGCTGGGATTGTCCTGGATTCCTGATCTTTGGGCTTTTATGACAGATGGAGAATTTTTAAATCAACATCAAACCTGTGAGCATAATTAACGAAGCCAATTTTGAGCTAGATCTTTTCAACAGGGGGTAAGGGATAACTTCCTATCAAACTAAGATTGTTAGGTTTGCCTTCATTCTGTAGAACTACCTAGTTCAAGTTATTTGCAAGAGACAATCATATTTAGATTCATTAAAGCAGGAGAGAATGTTTTGTCTGAACCCAATGCATGGGATACTTTCTAAGTTCATTTGGGAGCTTTGAGGTTTGGAAAAGAATATCCCCTTTAAAGATAAAGAATATGTTAAGTCTCTAGGAGAGTCACCTAGAGTAAATGTTGCTGGTATTTTATCCATAAAATTGCACTCTTTTCCCTTCCCCCCCCCCCCTTTTTTTTTTCCTAAGCAGCACACTGGTCAAACATACCAAGTGCCTCTTGTAAGAAGTTATCACTTTAGAAACGAATTTGCAAGCTGTAGCACTGCAGCCCTTGGATGGGATCATGAGTCCCTAACCTCCACAGGTCTGGCCTTTGAGCAGAACTTGAGAGAAAGAGGGGGGGGGAATGAGAGAGAGAAAGAGAGAGAGAGCAAAAGGATGAAGAAGAAAAGCAAAATAAATCAAAAGCAGCTTTCTTGGTAACACCAACATCTCAAAGGCCAAGTGTAAAAGGACCAGGGCTCTAATGATATCAATTAGGCTCAATCTTCTATGTCATTCTAGATATATTGTACCCGCTGAGTATACTTAAGTCCATATGTATAAGGTCATTCACTGGGTCCAGAACATAACAAATTATCAGCAAAGGGTTTGGGGTTTTTTTTCCCTTTTCTCCCTAACACTTTTCACTTTCTGAAATAAATTACAGCTCATAATGGCTTCATGTTGAGAAGCTAATTTTACTTAATTTTTTTCCTGCTATAACAGGGAAATGATTATTATATCATTGCGTATGTTCATTGCACAATGAACAAAAAAAAAATACTTGTTAGATTTTCTTGGATAACGTGCCTCAGCTAAGACAGGTGACTTCCTTTTGAGATGTCATGGTATAATTGGTATCAAAGATGCCAAAGAGATAGTCTTTACAAGACATTATCTGCCTTGGCTAATCTTTTTCAGTGTCCCTCATTACACTGTGGGTTTCTTCACAGCAGCATAATTGCATATTCATTCTGAAGGGAAATAGTAAACTGCTAAGAAAAGCAGAATAAGAGTCTGTTTGAATCTTTTGGCAGGCCTTCAGAAATATGTCATCTAGTTCTATCAGCAGCATCTCAGGATGTGGTGACCACCTAAAGGCACACTTGAAGGCTGACAATAAACTTGTGCTACTCCCTGCACTTCCTATAACAACAGGCTTCATGCTGGATTTGCCGTCATTTTTCAGTCCCTTGGAGAGGAACTATGCCAATTTGGGCAAACACAGCAGAATCTTGTTACATAAATTGAGTCAATTCAGACTGTAGCTCAACTGTGCTTTTCATGATTAGGCAGAAATGTTGTCTTTACTGAAGATATACAATTATTGCTTATCATGTCGAATGACAATGCCATTTCCACTGGAACAGTTAGAGAGAGGTTGTTTGATCATATGCAAGATTAGATATCTGAAGCTATGCCAGACACATACATGTCTTACAGAGCAGTGTTTGCTATTGCTACTGGATAATTCACGGTATTATTTTCATAGGGGTTACATATGTCTCCTGTTCTTACTGGGCATCCCGTGGGCACCCCCTATGCCAATTAGCATCAATGAGATCGATGAAATATTGATCAGCTGGGATAGGAAAATCAATAGTGTGCCGGTCAGGGCACTCACCTCAACTGTGGGAAACCCAGGCTCAAGACCCTGCTCTAATGAATGCTCAATTATTTATGCAAAGTAGAAAGCTCCAACAGAACAGATTGAGGAAGCCTACCCCAGAATAACTACCCACTTGGGGTCAGAACAGTCATTAGGGATGGAGGAGGCTGTCAAACTTGAGCCTCTGGCTGAACCAGAAAGTCTCCCCTGGAACAGAGAGGGGTTTGGGTTTGGTTTTTTTTTGTAAAGTGGCAAGTTTCCAACAGAAGTTTCAGTTGAAGTGAACGGGCATTTCAACTAGCTCTGTATGCAAGCCTGTCCTACTAATCCCTGCTGTGCAGCGTGCCATTATGCTCTTTGGGGAGAAGCATGAGACGACCCACGCTGTGCGTGCAGCTTGCAAAGGGTGCTAATTCCTCCCCACACTGCCGTGGCTCCACCAGAGCTCCTGGGTTCTGCTGAAACAGCAAGCAAGGGTCGGGGCAGGGCCCTGGGTGTTATTGATGTGCAGCCAGTAACAACCAGACAGTTGGCCAGGGGACTCTTGATTACAAGCCTTACCATAAAACTCAACTGCTATGAACTTTTTTATCACCATTTCTTGTCATTAAATCTTGCTTTCAACTCCCAGCTTGGCTTTTTCCATCAGCTTGATAAATGTTATGTAACCTAGAATTTACTTTTATTCGCACTCTCCTTCCTTTGGTTCTCTTCCTCATCGAGGTCCTGCACATCTGTTTCATATTTATTAAAGGGGAAAAGAAATGCTCTGTTTGCCCTCCTCTATATTTATTATAGTTTATATGTTAGAAGTAAAAAGAATATACAGGGGAAAAAAGAAAACAGCCTTCCGTTAGGTTCTTTAAAATATGTTTAAAAAGTTTCAAAAATTCCTCCTTTTTATATCCAGAGGATTTCCTTTTATATCCCTGTTTAGTAGTGATGGCACCCTTTTGCACTTCGTGTCTACTTAATCTACAAACTGCTCGGGTTGGGGACTGGTCTATCCCCTGCACCTACTTCTGGGACAGCACAGGGAGTACCAGTCTAAGGGGCCTTGAAGTGCTTCTGCAGTACTGAAGTAGAAGAGAGAATGGATGTGTTATGTTAGTTCCCAAAAACCCTGACCAGAACAGAGCCCTCATTACACTATGATCAAACCTAAAATTACAGGACAGTGCCTGTTTTCAAGGACTTACAGTATAATTTGTATCAGGTTGCAGTAAAAGTGTATAAAAGCATTTGGAAAACACAAGGGAAAGGGGGAGTGGAAGAGCAAGACTACATAACATCAACTTGCTAAGATTTCAACCAGGCTAATAGGTACAGAGATGATGGTTGCTCTTCTAAGAGATATAGACAGACAAATTAGACAGGGGTTCACAAGTCACCACTGATCATTTACCTGGCCATTATCACTTGTCAATGCCTGCAGCCAGCACACTGGAAGTGTCGCACAAGAATCAGGACAAGGTAGTGGCTTCCCAGGCCAAAACAACCCTGCACATCCATGGAGACAGATGCAACCATGACAATTATGGGCTTTCAAGGTGGTGCCAGTTCTTCCCTGTTACACGATGAGCTGAATGTGCAGTAACAGCTATAGACTGTGGATCTGCTTCTACCTGCCTGCTAAATCTACCACTCATCTCTATTCCCCCAGAACAAAGGGATACTTGCATGTCATGCCTAGATGAGTCCAGATTTATAGCTTGGCATAGTTTCATTCCTCATACTGTAGGGAATTAAATAAGGTCCTTAACTGGGAAGTTTCATCACCTTAAACTCCCTAAACATGATGGCTATTCAGCTCATGTACAATCCAAACTACACTCTGCAAAGCCATCTACCTCAATTAATCTTGAGAGCTCTAGGCTGCCCGGTGGCTCCTTAGTTAGGTCCTGCAGGGAAGTGTCTAGGGTTTGACGAAAAAAGAGTGAAGTTTAGGCAAAGTGGAAGGGCTCTTATTCCTTGTAAGCAGAGGTATCAGTGGAAAGCAGGAACTGGAGCTTAGTTGTCAACTCTAAAATATAAATCTTTACCAACTTAAGTTAACTAACTGTGAAAAACAACAGCAATGGAGGCATACTTAGCTATATTTTTTTCCAGGATACTGCTTCAATACATCTGTCCTCCATTTTCTTGGGAAAACTATTCTTCCTTCACTTATGTACATGGAAGAAAATTAAACATTAGGTGTCTATCATCCAAAGATCAGTTTCTGTTCCTTTTTTCCTACACCATATCTCCAGCCTGGAAGAATATTTGCTCCTCTACTGCTATTTCCACTAATCGAATATGAATACTGAAAAGTAATATGAAAGCCAAGCAGTGAAAGGTCTCTACATGCCTTTTAATTTTTTTTATTATTTTTTAAAAAGCTTTAAACTAAAAAAACAATCTGATAAATTAATTCTCAGGTGTGAGCATAAAATAAGCTGTCCTTTAGGAGCCGGGAATTAGCCCAAGAGCATCAGGGATACAGTGGCAAAGGGCATGCTTTAAGAATACCAAAAAAGATTTTGTAACAAATTAAGCTGGGGATGAAGCTGTGCCTGATGTTACAGGCCATTATTATGCACAGTTATGAAACACTGGTATGCATTAATAATAAAGATCAGTGTCGCCTTCTAGGGAAAAATTGAGCATTCTTTTAATTAACTTAAATTTTTCATCAAATTGATTGAAAAGCTCTCATCCTTTTTTACTTTCATGTAGCCCTACATTTTATGCCATAGGCTGAGAGCAGTTTTATCTCAAATACTTGGTGTTTTTGAAAGAGTCCATGTGTTACAAGTTTAAAAAAAAAAAAAAAAAAGAAAAGAAAAATCACAGCAACAACCTAGAAGCAAGTTGGGGCATGAAATGAGGAAAAAATAGGTAGCAGCTTTCAAGTAAATCACTTTTAAAATTTTTGTGTTTATCTTAGAGGGGAAGAAAGAAAACGTGTTTTCCCTTACACCATGGTAGGGCTTCGGAGCTGTGCTCAGGCACAGGGGTTGACCCATGTCATGGAAGTAAGACCTGAGCACATGGCATCCAGTTGGAATGGGGGAGAGCTGCTGATCTCTCAATGGCTTCTGTGCACTTTAGTTTCTTCTTTCTCTAGAAGTGCTGAAAGCCTCTAGTTCTGCTTATGTATTATAAGGATATGAAGCTTTCCCCAGAGTATCTGGATGGGATATTGCTGGATGACTTTTAGGGTATTGTTTGGAGCATTCGTATGGCATGCCTGGAAAGTCACAGCAGTTTCTCTGGTGCAATCTCACTCCACTGCAGTGATGCACTGGAAGAACTTAATGCAAAGAATTTTGGCTGTCTCTAAGTGGGGCTTCCTCACAGAACTTTTCAGTCCTTGGTCGTGCATGGAAGTCCCATCCCCAGGGCAGATATCATGTATGAAAAATGCATTTCACATACACCTGTTCCACTCATAGATACTTCTGCACAGCAAGCTCTGGAGGTGACACTGAGCCACTATGCCCAATGGATTTTGGGCAAGCAAATCCCCCAGACTAGGGGGATCCATAGCTACTCATTCAGGAAGGCTCAAGCCTCCATTGCGCCATCCCAGCTGTGCTGAGGACCCTCGGGACATGTCTACAGTGACAAGCACAAACACTCATAGACTCTCTCTGTCCACACTCTGGGCTGGATGAGCAGCTCAGATTCAGAGGGTTTGGCTCAGAACCACGTAGCTGCAACAGGGTAATGCCATGGCAAAGTCCAGATGTGATGCAGTGAGAGCGTGTGCCTGTAGATATGCTCTTGGTGGAGTGGGAGACCTGGGCATATCCTTTTGCACCTTTTCTTCTTTTTTTGTACTTTCGGATGCATGTCTAAAGGGAAGCGAACAGCTCACAGATTGGTGTTTGCATTACACAGCTCAGTATCTAAAGCAAATCAATAGAAGATTTTCATTAAGATTAGCATTAAACCCTTCTGATACTGAAAGAAGAGCTGAGGGGAAAGGAGGAGGGAGGGAAGGAGAAAGAGAGATGAATGGATAGAATAAAATATTTTCCTTATTCACCACAGAAATATATTAAGCTTCGCAGCTTATATTTCCTGTGCGTCTATGCAATCACAGTCCTTTCCTCCCCATTGCCTATTAACATTCTACAGTTACCGAAAAGAAACATTTGATATTTTAAAACATGGCCTACAGTCATAAAACCTTACCATGTGAGATCTGACAGGATCAGCGCAGCATAGGAGCTATCAGCTTGGGTACTTGTATGGGAAATTACTTTTTTACTGGAAACCTCCACGGAACAGCTGTGTGCGTCAGGCTGATTCTGCAGCTGACATTTCTATCTGAGCTGGAATGAACCAATATCCCACGCTGGTGGGAAAGGCCACAGGAGATGCTGGATCCAATTCTCCTCTCACTTTTACGGGTGTAAAACAGGTGCTTAACAAGATTTCATAGCTATAATGCTGGACTGAGGATCAAACCAATTCTTCTGGAGGAGATGAAAAATCAAGATCCTGCAAACAATTCTGACTACAGTATTTCATTAAACTTTTCATAAAGGTAGGGATATGAGAAGAATTCCAACCTCATTTGTAATCAACAGCAATGTTCTCATTGACTACAACAGGGCCAGGAATTGCACCTATTAAATATATTATTCTCACAAATTTCTAATTTAAGCAATTACATCCTACCATCCTAAATCCCACCTGGATTTTCAGCTGGATATTGTATTCTTCAATTTCTGGCCCCGTACCCTTGTCTAGGATTTCTGTGCACCATTAAACAACTGCTGCATTTTACATCTGAAGCAGGTGCAATTACGTATCAGTTTTTTACGTATGAAAAGTACTTTAGGATATTCTAGGGTGAAAGGTACAATATGACTATGAGACATTGAGACTTTCTCACAGTTAAATTCACTTTAGGGCTCTGCACATTTCTAAAGCAGTGTAACTTAGTATTCAGCGTATACTCTTTAGTGTAAAAGAAACTCTAGGAAATAATTTTGATTAAAACAGTTACAGTGCGAAAAGACTTTCATTATATGACTGTTTTAAGCAACATTTTTGAGCTACTTTTAAAAAGCATTTTGTTGCCATGTTTGCAGTTGCTAATAAATAGCTCCTAATCTATATTTTTATCCAGGCCCATCCCCTCCTTCCCTCGCCATTCTTTTAATGTGTACAGCACCTTATACAGCAGTATCCAAGATTAAAGTTCCTCTCATTGACATAGAATGAAAGCAAATTATGCCGTTTGCAAGAGAAGAGATAATAAAGGGGGAGTCTATAGAAATACTTTGATGAATTGTATAGTGGCAATTTTCTGACATTAGTAATGTAGGGCAGAAGACAGTGTTTCTGATATATAGATGTAAATTCATCATCCAGACTGCATTAGAGAAAACTACATAAGATTCCTTGATTTTTGGATTGCTTACAAGAGCAATCAGTAAAATGTTATAGTCTTCTCCAAGGAAGCTCCCTTAGTGCAAAAGGTGAAGAATTACACAGATGAAATAGCTACCCTTTTGTGCTAACCATCATAAAAACAGAGCCAAAAGACTTACAGGAGCCTGCACCTACCTATAAAGGGAAGGGCTTTGTACTGTAAGGTGAACGACTAACTGCAGCTGGAAGAATCAGATGGCAGTTCCTTATTTTTTATATACATGTGTATATACGTATTCACACATATATAGAGAGATAGATATATAGCTATTTTATATATGTATATGCATATGGATTGTTTTACTTCTTTGCAAAATAAGAGAGTAACCAATTCTCTATTTTTAAAATAACATGAAAGACCAGCTTGTGGAGAAGGGCAGGAGGACATGATTCAGATTGCACACTGTGAGTCCTACGAAAGGGATCACGGCAGTAGGTCAGACACGATTTGTTTACTCGTGAATACTTCAGTAGAAGGGAAAAGTGCTTCATTAGTTCGGAAAATATATTTTAAAAGGATAAACTACTAATGTGATAAAATTAACCATTTTCAACCTAAAATTTAGGAAGACAAAGTACATTGCAGCTTCCCTAGTTTGGGACAGGAACCTTGTGGCCTTTTCATTTTTGTTATTTAAAATCACGGAGAGGAAAATTTTGAAAAACAGCACTTTGGGGGAACTTTCTTGGACATGGAGTGTTCAAATTTTTGTTACTCATTCCCTTCTATCAGACTGAAGCAAGGATGGAAAGTGTAGAGAAAGAGGAAAGAATTAAGAATGAAAGGGTATGTTATAAAAGTTAATAAATGAGTTTTATCAACAGCGTGAAATGAACAGTTACAAAAGCATTGAGGGTTCAGAGCAGCTTGAAACTCCCATCAGATACCAGAGCTCCACCAAAGCTGCTGACAAAGCCCATCTTAACCCCTGGCTATCTCTACCAAGTCTATGCCCCTCTAAGCATTTCAGTGGCTGTAGGGTGACAAGCAGAGCAAGATGTTGTCAGTTTATTTTTCCCTCAGACCTTGTCTCCACATGTACATGGCTCTCATGAGCATATCCATGATTTGGTCTCACCAGCATAGCTTCATTCAATTTTTAAGACGACAGGAAATAATTTCTTATAGACCAGAGATTTCAACTCAGTCTGACCTTCAGGGCCCCTCAGTACCCCCATTCTCAGCACACCATGTCCTGGGTGCAATGTGAACACGGAGCTTAGGGTCACAACCTGATCTACATGTCCAGCTGGGTGCAGAAGCACTTTCTACAGTGCAGAGAATAGTCCTAAAGTACACAGGATTTTATTCTTATTTATTTTATTTTTTTTATTATTTCTTTTTTCCCCCTCCTACATTGGTTTTGGCCGTTACAGAAAATAATGGGATCGTGGGTGGATTCAAGATGTCAGACAGAGAGAACAAGCACTGCTGTTCACTTTGTAGTAAGGCAGGGAACAGTATTAAAGAAGCAGAAATCAAGGAGTAGGGCCGCAGCAGCAGCAGTAGCTCATCCAAAGCAATAACAACGCACGAAGGCAAGCCATGGCAACTGAAGGAAGGCTGGAATCTAGCATACCCATGGTCTTGTTCTTATTATTACAACACAGCGTGACTAAAAATATCAAACCAAACAAAAGAAATTCCTGCAGGCAAGGGGTAAGAGAGGAGGCCGACCACTGCTGGAAATGGAACTTATTGTTCACCTAAGTAGTGCAGCGGGGAACAGAAATCACAGAAGCAAAGGCCAAGATCAACAGCAGGAGCAGCGCTGAAAGTAACAACAATGTTCCTGAACAAGGAGCCACAGACTCCAGAAGAGGTGAGTTAGAAAGGGGTTTCCCACCCTCTCGATCCCTCCAACGAATCACCCAGACTGAATGCAGGCTAGATGGATCGCTCTGCTTTATGGCGGTGGGATGCTGTGCCAGGGACAGGCCTGGGAATGGCCTGGGGGTTATGGGTCCTTCAGGCATCAGCTCTCAGGTGACCCAAACAGCAGATTGCTCTCAAAGGAGGAATCAAAGCCCCCAGGTGATCCTGGCGCTGCCAGGCTCCCAGCTGAATCAGCCTTCAGGGCAGGCCGACAAGCAGCTGGATGCTCCCATGTCCAGAGGAGCCATGGGGCCAGGCTGACAGCAGAGAAGCCGGGGATCCTGGGGTAGTTTGCGCCTAGGAGCTGGGAACCCAAGGCTTTCGGTCCCCTGGACAGACCACTGGGCTATTGGGGCACCAGGATTTTGACTCCTTGCTGGGTGGCTGGTTCCAGCAGAGACCTGCTTAGTTTCTGTGGTCAGACCATCTCCATGAAACACTACCTTTTTGCCCAGTTGGGCATTTTCTGACAGACATCTTTCCATGGGGTGCTATCTGGCCAGCCCTAGCTCAGAGCAGCTGTGCATACCAGGTACGTAAAGAAATACACAGGAATGATCTGTACGGCTAACTTGTAATAAAGCTATTATTAATGGCTACATCCTTGCTTTGCACTTCTGTGATACCTTCCAGAAAAATTCTGAAACCTTTTCACAAGTTAATGAACCAACCAAACTTCCCTGCTGTACTGCAAGGCAAGAATTTTCACTACCTCTTTTTCTCTCCTAACTCCTCCAGCCTTGATCAGTTTTCTTTGGCTACTCTATTCACCAGCATCACACTTACATATCTTATAGGAGAACTGTTCCTTCCCATTTCATGCTCCCTTCCATAACTCTCCACAGAGACGTGAAGGAAATCTGGCTTGCAGCTGGCTCACATGATGTGAGTTGAGTGGCCAGTCTAAGACCTAGAAGAGGAAACTGTGACCTGCTGCGCTCAGAGTGAGGGTTTTATAAGGTAAAGAGCTCTGGAGAATTGCAGAGACTGAAGGAGAGGCAGCTGTTTGAGGCAGCTGAGAATTGGGAATAGGTGTACAGGGACATGACGGCCTGTTGAGTCAGCGTCTCAGCTGGTACAAACCAGCACAGCTCAGTTCACTAAAACTAAGGTGCAAAGTTCATTTCAAGAAAGAAAACAATGGCTGGATAATACAGTGCTCAAAAATGCATCTTCCTTTCATTTAAAAAGGGATGAACTGTGCTGCAAGATGGTGACAGGCCTAGAATTTGATCTTTCCAGGATAGAACTGTCGTCTGTTTTCTATATCTGCGTAATTTTCTCTTTTAGATTCTCACTTAGTAATGAATAAATATTTGTTTCCCATGCCACAGCTCCTTTTCCATTCCTTCAATTTCCCCCACATCAGGCTGTTTATAAAGGATGCTCCTGGGATGGAGAAATGGGCCCTGAGATCTCAGAGATGATCCTGTCTTTAAGCTTCTACTGCTGCTCCACCTGCTTCATTCCATCCTTTTTAGCATTGCACGATGCATTGAATACATAATTTTCTCTCCCTCTGTCTGTCAAACACACACACACACATTTTCTTCTATGCTCGTATATCCCAATCTATAGAAATTCCCCCAACTTGTGCATGCATCAGCCACATAGTAAAACAAAGGCTTTTATGTATTCAAACCGATGATAGATGGATTAGAAAGACATAGTTAATGTGAGTCGTACTTTCAATGGAGCTTTAACTGACTGAAAACACATAGTTCATGTTAAGTCTTTGTTGAAATTCCTATCAGTAATAAGCATATTGAATCATGAGAATAAACATAAAATGTCACAAGCTTCTTTTTTTTTTCTCATGGTGGTTGCAATTTCAATATATTTGTTATAATCAGCGAAAGCAGTATGCCACACTGGAATAGCTGAGCCTCTGATTCATTTCTGAGAACTGGTGATAGTGCAAGCTACAGTCTGGAAGAACGTTCCTTGCCACCAGGCTGGTATTAATTTCCTGTTCAAAAGGGGCTATATTGTCAATGTGACACTTTAATCAGCTACCAAAGTGACTCTGGGAACGCAGACTTCACAATCAATGTCAATGTATTTCATGTAGTTTCAATACCGCTTAGTCATTTTGCTTCAGAAGTGTGCAAGGAGGGTCAATACATTTCATTAGTTTGTTTCATCTAAAGGACAGTACAACATCAGAACTTTGATTATATTATAAGAATTGCCTTAATGTGACACCAGATTCCCTGATTGTGCAATACCAGACATTGGAGTGCTAGAGGGCACTCAAATTATCCTTCACCCACACACACCCAAGAAGCACCAGCAAAGCATGCTACAAATGGAAAAAAAAGAGAAGAGGATGCTGATAATTTGCATAATACACAGTAGATTATAGCTCCCCTAAATATATTATGAAACTCAAAAAAATATCCTTAATTTTCAAGGATATCAGTTGCCATAAATCAGCTATTTGTTACTTAGGATTCCAGTCTATAAAAACACTTGGAATATCTAAGCATTGCATTATTTTCATGCAGTTATTTATCATTCTTAAAAACATACACTAAGTGCAAATGTCCGTTTGCATATAAATAATTCCTTTTTAAAAAAAAAATGTGAACTTTCATGGAAACATCAAAGCAAACTTATTCCAAGGTAAACACATGCAAGCATGCAGTTTCTTAGTATTTGTACAACTGTTTTACTAGAAGCCTGATTAATAGGATAGGAGACAGGTGCATCTTATTATTCAAGTAACTTCAAGAGAAATATAAGAAATGACAGACAAACACAAGTAGGAGTTTGGCTAAGTGAAATTATAGGGAAATCACTGGAGAAAAAGAAAAGTTCGATATTCAGCATTTGTATGTACCACAGAGAAGGATGTGGAAGTGGGCTTTAAAATGAAAAGAGATAAGCTGTACTGAAGGCACATTATTGATCTAATTTCTTGGTAGAGGTAAGCATTTCAGGTTTAGAAGGTTTGTCTACTATGTTAGATGAGAATGGAGCAGTTTGTATGTTTAGGTGATGTGTGTTTTTCAGATTCTGCGTGACAGATGTCATTTCACAATATGCTCAGCACTGACAATCTCAAATATTTGGAATTAAAAGGCCTATACTACTTTATCTCAGCTAAAGATCCAGACCCCAAATTTCACCTTCCTCAATGTTTCTGATAGCAAGAATTGTTTCCAAATAAATGAATACCAACAAGGTACCTCAGTGAGTGCAGCTATTAACGTCCCATACGTTTTTTCTAAACTTGCCGAAGTTTCTACATTTCTGCCCACTACTCAGAATGCTGGAAGTCCTTCTGAACTTTGTATCTACAAAAGGAAAATTATATTCAAAATACAAAAAAGGTGTCTGATGCTATGCTTCCAAATCCAGTTTACATAGATCAGAGTTTTACAATTCAATTGCTAAAATTGAGTAGAAGGATGCTTCTTCTTTAGCCACAAGGTCTCTCTTAAGAACAGAGAAGCTTTCATAATAGTTTTCTCACAGTACTAGGAGCCATTGTGGGGAAAACCAGATATGTGGTAATGAAAAAACCCTAACCAATCAACACAAAAGCTCAAGGAAGCACCTCTCATATGCCATCTCTCCCTATCATAACCAAACTGGAAATCAAAGAACAAGAGTTATACGATTGGTATTGCTTACAGAGACAATAAACATCGCTATATATAAAAATCTGACCACAGCTTCACAAAATCTGCTGCTGATTCTAGTTGTTAAAAGATAGAAAAGAAGATTAAATTACTTTGAATTTTTTTTCTCTCCCATTTGAAATAACTTCAGCTGAGAACAGGCAGAAGAGGAATTGCAAAACATGGTAATGACTCCAAAACAAGGATGGGTTAACCTCAAAAGATTCAGATGTCTCCGTTCAGAGAAAGTATCAGGGAGGATATTTCAAAATAACTCAGTGTTGATCTAAACTTACTTCAACTGAAGTCAACAATCAAACTCCCTGTGGAAGAAGAGTCACTGACTTTGAAAATGATACTCACAAAATCGCACAGAAAAATACGTCTAGTGTCTTTGATCATGTAATTAAGATAGGAGTTTAACAAGATCAAGATTCTCAAGGCTTCCTCTTGGACTTAAATATTGACTCTTACATTTAATTACTGCCTAAATAACCCCTATACTGCCTAATTTATTAACTGCAAATTTCACATTGCCAATAGATGTTGCACATAGACTTTTCATGTTTCATCTCCACGGTTGTACTAAACACACCAACTCTGTGTGGACTTTTTCAAATAACCAGATGGAAAAGCCCAGTTGGTACCTCTTGAATATTTAAATATTGAAAATTGAGAGTTGAAAATGTTACAGCTTAAGACACAGTCAAGTTTTTATATTCATAAAATAAATGAATTGGTGGATTTTGGAAAATTCGTGCTCCTCAGTTTGCATCACTTCAGATCCCAGAGTTCCCACATCTGACAGAGTTTAGCACAGTTAAAATGGCCAGTCCTCAGGAGGAACCATAAACTGCTTTGGAAATGTTGCTGGTGAGGAATGAAACATAACATCACTGTGAATAAGCCTAAGAAACATGTGTCTGAACTTGCATTACAGCTTGATCTCATCAGCTCACTTCAAACCTGAGTGTTCATTAAAAGGAAATTTTTCTTAAGCCTACAACTAAAACCCACTGGTAACTCAGATGCAGTTTTAAGTGATGCTCCTTGCTGCTCAGGACAACAGTTTTCCGTTCAGTTTTGTTACAAACCTTTCACGTGCCCATGCTTGTACCTTGTATCTGCCAATGAGAGTCGAAAAATGGGTGAGTGTCTCACTGTGTGGTCTTGCTATCAGCAATCCTATTCTACTGACAAGCTCTGGACAGACTTCTAGATTATCTTCTCATAAAATAGTTTTACAGAGACAAGAGTCAGACCTCCTTTTTTTAAGAAGTGGTGTTGCACAGAAAGGGCGGTTTTGACATAGAGAAGTACAGACAGTTTTATTTTATGTTTTATTATAGTACTAAAAAGGATTTCTGCGGTGTGCAATACCTGTGCAACACTTTCTGTTACTTTAATAAACCCTAGTGCCATAGATGTTAATTTTAGTTGGATAAGAATTTGGCCCACATGTAGAAATTTATATTTACAATGTAGGATTTTATATGGAGGTTTTTGGTAGGAAATTTAGGAGATTTTTGTAGAAAAATGATAATAAGGTCTTGCATTTATGAAGGAACTTTTCTTCTGTTCAGTTTTACTGTTGGGATATCCTTGGACTACTATCATAGTAATCTGAGTGAATAAAATGACAGGAAGATTCAGAGGTCTGCACTAAAATAAGCATCTTCTATTTTCAGGAAAATTAAAGAATTTGAGAGGAGTTAGCACCTTAATGGATTTGGCTTAATAGAAACAACAAAGACTTCATATTTAATAGCATATTCCCTTTGACGCATAGAAATTATGGTAAAATTCCACCAGAAATAAGAACAAAATAAGGTATGTTGGACATATACACACACTTAATATGTCAAAATACGAACTAAGTTATTTACATGCAAAATTAACAGTGTAGGAAACTTTTTTTTTTACCTTGAAGGCACGTGTGAAAGATTAAGGAAGTGAAGCTAATATTAAAAAAAACCCAAAAACATAACACTGGAAGAGGGGTATGGTACTGGAAGGGAATACTCCTAGCAGAATTCATTAAATATTTTTAATTTCAAACAAGAAAAAACACATCAAGCCAAGCAATCATTATGTGGGTTAAATTAGCTTTAGAAATACAACTGGTTTTAACAGTATGATTTATAAGGAACATCAAAAATTCCAGAAAGAAAAGAAGAGAGTTGCTTTTACAAGTTGGCACTTTGCACAGGTCTGATTTTCTGAATGGTGAAATACATCCCACCCCACACAACCATCTGCTCCAGACAAACAGCTGAGGCAAGACCTTTTCCTAAGCTGCCCTTGCTATGGGGCTCAGGTGTTATCCTGAACCTCCAGGATGCTTTTAAAGGTGAGAGAAGTTCTCTCTTTTTGAAGGACCCATGAGTCATAGTCCCAGTGCTCCAACAGCTGTATCTAGCTATTAGTAATTGCAATCAAGCAAAGGGCTTTGATTGGCTTTGAATGGGAAAGACCCTCTTGAAAACAGGAACAGATGCCTGAATTTAATCACCAAAAAGGACTCAAAACCGGTGGGTTAAAACAGAGTGAGGACACATGGGGAAGATGTGTTCTCTCTGGGAGAACAGAAAACTCTACTTCAGGGATGTGAGGGGAAAACTACTCCTAGGATCAAAAGCTGAGTCCTGCAGTATTAAAACTGAAACCTGGCTTGAAGGAAACATATGTCTCCATGCTTACAGGACCCAAATGTATTTTAATGCGCTAGGTCTTGAAGAGCAAAAGTCACTTAAAAAGATAGGACTTTTAAACAATACTTTAAAAAGTTCCAAAATATCAAGCAGCTGTTGATCACAAAAAAGTGTGCTAAATTCAGGTATTCCAAATAGTATCATTAGTACACAGTAGAGACATTCCCCCCATCTGAAAATGTTTGACAATATATGTATATTCTAGTGTATAAGAAATCATAGCAAAGGTAAGTTGCATGTTTAAAATATTTTGAAATGATGTATCACATTGTTATCCTCCCAAAATAATAACTACCTAACAATGACCGGGCACGTATTTTCACGTGGGATGTTTTCAACTGACTTCAATAACTTACAAACAGTTGAAGTAGATTTGCTTCATTTAAAAAAAAAAAAAAAAGCAAAGTCAAGACCTTTCTCTCCAAGATCTAACCTAGAGAATATTTTGACAGCTAAATTATAAACTATGAGAAACAGGGGAGTTGTTATGGACCATCAACTATAGTGAAGCAAGGGAGTGTTATTCAATTAATCATTTTACTCATTAGAGGTAAGTAAAAGCCAAAATAAAGTTAATCAGTCTTTTATACCCTGCGTTTAGGGCAGCTCCCTGTGTCTTGATGGATTCTGCTAGTAACAGGAACAATGTTTCAAAGACAGATCAATAAACAGCAATTCCTGAAGTCTTGAAAATTAACACCTTTCTCTAGTTATAAGTCAATCAGGAAACAACACCCAAAAGAAATGAAGAAGTCAACACAAGTTCAGTGGGACTTTAACATGTGTGTCCCAAATTGCTAGATTTAAGTCGTTACATTTTTCCAAGCAGCTAATTTTCCCTTTTTTGAAGTACTCACAGAAGGTCAGGACCAGTTTAAACATCAAAGCTTTATGAATTAAACAGTTTCATGGAAAACAGAGGAACTTGCCTGAAGTAAGACTCTACAGTGATGCAACATGGCTCACCTTCTGTCCAGGACAAACTGCATTTGGATGTCCTAGGTTGCATCGGCACGTTGGAGTAGAGCTGAAAGCACGGCCTTCGACAAACACGTGCATACACACACACACCCTCCACTCAAAGGGTATTTTGTCCCTGAAAAAAGCCTCTTTGCTATTTCATAGCTTGACTAATTCTATGCTTTCAGCTATCGACTGCTTTTTTATGAATTTCTGTTGACATGTTCTATAATATTTCAAAAACATGGTACGAAAGACAATACATGAAATATGAATGTTAATAATCCAAAACTCAGGGTCTCTGGAAATTTATCAATAAAAGAAGCTGAATGGAAATAACTCTCCTTTAAAAGAAAACAGGACTTCTTTTTTTTAATCCATTTCTAAGACAATGCAGTTTTGACAACTAACATTAAAATGTCTTCTCAATAATTGCTGCTGTAATTTCATTTCTACTAGGCAACCCTGAACATAGTATATACTGTTAGAACAAAATTAGTAAAAAATGAATTCTGAACATAAGGCCATTTATGATTAATAACCTGTTATCGTGATGACTAATGGAAGACTCTCATGAGAACTGCAGTTTCAATTCCTTTGGGGATTTTGAGAGAGGGCACTTACCAGAAGACAGCCAAGTTCTCTTGGCTAAAAAACTGCACCAGAAATCTAGCAAAATCAGATTCACGTTAGCCAAATCTAGCAAACTTGTGATAATGATGAAACAAAAATCCTTGTGTCTTCCTTCAGTATCTACAAAATCTTCAGAAAGCACAGTAATGGGCAGAATAACAGAACCTTGCTAGAACAAAGAAGTTAAAAGTGGTTGCTGAAAATGTGGGGCTTACCTGCTCCCCTAGACATTTCTGAAATCAGCCAGAATGACGGCCTTCCATGAGCTGTTGCATCAAACAATATATGATGCGTTATTCAGCAAATCAAGGGTGTGTCTAACCACTGAAGATAAACTCCCCATCCACAAGCCAGTTGATGCCCTTGTCACGCTGAGCTGATACGGAGAATGATTTCCCAGAAGTACTCAGCCAGATTCTCAGGGCAGAATGCCTCGGCATGGCTCAGCATTGCATGACTTGTGCTAGTGGGACTCCACTAATTTCACTGGAATTGCATCAGCAGGAAAATCAAAGAAAACAGTGATAAATCAGATTTTTTTCTTTACCTTTGCCATCTCTGCTGCTATGCTTTAGTAGCACAAATGGCAAAATAAAATAAAATAAAAGACACAAATTTAATACCATCAAACATATGTGGAAGATATGTTTCATTTTCCACAAACAACATTTGTTTCAAGAACTGGGCTCCAGGAGTTACATTCTTCATACAAAGGAAAAAGGAACAGAAAAGGAATTGTGTGACTTATTTGACCATTTTGAACACCACAAATGTGCTTTCTCAGTTTTATGTTACGGGTTAGAAAGTAAGTGAGGTTTGAGAAAACAATAATTTCATAAATACCTCTACCCAAGTAATGTGTGGTAAATGCTCCACTAGAAGGAATATATGCTATACTGATAAGACACATCTGCTGGTTCAAGTGGCGTGCTCAGCTCCAACCATGACACCATTTCCCTCTTTTAAGTAGGTCTATTACTACTCCAAAATAAACTATACACAAGGAAGTAGCAGACAGAAAGCAAAGAGATGAAAGTAGCTAAAGTCCTCAATGTATTAATTCACCAATGCATTTTTAAAACAAATAATTTTTATAGAATGAAAATTGCTACTCTGGTGGCAGTTGGGCTACATGTTAAAATATCCTGCAGAATGTTCTTTTTTAAAAATTGTGCTTAAAACCTACATAAAACTATGTTCAAAGTGTATGTCTCAGTTGTCATTTGTTGAGAGTAATGGGTTTCATGAATTTCATGGCTATCTGACATTCACTCCCCTCTTTCTTTGAATTCTGAATAGCAATGGCTAAAATATTATTTTAAACCGCAAGTGTTGACCTTTCAGAGGTGGGTCCCCATATGGAAGGTGAAGGGCAGGTGTCCTGCTGAGATAATGTCACTCCTCGGCTTGCTGAAAACCATTGTGAAGTGCACTCAGAGTATGACGTTATCTCAGCATGATCCACGCACCCTGGAGTGCCCTACTGCTTCAATGACAATGCTGAAAGGTGGTAGAAGGATGGCAACAAAAGAAAAGTTTTACATCAGGATGGTGGCTAGATGTAGTACAGCTGGTTAAAATAATTAATAAATACAGAACTGACAGAATGACCAAAATTCCAATCCCAGCCCAAGGACAGCTTCCAGAAAATGCCATGGGTACAATACTTCATCCAAAATCTGGTCTAATATTCAATCCTTGAATCAGCTGCTAGAATCATATGCCAGTCAGAGCCGTTCTTATGAGAGTGAAATCTGCAAAACTTAATAAAAGTCAAGTGGATGTCAATGGCACTATCGTGAGCTATTATGAGAAATATATTCAAGCTAGGATACAATGCCAATGGACAATTCATGACTAAATTATTTGCTGTGATTTATTTGCTGCCGTATCTCAGTTTGCGGCAGGCATGAAGAGCTGAAAGCTGGGAGATTTTCCAGGTTCGAGACTAGTTCTGGAACCAACACGGGCTGCCTGTAAGCTTGCATTAAACCTGGAGGGAATGCCAAGCCAATTTCTTAATCAAACTAAATCCAAACTTCTTACCTGGTTTCCTTAAGGCCTCCCTCCAAAATATTTCTTAGTGATATTAAACCACAAAAAAACTCATTAAGAAAACCCTGTAGAAGACCACAAGGGATAGCTGGGTGGAGAGGAAAGGCACTCCACAAAGCTCAGGATGGAGTGCTGTTAACAAAAAAGCGTGGCTATTAGTTTGTAGAAAATACAGACACTTGTAGTGACCCAACACAGTCAGTCACTGGTCACTGAGAGCTGAATTTGCACTCTTAAGCTTGCAGGGGAGAAAGGGAGAAACAGCAACATTTTTACTGAGAAACTTGCTTTATTATTTTCAGCCTGCCCTTCCTTTCTCAAATGTGGTACCCCCCTCTTCAAGGAGGCATTTCGGCTGGCCTTGAGATCAGATAGCTCAAACTGAAAGCCCGAACCTTTGGTAGCAAGCACACGCACAGACAGCAAAATACAACACGTCCTCCTCGGAGACAGGCAAAATCCGTATGGCTGAAGGTGCGAGCACTTTTCTAAACCATTTTAGTCCATCTCTAATGGAAATCTAATGGAAATCATAAATTACTGAAAAAGGTCCACAGGTGCTGAAATTTACTACTGTGTTGACTGCTGGCAAGGTCTGAAAGTGAGGAACAATGCAAGATGTGCTATGAAAATGAAATATTTATGACATTCATATTCTCCCTCAAGCTTAAAAAAAAAAAACCCAGCAAACCTTCTGCTTAGTGACCAAATAATAAAGCCGAAAAATGAAAAACAAAACAAATGGGGGGAAAAAAAGAAAAAACCTTGACCCCAGTGGGTGTTTTTAGAACTCTCTTTGCAAAGGGGATACTTCTCAAAATATGTCATAGGTTTTATTTATTTATTTAGAGTATTGTAACATTATCTGAGTGTAAGAATAAATCGGTCTCAATGAAGAGAAGAATGGAATAGCTCATCATGTTAAACTCTGAATAATCAATAACATTTCTCAATATGCTATTCAGTACAGTACATTGCTAGATATTATATGCACAGAGAGGAAGTTGAGATAATTTTTCCTACAAGTAAATGCTTGCCGTAGTTATTGTAGTTTGCATGAGACAGGAATGACTTGGAGCAAGGACAATAAAAAAGCAGGGGGGAAATTACAGTACAGATTTGATCTGGCTTCCACAATCAGTTTGGCAATTGGTTTCATTGGGAACAGCTTCAAGCCTTGCAAGAATTAATGAAAAATAAAGGTTGGCTTTGAGCAGAATCGGCACAAAAGATAATGTGAATGTCATGGAAGGTTTCGATATTATGCATTAGACATGGACAGGGGGTGAAGAACAATCACTTTTAGATTTTCCAAATACAAACTTCGATATTAACTTGGTGGCAGTCCTGTTTTAAACAATTCACACCTAGTCGCACCTTGAAAGCTTAGCAATCACACTGATGTCTACCAGATGTGCAGAACGACAATTTAAAAAATGGGGTGACACAAAAGCTAGGATCTTTCTCATAAGGTGCAGATATATTTCTATAACATACTTTGGTTTTTAACACTAATTCTTTAAAGGTAAGTCTATGCTTGAGAGTCAAGGACAGGTTTGTTTTTATGAAGCACAAAGAAAGAAAGCGTAGCAAGTAGAGATACAAGTAAGCGACCCCGCCATCAAAGCCACATACAGAGAGCCCATGGGAGACTGTGTGTCCTTCAGCACGAGCTGACCGTCCCTCCGAGCCAGAGAACGGTTTGGAATATGGCTCTTGTCTTTCTCTCCCTGGAACATACTGTACATAACGGATCAAGCCTGATTTCTAAATGACTCCACAAGAGGTCACCACAAGACGAACAAATTGTTGTCATAGATTTTGTAATGTCATTGCTTAAATTTCACAGACATTGATATGTATCTGCTGAATTGGACAGAAAGGAGTTCAAGTGAAAAAGAAGCATATGTCATCTTTGTGGTATCGTGCGCTCCAGCAAGGTCAGAAAGGCAACGGTGGTACAGCCTAATTGTGCAACAAATTATGTTAGTGAGTGATGTTACTTTTGTGTCATAGGATCAGCCTTGTATTGCTCGTGGAGTTTGGGCTCTGAGGATGCACCTGCCCCATGCAACGGTGTGTGATACACAAGTGACTATGGTTTGAGCTACCTCTGAAACTGAAATAGTATAGCCATGTGTGCAGGCATATAGGCACCTACGCTAATTTGTTGTTAAGAAGCAGAACTAATGAACACGATGTTGTTGCAGCCACGCTGAGCTGGTGTCTCTGACCATGCTGTGAGGACACGCAGCTCTCTTGGGGCTAAGTGGGCAGTGCAAAGCACAGTGCTGAGCTCTGCACATGTGCCCCTGGCAGGGACCTAGCTGAGCCTCAGAGAAATATCATGGCAGTTGGGCATGTCCAGAAGCTGTCTCCTCCAGCCCACTGATGAAACCTATCAAATTAAAGCAAAGAGCAGGCACTTGCTAAGGGTTCATATTTTAGACAGCTTAATGAGAAACTGTTGGAGGTCAGAGTGACATTAATCCCCAACAACGCAGGGACAGACTTAGAAGTGGCCGGAAACTTCCCCCAGCCCCCACTCAGAAAAACAGTTAAGCATGTGCTCACCTAGAAGCATTACAGCCGGCTTATTCATACACTTAATACGGAGCATGGGAGAATCATGTGCCTTAAAAAAAAAAAAAAAAAAAGGCACTGAGGCACTGTCTGGGATCTAAAGAGACAGATAAACCAATATGTTCATTTTTGATTTGCCTGTGACATTCTAAAGGTTCGGGAGCTGTGAAATTCTGAGTCTGGAAACAGTTTCCAAGTGCTGTTTTGTGTGCTGATTTGATTTGTACAAGGATCAGCCTGAGACAGGTCACGGAGAGCAAATCACTTTAGTAAGCTAAACAGTAGTAATAATTTTAAGTGCTATTTTCCCCTTGAGATTAATTTTATTTTCTAATATAACCAGAGGCCAGTCAGAGAAAGAGGAAAAGAGAATGACATTTGCCTGGACCCTAAAAGAAAGCTTAATGATGGAGAGGGGGTTCAAAGATAATGGTAAATAGGGAGAGGCAACTGTAATAACACAGAAAGACTTTACATTTATGGAGGATGAAATTCACCCTTATGTACAGGGCTAGTACAAGGATCATAAAGTTTAAATGTTTACCCAGCGCAGAGGTGAATTTCACCCATGGATACTTGCCTATCCTCCAAGTGTGCACACACAGAACTAAGCAAAATAAACAGACCCAAACCCCACGATAAGTCTCTCCGAGTAGCAGGCTAGCACAGCAGTATTTCTATTTTATGCACAAAGAAACAGTGTCAAAGAGGTAGTAGATAACAAAGATTGCTTTAAGAATTTCAATAGAAAGGTGTGTGTGTGTGTAAAGAAAGAAGAGGAAAGGTGGTTTTGAATCAAATAAACCAAGAAAATCGGCAGGAATGTCCTTGCTTCTGCACGACGCAATTAGCTGGATGAACTACGAAGCTCCGTGCAGTCTTTCCCCGGTCACTGAAAAGCAGCCTGTTCCCAACAGCCACAATAAAACTTGACTTCTGCGGACAAAAAGGACCGTGCTTGATCCCTGGGTGAAAAAGCTCAGTTCTACTCGTTCTTCCTGTGCTTTACCAGTCCTGCAGGATGCATTTTCCTATCCTAGCTCTTCACAGTGACTTACACCCATGCCCGTCTACTAATTCCTGTATAAACACAGACGCTTCCTCAAAACATTCATTAAACTCATTGTTTGCCAGCACTGTCATAAACTCTGTGTAAGGGCTGAGTAATAATTTGTGGAAAAATCTTATAGCAATTGTAGATTGTGTGGTCCTACAGGCACGGTTATAACCAAATGAAGAATTTCATATGAAAAATTCCTGTATTTCCTGTAGTTAGGAGTCCTATAAATTGTATGGGATTTAAACCAGCTTCCAATAGACTTAATGAAAAACTCTTAGTGGCTTCTGTGGGTGTGGGTTGTTGTTCTATGGCCTTTTATAAAAAGCAGTGATATTAAGTTAAGCAAAACCCTCTGCAGATTGATGCTGATTTTGGTAAAATGTTAAATGAGAAAAGGAAAGATTATGATTATTTTTTAAAGGCAATATTGTATTTCTTTCACTTTTTCGTAGATATTGAAGCTGAAAAAGGCAGAATAGAAAATTTAAAATTTTGTGAATTAAAGTCGAGACTTTTTTACTTGTAGGAAATACAAGGCTAAAGAGCAACATTTATTGCAAACTAAGACTTCCAGTTTAGAATGAAGTAGCTTTGACTTCTAAATTATTTTTTTTAAAAGAATATTTATATCATCTTGAAATTCAAAATATAAAATCAGCCTAATGAACCAAAAGCTCATCTGCATGCTCAGCTCCTGAGGTGCGTCATCTGAAACTCCCTCTGGATTGTCCGTAGGACTGCACAACCATGGAGGATTAAAACGTTAATCAAACACTAACTACAGTTTTAATCTTATGGGCACTTACGCACATAAAAAACTTCCTATATGCAAGTAGCCCTTTTGAGTTCAAAGCATTTACTTACCTATATAAAGTTATTTACATGCACAAGTGTTTGTAGGTTCAAGGCCTATAACCTGAAAAGCAACAATAATGTTTTCAATAGTCCCTCTTGAGCTACTTCTTGGAAGCAGTTTGCTTTAGGAAGGAAAAGAGTTTCTGAGTATCTATCATTTTAACTAGTGTTCTTCATCAGGCCTCTCTCTGATTCTTCACAACTCAAAAGATTTAAAAGTACAGTATTTCCTACCACAACTGTTTTACTGGAGATGCAAAGCATATGGTAAATTTTGAGTAAACTGTGCACCCTTCCCTAGAGAAAAATGTTTAAAAATAAACCTGCTATAGAATCTAAAAAAAGGCATCGCATTTACAACACACAACTAAGCCACTGCTGTACAATATGAAAAATTAAGAGAGCTACAACGAGTACAACTTCCCTAAGCAAACATGGGGAACAACAGGGAATTGGTGCAAAAGAAATCTGAAAATTAAGCTGACATTGTTAGCAATAAAATTTTCCTCCATTATAGTCTCTTACTGTTATCTTTCAGGAGATTTTGCCTTCTGCATTAGATCTCTCTTCGTGTTTATCTTCCGAACTGTCTTTCCTGCATTCGAAGTGGACAGTCTGTCTCAGGACTTGATTCAGCAACTGGATCTACAAGGATGCACATCTGCATTGTTGTGAAGCCCAGTTCATTTCCAATATAAAATGCTCTATAGATAGCAATTTTTTCCACTGTTACTAAATATAATGAGTCCTGGAGTGGAACTTGGCAGCTTTTTAGCATTGTACAGCAATTACCAGGAAGAAATGAAGAACAACATCATTTCCAAATGAAAGAACAGGGAATTAGGTGAGCATAATGCAATTCTCCGTTGGAATAAGGATGGGACACTGGAATTCTATAGGATCTTTTTTACATATACAAATGGGCTCTTCTGAATTTCGGAGATGCTCGATGCAGCATAAATAGTCTTTTGTCAACTAAAAATCGACCAGTCCCTGAGCTGAAGTCAAAGGAGTTTATACTGTCTGAAAAGAAGACTCTCTACTTCTTGTCATAAATATCCCATTCAGATTTGGAGAGCAAGTTTTAAAGAGGAAAATAGAAAAGAGCTGTTCCTACCAAATAAATAAAGCAAAATATACAGCACCAGCTATTTAGATTGCCGCCAAACCAACTCCTTTCTCCTTTTCTCCTGAGCTTGAGTCTACATGAGAAAAGAGTGACCCCTCATTAATACCCTCCTTACAGACTGCTTATTGTTTTTACTTGTTTTATTTCCTTGCACTTGGAAATAGAAGCAATAAATTTCCAGGGAAATGAAACTCACTTATCAGATTTTCCAAGCATCAAGTTTCATATTAGGAAAGTAAAAAAAAAAAAAAAAAAAAATCTTTCTAACTGGACTCAATATAGCTGTAAACCAATATACGGAAGCTCTATCAGAGATTAAACCTTCCTGGTAGGCTCACTGTTATAAGCCTCGAGTTTCAGTCACAAATTTTCTTGTAAGGGACAACAAATTTACAGAGCAAGTATTTAATGATTTGCAATCTAGGCCCCTCAAATGAAATCAATGCAGCTGACATTTAACAAGAACAAGTATTGTCCACTTTTGAAACAAAATGTGGATGGGCAGTGATCATCCTTACCCTTCACAAACCTTCTTTACCAGCTTAATTGCCTGGGTATTCCCATTCTATTTTCCTTCCAATAAGCAATTTTTAATTATTTTTTTTTAATCTAACACTCTGATGGGAAAACAGGAATAAGAAATTTCTCAATTTAAAAAGTTTTGTTTACTCTTCCAAAACGCTCTAAATTTTTTTTCTCCTGCTTACTAGTAGACAGATATTTTCCCTAATGCTATCCTGCTAATCACTGCCCGATTCTCTTTCTCAGCATCCCTTCAAGTGACCTGCTGAGATGTGAGCTGACACAGAGACCAGGACAGGATCAGGCTGACTGAGAGGAAATCTTGGACCAGGCTCTACTACCAGTTATAGCATTATAAATCAAGATTAATGCCACAAAACTTAGCGCAATGAGTGTAGAATTATATCTTTTCACCAGGAATTTGGTTCACACGGTGAAATCCTCCCACAGGGGTAAATATAGATGGGGGGGGGGCGGGCAGTGCAGCGCAAGGCTATTTCAAACCACTGGCCGAAGTGAAAAGAATTTAGAAGTTTTTTAGAAACCTTTTAAAAGCCTGTGTCTGGTATGAAAATTTTCTATTGCATGTGTTTATGTACAATTCTATGTAGCCGTACACAACCACACAACGAAAGAGGTTGTTAAATATCCAGGCCCGGGGGAGCAGGCAGAGGCCCAGCTCCCCGGGGACTCCTGGGTCACCTCTGCCAGCAGCTTTGCCTCCGGGACTTTATTCCCTGACACCCGGGACTGACCGGGCTCCTGCTTCTGAGCAGCCATTCCAGACTGTCAGACAAGCCTTAAATACTACATCAAAGTTACTGTTAGATTTCAATGAGAAGACACTTCAATGTGTCCCAATCATGCCTTAATCTTTAAGTGTTTTTTTTCCCCTCTCTCTTAAGAATCATGCTTTTTCTTTTTTTTTTTTTTTTTCTTCGCTCTCCCCAAGAGCTCTAAATGAGCCAAAGCAAGCATTCCTAAGCCATCAAAACAAGCTGGAGCAAAATAAGTCCTTTTTTTTCTTCCTTAAGGCTACCACGAGGAGGCACTGCAGCCTGCTTTATGGAAGGATTTTTTTTTTTTTTAATTATTAAAAAAAAAAGGCAGGAAAGAAAAGAGGAGAGGGAGGGGAAAAAAAAAAAAAAAAAAGAACCATCCACCCTGGTGAAGTGTCTATTCGACACCAGCACGGCTCTGGTGTCATTCCCTATTTAATGGCTGTCAGTGAGGGGGAAAGACAACGTGGTGGGTAATTAAAACCAAATTGCAGGCAGGAGATGACTGCAGAAGAATGATATTGTCATTAATACTGATTTAACATGCACCTGGGTAAGGTGAGAGAGTGCAGCTAGGGAAATCGCAAAGGCACCGGGGTTGCCTAATTTAAAGATGTAGGGTTTCTAGCCGAAGCATGTTTGAAACCTGAATAAAACCATCATATCATGACAGCGGATATAAAACTGAAGCAAATGCGCTACACATGTCTGTTAAAAAGAAAAAAAATCTCCAACCCTGTGTTCACTGCAAAGCAAGCGTTGCATCCTCTCTGAAGTTCAAAAGTTGGGTTTTTTTAAAGGTTTTTTCTTGAGTTCTCTCATATCTCAGTTTCTAATGTGTTCGTTGCTTCCTCAGCTTTTACAAAGCTGACTGATGAGAAGGGACCTTTGTTAGAAGGGGGAAAAAACCACTGAAAAATCCAGTCTGTCTCACAGAAATAAATTCTGCTCCATTAATATTTCAGTGAGTAAAGATCCCCCACCTAGTATTTTGTGCAGGGCTGTAGTGCAATTCATTTATAAAGAAAGGAATCTGTGGACTAGCCGCTGAGACAGGAGATAAAACAAGGAAAGTTTGTTAATGATAACATGTTGCAGACAGCCCAGCTTTGTAACGTTCAAGCCCTGCCTGGATTCATTCCTAAGGCTCAGTCCCAGATACGGCAGAGCTGGATCAGCATACTGTTAAATGCAATGTAAATCAGCAGCTCTTAATTATAAATCAAACTACTGGACTTTTCCTTAATGAAACAATGTAAGTTCAATGCTCTGACAATATTTTTATGATACCTAAAGGTGAAAAAGTAAATTTTACAAAACCTATACTCCTTCTTTCTTTCTTTCTTTCTCCCTCCCCCCCCCCCCCGTTTTTTTGGTTTGGGTTTTTTGGTTTTTTTTTTTGACAATTTACTCTCTGGACATCCCATCAAGTTCAAATAATTGGGGGTGGGGGAGTGTGCAGCCTTCTCAGGCAACATATTACTATACAGGAAAATGTTCAACCTACAGCTGAAATCGGGGTAGTAACCGATAAATCTCCTTTTGGTTTAATCATAAATGAAATGCGTGCATTACGGAAATGACCATCTTTCTGCCTTACTGTTAAAAAACGAATCAGTAAAGTCATGAAGATATACACACATTCCACAGAGAAAGCATACTCAAAGGCTAGACTTTAAAAGAAAAAATAAAGGCAAAATAAAAATAAAAACGAAGATAAAAGAGCTCAGGTAGGGAAAATAGAGGTAATGGGTCCTGACCCAGAGCCTGTTGAAATCCACAGTGAAGTTCCTAGGAAATTCAGTAGACTTGATCAAACTCATCACAACCATTATTATGACAGGATTTCAGTTTCTCTCTCTTTTATTTTCCCTTTTTGTATCATTTGCAAGAATCTGAAAGGTATGGTCAGACTTCTAATTAAATTTCAAAAATGTCTGTCATCTTTTTCCGATCATTTGTATGATTCCTCCTAAGCACGTTACCTGTAAATAAAACGCTTCTTCCTCTCCCCACACTCAATCCCACAAACATGGATTAGCAAGCTGTCCCTGCTCGTTGTGGGCTTCTAGTTTTGGGGAGAGAAACAAGCTTACACCGGGAGAGAGTTCCGCAAAACACTTATTTTCAGAGGGTGCTGCAAAAGGACCTCAGCCCTGGGTCAGAACGTACTCAGACACCTTGAAAGGTAGGTGTCAAGTATGCTGAATTCACAAAACCACATAAAAGCAGGCTGAGGAATGACAGATGTAAAGCTAAAGGAACAAGACGCCTGCCTGTGGCCCGGGCTCGGTTCCTGGCTGCGCCACGCAGTCCCACCCACAACCCTGAACAAGCCACGGTGTCACCAGGCCCCCGATTCTCTTTTACAAAACGCTGATGATAATTCACTGTCTTACTGGGGGGCAGCAAAGATAAAGCCATTGCTATCTGGAAAGCCCTCAGATTTTGTGACAAGAGAGGCCGCGGAAGAACCTAGGCAGGCAGGTGCTGCTTCTCTCTCTGGCTGGACGCAGCACAGACAAGCTGCTGCGCTTCGCTAGAGAAGACTGGCAGAAAAATCCGAGATCTGCTGAAGTCAGTGCGAGTTTCAGTGACTTGTACTGAACAGACTTGGAAACCAGTTTCAGTATCAACAGTTTCTAAATTAAAACCTGCTTAGGTGATCATCAGCTCATGGACTTGCTTGCCTGTTTCACTCCTATCTCTTTTTTTTTTTTTCCCAATATTCTAAAAACTGGAACTCCAATGACATTCACAAACAACATATGTTGGTCGGATGAACATAACATCAGCTTTTTCTCCTTTGTGTGTGTGTATATGAATATTTTATGGCTCGGTATTTTCCAGATCCGAGATCAGAATTCAGCTATCAATTTTCTGGACCCTGACACTCCATTTTCTTAATTGATAGTAATTTAAAAATCAAGTGACTTATTTGCAGTCTACTTTCTTGTTTAAGAAAAAAGGGAAGCAGACATCTTTATAATAGCTGCCTAGAGAAATGTCATGACAAATTGCAGCACAGATCAGAAATACTACTTAGTGAAGAGCTTAATACAAGCAGCTTAATACAGAAATATGAAAAACTAGGAGCAGGATAAAAAAAACAGGATACTAATCTCTTTTGCTCAACTTTCAAATTTCTAAGGCCCACACCCTAAAATACCTCAGTGCTTTATTTTACGATCACAAGCAGTCCTCCTTAAGTTAGTAACATTAATACAGTACGTGTGACAAAATTCACTACGCTAAGACCTAAAGTCTATTTTGTAGATGGGAATATTGGTTGTATTTTTCCCTTCCTGTTCCTTCTTTTCTAATACTTATAAAATACATATTATGTTATTAATGCATCTATCTAAAGGGAGGGATTCAGATAAACTACTTCCACTACTGCATCAAAGCACGTTCTAAATGTTTGGATATGAATCAATTAAAAGGTCCTTTTCACTTTGAAAAACACGCAGGAGGAACAGCTTTCTTTATGTATTAGTTGTATTGAGAGTTAGAGGAAGAGTTATGGAGAGTTAGTTTTCTCCATATACAGGTTCCTATGAAAAATCTGTACAGGACAGTTAATTTGGAAGTGTGTTTTTATATCCATAACAGATCATTTTGTAATTTGATTATTTTATCATAATTTTGTAAAGAAACCCTCAAACACTTTCTTTCCTGACACAGGAGGAGAAGAAAAGCATAAAAGCCTCTAGCGTTTTTTTTATGTTGTCCACTCTGAATTCAGAGAAAAAAAAAATCCAAACATAACCGAAAGTCAGTTTCCAAATCTCTATCATCGCTACACTTACAAAGGGGCTTACATTCAATAACTTCTGTTCTAATAAGGCTTCAGATACCATCAAAAAGTTATGTGTTTCTCAAGTATACCCAAGAAAGGAAGTGATCAGTCTTCAAAGCAATTGATAATTCATTGACAGAAAACAACAATGCTCAACCCAATAAAAGCATCTCTTCTGCAGCGAGTTGGAAATCTGACCCCATTCCCAATAGCTGACTGCAATAAAGCTCTGAAAATCATAAAGCAATTACCTGACACTTAATACTGGGTTATTATTAGAAAACTATTTTCTTGTGAGAAAAAAAAAAATCATTTTCTTGTACTGCTACACGAAAAAGGCAAATAACATTCCTTCCACCTCTTAAAAATATTAATGCTTCTATATTGAGTTTATTTGCTGTCGAAGTAAGAAATACATGGGACAAATCTTCCTTAGGTGCAAAGCGATATTGCTCTGTGGGCTTCAGTGTAGCTATTTTCATTTATTCTAGGTCTGGACCTGGCAGAGGAATTTTTTTTTTTTTTTTTCTCCCCAGAAAGGTAACAGCTGCCAGCAGCAAACCCAGAAACATCCAGTTTCTGTTATATTTTGCTTTCACATGAAATGGAATGTCTTCGGGGAACACACAGGCATGCTAATGAGACAGGTTCAATGGAGATAGACATACTGGGCCAGCACCTTAGCCCCTGGTCTGGTTACCCTGTGCTGCTGAGGCTCTGCAAAGCGGCTGGATAGTTGCCCTAAGGGGGGCATGGGAGGATTTCCATTGCATAGGGATTCTTGCTTATGAACTTTCATTAACACAGGGTTAATTTCTAAGGACACTGAAGAGTCAAAATGTCTTGCAATCGTTCCAGGACTGCTACAAAGAGCCATTTTTCTAAAAAAAAAATAATATATATAAAATAAAAAAATCTTGTTTGGATTCATGCAGATGTATTTTGTTTGCAAAGGAGAATATTGAATGTTGGACTTGTTTTAACTCAGCAAATATTGTAATATTAATGTATTCACTGAGTGGATTATGAAATTTATCTTGTAATTTGTTGCTGCTACTAGTTGTCATTTTTGATTCCTGGAAAAATGAAATAAGATTTAACTTCAAAAAGTTCTTCTTTATTATCTAATTAAATAAAGGTGGCAGATTAATTGACTAATTGGTGCTCGTGTATAGATGGAGACATATGGAAAGGATTTAAGATTAGACATATGGAAAGGATTTCTAAGATCTGTAAGACTGTGAGCAGCATTTTATCAGATGTTTTGTATACAACACGTGACCTGCACAAAATGCTGCATTCAGCATATAAGCCAGATTCATAAATGGGTACATCTGAAATTCAGCCTCATGGACATATTCACAATCAGCAAAGATGCAGACTAGTAATTCCATTTTGGACATAAACTCAGCAACAAGGAGGAATCTTAAATACATAAAATACCATATTAAATAGTGATTTTTTTTTTTTTTTTTTAAGGGACAGACTCTACCATTCATACTTATACTGAGTTATATACAAATACTTGAAAAATGCCCATTCAGTAGGGTATGAGCACAAAAGTGCCAGACTTTAAGATCTTAGTTGGCTGATTTTAATGTGTACACAGAAGAATAGGGAGAGAAGGTGTGGGGATGTAAGCCACTCCATTTCAGTATTAATTCACAGGGAGATGGTCTAGACAACGGAACTCAATGCCACAATGTACATACAGACTATGTACACAGAGCTAACAAGTACAACCATGCTCGCAGCAAAAAAAGAAAAAGACCGAGTCAGACAAGCCTTGCAAGAGAAAAACAGTTACGTTCTGTTAGGTTAATGGGTTGCAATATCCCTGCCACATCTGCAATGGTTTTAGAGGATTTATACCTGTAGTGAAGCAAAAGATGACCGCATTGCATTATCTTCTTTCAAATAAACACAATATAGTCTTGAAATACTGCTTTGGTCAAGTGCCTGGGATTCTTGTTCAACTCTCTAGCAAAGATTTTGGCTGCAATTCAGTATTGTAATGCCTATTTGGAAATTTTAATAGAGCAACTTGCTATGAGAAAAAAATGTGGATTCTTTTACAAAAAAAGAATAAAAAAATCAGTCATCTCTACCCTGAAAATGACACTTGAACTTGGGATTTGTCTAAATGCAGTGATGAAATCTCGAAACTCTGTAAGCATTTATCAGTTAGAGAACTGTTCACACAGGGCCAAATCAGCAAAGGCAGCACAGTAAAGCCAACGCAGAGAAAAAGGAGTATTTTGTTCTCAAAGACAGATAGAAAGCCAATGGATAGATAGCTAATGGAGGTACTGGGTATAGTGTGGGAAGAGGTGGGCTGTCCAACTGCACGAAGAAGCAACTCCATTTATTTTTTTAAATTCCTGACATGAAATAGGAATTGCCTCCATTGATCATCTTGGACCAGTCATAGCTCAATTCTTGCAATCAGCATTGCTCTTACAGCCTCATCCCAACACCCCTGTGAAGTTTTGCATGCCAGGATATTTAAAACAACTAATTTCTCAGCTTCCAGCAGCAATAATACCTGGAAATAAGGAATCATACATTTCAAGATTCTGATTCAGTTTATCCTCTGGAACATGGGTACCCCATTATTCTGACTGTACCTTCCCCTGTTTACTTCATCCAACTGTAATAGTAACTCTCAGACAAACTATGCACAAGTGCCCATCATGCCTCACAAATAATGAATAATGAATTTGAAGATACTGATACTTCCCCTCAATTTACTTGTCTGGAAATAGCAAAATACCGCAGTTCATCAAAGTTAAAAGCCCTAACTCTTCCCAATCCTAACCATAACCTTAACCCAGACCGTGGCTCAAAGAGACCTGGGAACCCAGCACTGCCTGCAAATCAAAAAGAATAATTGCTTCAAAGCTAGTGATACTTTGCTCTTGTTTTATCTCCAGGAACTTGCAAAGTCTCACACTCATCTTGGCTACTATCTCCCTGCTTTTTCTAACTCGCAGCCTAACTCCAGCTTAAAGCAGACAACTACATAAGGTTTCCCCCACAGAAATGGGAACATACCACAGCTTGTCACACTTAACACTTCTCCTGACCCTAACCCTAACTCTAACCTAACTAAGCATGGGAACTGAATAAAGACTAACAGATTATTCACGCTTTTTGTTCACCTGTCTGAAAGTTGCAAAAGACAACAGCCACTCCTGCACTACAGACCCCACTTTTCCAAACCTAAACCTTATTCCTAACCTTAGGCAGGCATGGGAAACCTCTGACAGCCTCCAGCACAGAATGGGAGAACAGACAGCAGACAAAACACCGGGTTTCAAGCCAGCACGCCCAAAGCAGTGCTGGTTATGGCAAACATTTTATTAAAAGCATCTCTAATATTATATTAAATAATTTAGTACTCCTCACTTTAGGAAATCTAAGAAAACAGGTATAAACTAGTCTCAAAAAAACCTAATTTTATGTCGTGAACAGTGTGTGCCAATTTCCTTATGGTTAGTAGGAGTATAAACCATCTCATAATATGCCGTGAGGGACTACAACAGTCAAAATACATACAAAAATGCACTAATAATACTGTTAATAATTCCTGAATACTACTTATGTAAGAACTAAAGAAGGAAAGGGGAAATATACGTTGGAAAACGTTATTATTTTTGAAAGGTTATAACCCAGCCTTCATGTTCACTTATATGATAACCCCAAATTTCCTTATCAATCCTACATTTAAAACAAGCGAGATGTAAAAGATTGAATCGAGACTACATGACTTCAGAGAAATACTGTAACACATTAAAATAAGCAGTAATAATACCCCAGAGGATCTTAAAACCTGTTGACAGACCCATGTTTCTCCCTATCCTGCTAGGGCCCTCTCAGCTATGTCTGTGTGCATTGTTTCCAAATCTGAGCTTTAACTGTGTCAGGTACTAACTCGTATTTTTCTTATTTTCTGTCACATGCATCAGCTGGTCCCTTTCTCTAACACAGGAATCATGAATTGTTGTGGAGGTGAGTCGGTAGAAATAGGTCCCAAACATGAGTTCAATAAAAAAGAAAAAGAAAAACATTTGAAAAGCAAAACTATCCCTCTTTTAATTGCGGTTTCTGATTTTGCAGATCTCTCTGTTTTGCTGCAATCCCACCCAGGTTGCCCATTCCCAATTTACAGGGCCCGCACGCCTCTCCATGCACCAGCTGCGGCAACTGAAAGTAATTATCACTCCAGACACAATAAGGTGTTAAAGGTAGTGGCGAGCATTTTGTGCAAAAAGAAAAAATTAGGAAGAAGGGAACCTGATGAAAGGAGATTAGTGTCTGTTAGTCTTTTGCAGAGGAACGGGGGAAAGCAAAGAGGGGGAGCGAAATAATAAATAACCCCATTCCTTAGGGAATACTTGCATATGTAGCAGACAATGAAATAAAAGTTTTCTTTGAAGAGCGAGTTCCTTTTTGTATGAAGTAAGCGGTACCAAATGAAATCACAGAGTTATGTTACAGTTGATGTATAACTGATCAAAAGAGTGACAGGATGGAGTTATGAGAACAGAGACCGAGAAAAACAGAATTAAAACAAGACATACTTCTTCAGAAAATCACCTACAGCACCCAGGGAACAGGAATAGCCCCTCCTAGAGAGCTCACAGAGGCTGCATTTTAGGAGCAGCCTAGCTGACCGTTCAATACCTGTCCTGAACAACTTTTGTGGGGTGGGAGGGAAAGAGTAGAGACAGCGCGCGGGAGGGAAGCTCTTACTAGGAAAGTTGGCAGAGGCAAGGCAGGGAGGGCACAGAAGAATACGAGTTCGCTCCCCGAAACGGCAGAGAGGTCGGATCCGTTCTGACTCTCAGTCTCTTTCCAGGGGATCTAATTTGCAGTGAAGCCCCTGGGACTCCTGTCACCGGCACTAGTAGGAATGAGATCACAGCCTGAGTATTCGTTCTACATTTTCCAAGAAAGTAGATTTTAGTACAGCAAAGGACTCACATAAGGATCTCTGTGAATAACTAAGGTATGCATATGCTGAGAAATACTACTGTACTGCAGCTGTAGAGGGAACAGATTTTTTGAGCTCTGTTATATTTCTGCAAGGGGTACAGGTTTATTTATATAGGTAATAGCTGCTCATTCTAATCCGACTTTCACCAGTTTTTCCTCTGAATTACTTCCTCTGATGATTTACTGCCTGCTGAATTGCTCGTGAGGGTATTCCCTAGCCTTTTCAGGAGTGGTCAGCTCTGTTACGGGGCAATGTCCAGCAGCTATAGATGAAATTGGTGAGAACCCCTTCAGCTAGCGCAACGGCACCTGGAATACCTGCTGCAATCAAGAATATTCAATCCTTACATTTTGTAAATTCACACCTTAGCTGACTACCCGCTAATTCTTTTAAGAAGTCCTAGATGCTGATCAGTCTCCTCCTTATTTACTCAAGTGAAGCAAATTTAGAGTCAGACACAGAGCAATGTGAGTATTTTCACAGAAATTGCACCCAGCTCGCCTGCTTTGTCAGAAGCTTCCAATTCAACAGAGCTCAAAGCTCAAAAGTAAAAAAAAATTGCAGTTTATGGAGCACTCAAAGCAAGAACCATTTTGTACAGCTGTAAACTAATGTACATGTTTTCACATGGATTTTCTGGTTTTGAATAGCTCTGACTTGAAGCTACACAAACCTTCCCTCTTGTCTGTTGTATTGGAGATTTTTGAATGCTGTAAAATCCCTGGCTTTGGAAATGTGTGCAGCTACAAATTTAAGCGAATAGTTGTGATTTGGTTTGGGTTTTGTTCACAAATCTCTGCAAACCAAATGACACCCTTATTGGCAGAGGAAAAGAACCTTTCCAGCGCCCCTCACAAAACATCTTCCAGCCTCATGGAGCCAGAAATTAGCTCAGATGTTCCAGAGTAAAAAGAAATACCCGAGGCCAACTGGAAAGCATCATCACGTACACCAGAGCAGGCCTGCAGCATTGACTCTTGATATACTTTCCTTGACATATCTTCTCCCTAGGTGGCAGAAGAAAGGTGGTGTTGACAGGTGACTAAGGGAAGGAGAGGTTATATATATATATGAGAAAGTCTAGTGCTTCCTGAACCAACTTTGCTGCTGCTGCTTGCCTTTTTCCTAGTTAGTCCCTTGATCAAAAGAAAGATGATATTTCGCCTTAGAAGGCAGTCAGCTGGAACTGAAGCAATGATGATGCTCCCTGGACTTTTTTGGGGAATATAGGAATTTACTGATTACACTGTTTCCTTAGAAGTCTATTTCTTCAGTAAAAATCCTCCTCATTTTCTACTCTCACTTTGTAATATTTGTAACAAGAGCCAGAAATGAACCATTACATGTTAGGGCAACAGATTCTTCCTCTATGCATACATATGCAAGCTGATCAGCGTTTGCGGTGCTTGGTAGCATTATCTGTTCAGTTCATTTCCATGATATATGCTGGTGCTAGAAGTTTATGTGATGAATCAGTAAGATATGCTATATTCAATGGCTGTGTGGTTTCAGTTTCTGAAGCTACAAAACAATTTAAGCAGAATTTAAACAAAAATTATCAGGACATGAGCCAATCTGCAGAATGAAATTTAAGAAGTTCTTTATAGCTTTTATTCATTGTGAGAAAGAGCTAGTTTACATGGGTTAAACTAGATAAAAATACTGGATGAAGGAAAAAGTCTAGTGATTACATTTCCAGAGGAGGCAGAGGCTACCGATTTTGGTTAAGGGCCCAGCCCTTCAAAGGCTTATACATGTAGGTAACTCGTGTTCAAGTGATCAAAGTTACCTTTATATGCACACCATGATATGACTGGCCTCAAAGTCCTAGGTGAGCATGCGAACATTGCCACACTTGTGGGTACTAAAAGAAGTAGCTGTTGTTGGGCTCATAACTGTGTAGCAGTTGCAAGCTATAGAAGTGTAACACAACATAAGCGTTACACGATACCACATTGTTAACACAAGCTATTACACTGATGCCCTGTAACACTTCTTTTGCCGCTTCTCTCGTATTATGAGAATGTTTTTCTAGACCTTCATCACTCCCTGAAGCAGAAACTGCCTTCTGGAAAGAACAAGACCAAAAGCATTATATGGCATCATGCGTTCATTCCCAGAGCACAAGCAGGAAAGGCAACCACGCCATTCAGCTCCTCCTGACTTGAGATGGGGCAGTTAACAGCAGGGTATGCTCAGAATATCTTCAGAGCGATTCCTTCCCCAACCCTTTTGCTCAGTATTCAAATTGGGGAAAAGATTTTCAGAATTATACAAGGAGGAGTCCAAAATTCAGTTGATCAACAGCCAGATATTAAATTGTTTGCGATCCATCGCTTCATCTTTTTCTGAAATTGCCTCATGGGGAAACACTACAAAATAAAACTTCAATACTACCATAAGCTCCAAATAAAGCTTTCCTCTTTGATTGCCTCTATCTCATCTGTCTGCTTAGATTTGTGTGTCTAGTTAAGTGAATACAGAAGACCATACACTTGAAATGAAAACTACACAGAGTACACTCTTGACTTGTTACCATAATTTACCTTCTAAGTGGAACCTCTTATGAGCCTACTCAATTATATTTAAAATGACTGCACCTTTATTTCAACACAGTATACATGCTGAACCCACAGTCTAAAATCCTGAGTTGATGTAAAATCACAGAGCCTCATCAAAATTCATAGGGGATTCCTGATTTACACCGGCACACACAGGGCCCCCAGAACCTATCAAACTGTAACACTTCTCCCACGGGGAACAATATCAGTGTTATGCAATAAAATGAAGTTGGTTTTATGTCTAATGTTGATTTCTTTTCTCATATGATACTGTAGTTTATGCTTTTTCATGCAACAATACCTTGAATGCATGGCAGGTTTACACTGAAAAACACAGTTTAAAAATACTTGTTAAATGCTGAAGGCTTGACAGTTCCTTTAAATAATACTGAAAAAAATGCACAAGAACATTTTGGTAGCGGAATGAAAAATGCTGCAGTTTACAGCTCTGTATGTTACCAAGAAATTAGTATAGATTTTTTTTCTGGGGACACTGTCAGGGCTGGCAGGCCTAAAATTAGACATACCAGGTATGCACTTCGCACTGTCCCTCAGGTCTGCCTGTCAGCTCCCTGGGAACAAGATTCCTGTATATTTCAATACCCTTCCTGCTCCACGTATCCCCGAGAACAAAGCCGACGGGCAGAGCACAGCACTTCATGACACGCATATCTGCAATCAGGAAACAACCCATCACCTCGGGGTTTGCTCCTGGCGGGTCACCTATTTAAAAAGCAGCATTACGCTACTCGGAAATAAAGAAACGTGTATATGTAATCTGGAATAGTGGAAAATGAAGCATAGGCGGCTGACCTATTTTAAAATATTCAGTGCTATTTTGAAGTGATAATCAGATATGAGCTGAAAAATAAATCAATGAGCTCTCTAGTGATAAACTATCAATATTAACTAAAGGACAGGAACAGTCAGATTTTGTTTGTCTTAGGCTTTGCTTTTCACAGTTGACATTAATTCATTTTAAACCTGTACCATTTACCACTTTTTTTTTTTTTTTTTTAAAAAAGACAGTAGGGTCTCATTTACTACATCATTTACCTTTTTCCAATTACACAAATGACTGAAGTTGACAGTGGCATAGTTTTGAGTATAAATATGATAATTTACTACTGGGAAAGAGATAACATGATCCTCTTTATTCTGTATACTTTGCTTGCAACACTGTGCAGAATCTTAATTGAAATATTTTTAAATAGTGTCTAACACAATGTTTAGGGTTGTATTATTATTATTTTTAAATAACAGCTCTCGAAGCATTTTCTTTTCTTCTGCTATATGTCCTTTTGCTCCCACTTTTCATCCATTCTGGTATAACTGACTCTGTCTGGATCATGAGTTATCATTGGCTGCCAGTGGAATGCTACAATGCAATTTGTCTTATTGAAACATGGGCTAGCCCCACATGGCTGCAAAGAATCATTCACTTTCTAATAAATCAAACATTTGCTAAAATTCCTTCTTCTCTGACATGAAACGGTGGGATAGACAATGCTGCTTGCGAACTGAGAGGAGATGGCGATAAAAATGCCTTTTTTGTTCAGCGCTACTGAATTATTTTGTGATTAGTGAATTGCAACTACCAAATCCAAGCTCACATCATTGCAAAGTTGGCTGGTATATTTTTCCTTTCAAATTCAATCACTGTACTGTTTGTCTACTGTAAATAGAATGCTGCTACACTTTACCTAATTATCAATATTGTTTTTCCGTTTAAGAGAAGCAAAATGCTAGCCCCTTTGAAATCACGACAAATTTTGCCATGAAAACATGCAACTTCTAAAGCTATGTTGTTATGTCTCTGACAATTTTTCAAAAATATTTATCTGATAGAGGCCTCAAAAATTACAAAATATGAAAAGCTCAACAAACAAACAAATTAGTTTCTTTGTAATATCCCTAAAACTTTGAAAGTTACCGTGTCACTTCTCTGCAGCTGTAGCTTTTCTGACAAATCTTTGGAAGTCCAGTTATGTGGAGAGGACATCTGGGATTTCCAGCAGTACCTTACGATATATTTTGAACTGCGGAAGTGACATTAATGGCTATCATCTACTCAGGAAGAAGCATACGCTGGGATGAATCTGGAGAGTCTATCAAAGAGCAGTCCCCACTGCATCTGAACAGTTTACAGTTGAGTGTTATGCTCTTGCATGAAATTCCTAATATAAGATTTTTGAGGATGGCTTTATTACTTATCACATTTTTAAAGGTGTACTGTTGTAAGGGTCTCTAAAGGCTGCTAATTCCATCTGCTAAGATGTCAAACATCCCACATCAGGAATGCCTTTTCTATAAGACTTTCATACTTGCCCACCAAGCCAAAGCTGCCTTTTATCTTATGATTTAGGAAGGGGAGGGAATTGTGGCTCCCTTATATCAGTTTATGATCCCAAGATTTAGAATCTGTATGGAATCTGTACCATATGTTTGACCACAATCTGTGCAAACTTTGCTAGGAACACACTCCTGTAACGCAGCCCAAACAATCACGCAATGCTGAAGCGTAGCAGGAGGTTGAATTTCCATCAAAGGCTGAGTATCGCTGTAAAGCAGCAGTGACAACCTTCAGGAAGCACTGGGGCCCTGCCATAGTAATGCAAAACCAGACTTGTCCATGGAGTCACAGCTCAGCCTCAGACATCATCTAGGACATGAAGGAGGGCAGGACCATTAAGGAATCCTCTACCTCACTGTTGCTCCAACAGCAGAGCAGCATGAACTGGTCACATCTGGATCCAACAAATGAAGGAGAAGGACAGGGTTCTTTCACCACATCACAGAGTTTACCTGAGATCCCTCTGTCTAGTTTGAAGACAGCTTTACCTTATGCCCTGGTTAAGGCTATTGTTTGAGCAAGAGACATAAGATTAACACCACTAAAGACCACTGAGCAGAAGACCAGCTAGGAGGGCTGCTGGCTGAGAGCTCCTGCATTGACTACCAACATATTAACAAATGGAGCACCTATTTCCCTGGGCCCATTTCATGGGTGTAGTCTATTGTTTCTACAGCTCTACTGAAGAGTTTGAGAAAATGGGACATAGTAGAAAAACTCTGTAGCTTGCCTATCTCATAGCCACCTGGGAAGTAACTTCTCTTGAGAATGGATTTTTACGGAAGACTTACAAAAGCATGTAGTGCTGACTTGCACGCTGAGATTGGGCAATAGGGAATTCTGCTGAAAACTCTCTTCCAAATCTGGTTTGTCACCATGAGATCATAAAACTTCTTATTGGCTTCTGTAGGCCAGAATCAGACCCAAAATGCAAGAACATTGCCTATCATAAAAAACCTCCAGATTGCAAATGCGTGATCAAATATTTATCACAACACAGTCAAGCATCTGGGAATTCACACGGTAAAAAATCAAAAAACAAGGCAGTAAGGGATTTAGCAGTATGAACTGCTTTTGCATGGCATTAGCTATGGTCAAGGTCAGTTTAGGCCTTTACATTCCCCCCCCATCCCCCTCCAATTGCAATAGCAATAATTATGAACACGTTAGGAACAAGATCTAATCTGAATGAGTTTGCTTTGATTTAGCCTGTTTACGTTTAAAGTCATGCATCGGTCTGCTTCTAATTCAAGCTATTTACTGGCACCTATGTAGGAAAACTCCATTTATTTCCAGTCATTCTTTTGATGTAAACAAAATCTTTGTCCTGCAGCTATATCTTAACTATGTTAGGAGGCACAATAGCTACGTAACAGTATTATATGCACTTCTGTCACTGCATATATTATTTTTGCCAACTTGTAAGTAAATTAGCACCAATAGCAGTCTACCGATAGCAGCTTAATCATAGGACTAGACAAATTCTTGAGTTCCTATCCCAGTAGTGTTACTTATAGTCAGCATGATCCCAAGGCACTAAGGAACCTCACTGACCCCCTTGCCTCATCTGTAAAGTAGGGATAACAATATGGGGTGGTGGAAGGATGTATTGGTAATATTTGTAAAGTGCTTTGAAGATGCTGAGAGTGCCAAGTGTTATCGTGATTTCTAAGCTCTGAAATGTTTGAGATGATTATGTGCACACATAATTTTTAATGGTAATTCAGAGTGCAAATTAGAGATGATATTTACATTTCTTCCAGGCAAGCTTAATTTCCAGTTATCAAGGAAAATATCTATTGCGCAAATAGGGTATCAGCTATTCAAAAGTTCCCTTAGGGCCTACCAGTTCTATAGCATGCCATTTTTTTAAGCTGTCCACAAGATGACAGACTGTAGCAGTTCCCTTGGAGGTATTATGGATTACTGATGAAACAATAACCAGAAGTAATATTTTCCCATCAAAACTGGAGCCTAGGGTTTTTGTTGTTGTTGTTATTTTTCTCCTAAGAACACATGCTTTCAAAAAGACCTTGCCTTCATTTATCCATAATTTGCAAACCTATGTACACAACCCCTGAAAATATAATTAAATTCATAATGGACTTTTTTTAAGCAAAAGTCTGTGTTTCTTCCGTTGAAAGCACAGAACTGTCAGTCTTTGCAGTTGGAAAATTTAACATTTCTGTTTACTAAAGAAAACCATCTGAGGCTGAATGTGTTTATTAGCCTAAACTGCAGCAGTCTTGGACTCTTGAAGAGACAACGATGCAGACAATGTCTTTAAACATCTGGCCTGTGACTGATGGCCAGAAGACAGTGACACAACCTGGAGGTAGTCTTTGCTAAGAAAAGATCGAGCAGTTGGAATTCTGTTTAGTCTACTTACCAATGACCTGAGAAAAGATGTTGCAGTCCATAGAGCACTAGTCAAAATGGTGCATGTAACCTTAAGCAAGTCCTTAGTACACAAACTGAAGAAGACACAGCAGTGTTTAACTCCCTCTGAACCAGGAGGAGTTGGCGACCTAAATGCTGCTGTGGCTCTGAAGGGTAATCTCTGTGTCTTAGTTTTCCAACAGCAAAATGGATATAATGGTACTCCTTGTAACTCAGAGGGGACTTGTACAGAAAAATCCATTAAATTTCAGGCTTTTGGTGACAAGAAGGACCACAGAAGTACTTCAGATAGCACCAGTCTCTGAATTTCCTTTCATATGCTCGTTTACCCATTCACCTGCAAAACTATGTAATATAATGGAATCACAGAATGCCAAAATCACTGAGGCTGGGGGAAGGCACTGCTGGTGCTGTTCAGTCCAACTCAAGCAAAGCAGGTTGCTCAGGGTTGTGTCCAGCTGGGTTTTGAGTCTCTCTAAGGATGGAAGATCCACAGCCTCTCTGAGCAACACGTTCCAGCATTTGCCCAACCTCACAGCAAAGATTTTCCTATGTTTAAACGGAACTTCCTTCAGCAGCAGTTTGGTACGTCAGCGATAATCCAAAAGGCCAGACATCACCTTAATAAAAAGTTCACCACACCAAATGAAAAGCAAAACAAGAATCTGAAACAATGTGTTTTGAACTGTGCATATCTTAAACTGCAAATCCTCAATTCTATAAACTGCGTGGCACAAGTAACCCAGTATGCTTTCAGCATTAACGGGACCATATTTGAGTCATATTCATCAGCTTGCATCCTGTCTTTAACTGCAGTCTTTTAGGGGCAGATAATATCTCAGTCTCACAGGAAATCTTCATGCTCCTTGGGTAGAGTTTGCAGGCTGAGCCTGAGATACTGATTTTGGAGGATACCCTGCCAGAGGTATCCAAACAGGCTAGTTGAAGGTTAACTTGTGTATGCCAACCCAAGGCACAGTCACAACCTGGACTGGTGTGTGGTCACATCCTTAGAGTCTAACTCCCATTCAGACATTGCCAGACTGGAGCCAATAGTGGGGACAACACACTGTCATCAGAATACTTCCAAAAGTATGGGGAAATTTTGGAAAAATGCTATGCTAATTTTAATACATTATAATTATTATTCCACGTCTCAGTTAAAACCTTGACAGCTGGTTTAATTCACAGCTAGATTCTCTGAAACTTTCTCAGATTTTCTCCACATACAGCTTACCTCAAATGCCTGGACTTCCTTAGAAAAAGTTGCAAAATACACACATTTCAAAATGGGAAAGCAGAGATACAACACAGTGAGACCGTCAAACCTACTCAGGAATCTCAACTAAAACATGTTCAAAATAAATAACTTGTCAGGATGTGTACACTACATCTGCATCAGTGAGATTTATTGAAGATTAGTTTAACACTTTTCTGTCTGAAGGAATGAGGTTGGCTGAAGATCCCAGTCTGCCTTGTGCCCCCAGCTCCGCATGTGCATGGGCATGCACTTTCCTTTGGGATGCACCAGGTAATTATGCAGCATTATTAAATGCTGTGCAGGATTTCAGGAATTTTGTTCAAAGACTGAATCTGTTTGAGTTTAGTGTCCCTGTCCTCCACAGCCAGAAAAAGCTTTTGGTTTTCAGTTCTCTTATTTTTGTTTGCTTGTTTCATTGTGAGAACTGGAGATCTTAGTCTCCCCTTTTCCCTGTAACCTTTGCCTCTTTCTGTCTCCATTCTGACAGTAAAAAGACGGCACATTGAACAGATCCGCCCTGTGTCACTATGGGGGGGAAAGGTTCTCTTAAACTAGCAGACCATTAATGTTCAGTTTCTTTAAAGGGGAACATTTAGAAAGCTACCTGAAATAAAGGCCTCTCTACTCAAACAATGCATGCATCAAACAACGGATCCCAATTTGGGACTTTGGGAGTTCCTAGCCAATTGCTAAGAGTTTGCACTCCCCTCACTCTAGGGAGGTCTGAAATGTCAAAATCTTCTGTCATCCCACTTGTCATATCACATCCCACAAAGGAACATGGAAGCCATCATCCGCTCTGCTGTTTATTGTCATGAAACCCCATAAATACTCACTCTCCATAAACAGTAACAGCCCAATTAAAGCACTCTTTACCAAGCGTGATCATTTTCAGACAGAAAGTATTGATTTATCCACCTATGGGCACTGCATAGAAACATCTCTTAATGAGAATGATAGTGACCTCCGAACTCTGCTCTTTCACCCCGTAATATACTCTCTCAATTTTCTGTTAAGTGGTCTAGTGGCACATCAGCAGAGATGGAAAGACACTCTGATTCTTTAATGTCGACACTGGAAGGCTCGCAAGGAATGCTCAAATCTTCATTGTAATGGGAGGTGAACAGAAAGGTCACTTATATGCAGGGCTTTCAGCTTGTTTGACAAGGCTTCTTTAATAAGTGAAACATTGTTGGGGTACACTTGTCCGTCAACTGCCTTTGGCACTCAGCACCGACACAGCCAAACACAAACAGTCGTTATCTCGTCGCCTGGTTCTGGAGTCATGTCACCTGCCCAGAAACCCTTTGCAAAATTTACAGGTTGGTCGGTTGGTTGGGGGGGAGTTAATACTCAAGGGTAGGAAGCAAAAGAGACCCTTGATTTTATTCTGTTTCAGCAGCTTAAATTTGTGAGCTTACTGCGTGTGTAATTGACAGCAGACATGGTGTACTAAACCAGCGCATCCGTTACTTTGATTAATCCTCCTTTGGAGTGTGATATTGTTTGATATACAGTACAGGGCTGACACAGGTTACTGTAATGCCACTTTACCAAACAGATTACAAAATTGTGCAGGGAGTATACAGCATTCGTGCAGATAAATGCACACAAGAGGAAATTCTAACAGCTTTTAATTTCCATGCTTTTCAGTTTTATTGTTGTAAATGCAACTGTTTATAGGACTAATGACACAGGCTGGCTCAACTGAGTCAATTACACCAGTAGGCACTTGGATCAGATATTTTGCCTGCTTTCCATTTGCACTGTCTATGCTTCTGATATTTGACTAAATTACATTGCACCGTGGTGCATTGGCACTTGCCATATGTTATATCTCAAAGCATTTTAAAGGACAATAACAAAAAATAATAATATACAACATGTAGTTCAAAGTCAGGACGCAGGCAAGAGTGTCAATCATTATGAGCTACATTCAGCAAATAGCCCAGAGTGTTGCATTACCATGTCCTCTAATCTGTGGTGGTGTTAAATGAGTAGGAAAGTTGGTAAGGATGCCAGGGACACTGCTCTAAACTGTGTGGGACTACTTGTGCGCGTCTGTGAGCGCGCATGTTTGTTTGTTTTGGGGCAAGAGGGATATTTGGTGAATTTTAGTACTCATGGAAGTTAGACACTAATAGCACCATCTGGCCTACTGCAGAGAGCTCCGCAAACTTCCTCCACACAGATCTGCCAATGCACTTCAACGCTGACCTCCAACACCCCTTCAATTCCAGTAATGAGTCTGCAGCATCTCTTGAGAAGAAACTGTCAATTGTTCTGATTTCTGCTAAATTGTGTCATGCTTAGCAATGTGGGCAACTGCCCACTAGTGACTAGCCTGAGGCCACTAAACTCCAATCTGAACCTTGCCTTCTGGAGGTGAAGAGCTTGCTTAATATGCCCAGGCACCATTTTACAAGCCCCATCTCCTTTTTAATTCACTCACTCATCAAAAGTACTCAGAACAAATCTGCATTTAAAGTCCAATTCAACACACGGGATGACGAGGTTTTGCAACTTTTCCTTTCGGACCTTTCTGTGACCCTGAGAATTTCTACTTTCTAAACCCTGGTGCAGACTGCCCTGGGAAGAATCTTTCTGTGGAAGCCAGTTTGCCGTGCATATCTCTCTTAATTGAGTTCCAGGGTGGGGTGGCGAGACCTGCTATGTTTGCTCTAGGCCAACTATATAATACTGACAAAAGTAGATTTGTATATCACAAAGTCCTCCTTTAATTTGAATCAAAATCTACTCTCAGCACTTTGACTGTTGCAGTCTTTTGATTTGTTATCCACACAAGTACATGACAGTACTTGTAATAATCAGTAAGGAATAAAGTCATTCTTAAATGCCTAGACCTTATTTTCTTATGTTCAATTTAGATCTGGGTCTTTTTTTTGTTTTAAATGGCAACTTTCTAACATTTGGATTGTGCAGTAATGCTGGTGAAAGTTTTCATATTTGATCATAACAGAGGGAAGTTGTGCTATAGTTATGAACCAAGAATTTGTCAGACTTGATCTGATCCATAGTTGCTAGACATACTGTACAATCTCTCCAAATGGTCAGTTTGAGATGTTTCAGAAGAAGATGTAAGAAATTACAACCATTTGGGGTAATCTCACCACCTCAAAGATTTGATTTTACTTTTTACCCTGTTGGCTGAAATGTGAGGCTTTACATTCCCTTCAAAATGGGTTAGCATCAAACATTTTAATTATGGATATTCTTATTATCCTTAAGGATGTTAAAACTCTCCCTAAATCTTGGTCTCGGATCTAGGAACTGAGATTTGCAGCTCAGGGTGAACATTTGGCTACAGCAGTTTTGACCAAATTAAATGAATGAACGATATTAACAAGTAATCTAATTAAGTGCATATTACTATGTTTGTGTATATTCTACAGTCCATGCCACCTACCATAAAAGTATTAGAGCTCATCAGTGCAAAGAATATTGCCTTCAACTCCAGTAAAAGGAATAATTTCCCTGCAGGGCAGTAACACTCTTCAACGTGGCGAATAGCCACAGGCTGCAGGGTTGTGACTTTATGGTAAATAGCTACCTCTTTCATCAACAGAGCAATGAATTGGAAGAGCCCCTGGTGAAATGTATGAGGGTAATTTGATTTCTTCAGGTATAAACATGCAACCCACTCGTTTTCAGGCACTGCTAATTAGGCTGGGTTATCCAGATGCCTTGGGGTAATTATTTTGGCTGTACTTACTGATAGCTAGGAGGGTTGCGAATGTCAGCCGTGTTCTTTCCCACCTTTGGCCACAGTCCCAGTGATTCATACTGCAGTGATCCTAAGCAAGCATCCTTTCTAAAGGGCATAATTCTACTCCCTCAATAAACATGTCTAATCCTCAGTTTCCATTAGGGTTACTTAGAGTTTTCTGACTGATGGTCAAACACACAGGCAAAACAACGTCCTCATTTCTCTATGTGCCTTTAAGTGAAAAACTAAGAGATAAGGCTTGTTTCTCTTTGTTTTACATGCTTTTAAGTATAACTATTTTTCAACAATTCAGTCCAGTGAAAAAATTACAGTAAATTACACCCCTACACTGCCTAATTAAAAAAAGGGAGAAAGACAATTGAGCAATAAATGCAGGTATATGCAAAAGAACTCACTATTCCCACTGATAAAATGGAGCTATCCACGGAACAAAACACAGATTTGTATGCAACACAACCACTGAGTACAGCAACATCAAGCAGTAAGGCAAAGCCCAGCACTTTTGGACACCTAGACTGTGTGATCAAATACTGCATGAAATGCAGACCACAGCGTGCAGAGGAGCTAGTCAGGGTTGGAATATGACCGACAAGGACTTGATCTTAAAAGATATCCCTGCTATTACCTGTGAGACTATAACAGAGTCCACAAGGGATCACCTCTGCATCACACTGTCATTTCCCTGCACCTCCAATATTTTCCTCTTTCCATTCTTTCTGCAGAGTCCCTTTGCTCCCACTCCTTCCTCTTTTTGTTTATAGTTTTTATTTTTGGAGAACTTCTTGTAACAAAGGAGAGGTTGGATACTAATGTGGAATTCTGACAAGAGGAGGGAAATAATGGGAGCTGTTCCACACTGTCATGAGAATGCAAACTTGTTTCATTCCACTATAAACTGCAGGATTATAGGGATCATGGACTAGTTGAAATGCCATGTTACATCACCAGGGTGCAAGCCTGAAGATGCTCCTAACTAGCCCTTCTCTGAGCAGCCAGCTCTGAAGTTGTATCCATCATTCCACACTAGCAACGTCAATTGAGCAGAACTCTGGTATGGATAATTGATTTTCAGGGATCTAAATTATATAAATAATATTTCATACTAAACCAAGAGCAAGACAAGCAAAAAAATTCTACCAAACTTAACCAAAATAAATTATTCAATGTATACACACACACACAGAGTCTAGTGGAATGTGTCCCTGCCCATGAGGGGGGGTTGGAACTAGGTGATCTTTAAGGTCTCTTCCAACCCAAACCATTCTATGAGTCTATATCTACTTAATGTAGTAAAGAAGTAGAGAAATACTTATATATGTATATATACCTCTATTTAAACAAAACTTGAACATGGAAATAAATGTTCTGTTTCACTTTTTTTTAATATATGTATGCACAGAGATACATGAATGATATATATATATATAAACACTTTATTATTATTTTTATTTTTCTATTTTAAATGATTTGGCAAACTTTAGTAATCTGAAACAGTTCCCCCTCTTTTCTTTAGGAAAAAAATCTAACTTTGAGGACATAGGGATGCTCGGCTGAGATCTGCATAATGCAGCAAGACGACAAGGGAAAACGCTGCTCTCCCAAGACAGACATTCACAAAGGCAGATAATAGAAAATGGATGTGTAGGGTTCAATAGCTCCAAGTAGTTTCTGTAGCTCACAGCTTTACTCGCTGAAAAATGGACAGACCAGCAAAGGTCTTGGAAAGCTCCAAAGCCTCCTACTCCAGCTAAAACCCGAGCAGTGGTGACGGTACAACTCTACAGCCATGAGCATCCTCATGTTTCAAATCACCCGGCAGTGCAGATTTGAGCTGATTTAGGAATGGAAACAAAACTACCCTTCACCTGAGCACCGCTAAGCCAGCAAGAGCATACAATAACAATTTTTGGGGCAGCACTGTGCCTTCTCGACAGCCTCCTGCTCTTTTGTTTGTACATTGTAGTCTTATCCCATGGTGGGAAAATTTTGATGGTTTGGGCAATTCCTCCGTCCCACTGCACACACAGGGATTTTTCTCTCTCTCTTCTCAGAAGCACACTAAAGAGCAGAACACTGACCTGGACCTCCAAGCCTGCACACACACGAGCAGCACTCCTTCTCATGAGTTATTCTATTGACACTGGTCATACATAGCCATTTTCTCCAATTGAACTATTTATGTGACAAAGGACTCCTCGTGTTTGGAAAGGGTACTCATGTGAGCAACAGTTTGCCAGTCTCTAGTGCTGATTTCTCTGCTAATAACACAAGGGGGAGAAAATGTTGTTGATATTCAAACCTCTGAGATTTATTAGCTTTTTGTGCAATGCACATTTGTAAGTGTAAATGATGCAGAAAATTCATGTACATGATAATCAATTAAGAACCGTATTTTACACGAAACCTAAGACTCCACACACTGTGTAAATGACATACTTTACTCTAATTTGACCTAATACATTTCCAGGAATGTGTCAATTAAAATTTTAGCCTTTTGGAAGAGGGGGAGAAAGACTATGAAATCAAGGCTATTAAATACTGGGAATAAAATCAGAATATTGGTATCCAGCTGGCACAGTAAGAGAGGTTAAAATTTTAAAGAAATAAAGAAGCCAACAAAAAAAAAAAAACCAAAACCCACAAAACAAACCCTCCCAAACCCACAGAACTAGACACTAACTTGCTGTTGCCCCACTCTCAGATATTTCAGTCTCCATTTTATGATATTTTTATTTTTTTGGATGGTCTAACCCTTGTTTCTTTTAACAAAGGGAGATTATAGGAGGCCAAAATAGCACTGCCATCCCTTCAGGATATCGATAATCTCTGATTTGGGGCCACCTTCCTACCACACAGTAGTTAGATAAGGAGGAAAAAAATTCTTTTGAAAACAGGACAAACAATTTCTATATAAAACAGCATATTTTGCTATAATACAGAAAAATTCTTTCCACAGTTATGGTTAAAAATATTTCTATATAACAAAATTAAATCTAATCAATGCTTTACTGTTGTGCATTTTGTTTTCCTCCTGTGCTTTACTCAGCTCAGAGCATGTTACTCCAGTCAATATCTCTGTCAAGGTCTTTGTACCTCCTTTGTGTCCATTACTTAAACAGCATTTGTACCAAAAATTAAAAATAAAAACCTCACAAGACTCGTAATATTTCATAGGAATTGCTAAAAACCGCAAGGAAGTCCCAGCCTGGAGAACCTTCCCCTCCCAAAGCATACCAACAACACAAGAATGTGTATGTGGGGACGGAGGAACATTTGAACAGAGTCCCTTAATGATTACAGAAATGATCAGCGCTGTTTAAGAACCAGACCCAAGGACTTGGTAAAAGTTTTACCATTAACCTCAGTGAACCCAGAAGTTTTTCATGTCAAGTGTTTGTTCGCATGGACAGAAAGATCAGAGACACCAGCTTGCCTGTACTAGGAAGAAAATATTATGATTAAATACGTCTGTCTCTTTTTAACTGTATCCCCAGTAGATCCAGTTGGGAGACTCGTTTGAAATTAATTAAGCTTCCCTCCCAATTTTGGAGATGTGATTTTTTTTTTTTTCCCTCCAACAGTTTCACTGCTGGATGTTAGCTCCTGCCCACCTCTTGCATCTTAAGCCTCTGAACTCCTGTTAACATTTAATAAATGGTCCATTCACAACTTGTACGCTATATTTTTTTGTAGGCTACTTCATTTGTAATTAAAATGTAAAAGGCAGAAATGGAGTTGACATTCCAGGCTAGCCCCTGCGAGCGCTACATTTCAGCTGGAGCCAAAGTACAACAAATGCAGCCGACAAGCCCAAGAGGTGCAGCAGCATTTTTGCTTCATGCTTTTTGAAAAGCATTTGAACCCCTATCCAGTGAGGAGGGAAAATCCATTCAGTCCTTTTCATCAGTAATTGTCTTCCCCAAAATAGCCGCCATTATCAACATTTTTGGGGTGGGGGAGGGACTTACATATACCATATGCACAGGCTCTGCTGCAAAAGAAAACCAAAGGGAACAAAGCCTGCGATCACATTGCCAATTTTCATTAAAGCCATAGGGACGGTTAATAGTGGTTTCTCAAAAGTGTCAATCATAAATTCCAAACTAGAGCTAAATTCCACCATCCACATCTATAGCTCTACATTCCTGCATCTATAAATGTTGCAATAGATTTATGGAGCGGTGGGAATTCATATATATGTGGGTTTGTGCGTATGTGTTTTTTGGGGCAGATTGGTGGGGGGTGGCGGCTTTGTCAGGGTTTTTTTCCCTTTTTTGCGTGTATTTGCTATGTCTTTTTGTCTGGTGGCAGCTGTTTCTTCTGACCTCTCCCATCTAAAACTGCTGGGGTGTGCAGTTCCAGCATACCTCAGGGGGCTTCTGCAGAAACTGTTGTTTACCATCTCTTAGAAGCCCCGGGTTTTGTCGATAGATCGTACATAATAATGATAATGATCATGCTCTGAGCTCATATGCACTGATCTTTATGATAAGGGCTCAAGAAGCACCTGAAGAAACACTTATTTTTTTTTAAATAATTGTAGATTAATATAATTTCTATTCATGCCTCAGCTACCTATGTGGAGGTGCGCTTCCCCAGACGCTCACTACTGCCCTCATTAATGTGCCCTCTCTAGTGGTGAGCAAGTTTTCTTTTCACACTCAAGTCCATTTACACTTACTATTACACCTGGTAAGGCGGCTGGACTGCCAACGGCTGCCAGCCTGATCAAAACCCCTTCCAGTCGATGGAGACTCCCAGCACCTTCCATGGGCTGAGGATCAGGCCCTGAGCTACACATTAATACCAGGAAAATATGCAATGGTTTATATTTTATCTTTCTCAGCAGCAAGATAAAGCAGCAAACCTGTGTCTTCTACAAGTAAATTTTATTTTCCTTAACGGTTGCCTTCTCAACCACTTTGACAGCTGTGCCTGAGAATGACCTGCTGAGGAGCATAAACGCTCTGTGCTTTTTTAAATTTATTTTTCTTGTGTGAGACTCACTTTAATGTATTTCTTAGGTGGAAAAACAATAATAGGACCTAATCTTGTAAGGAGCTGAACATTTCCAGTTAAATGCTGACCACCTTCCACTAAATCATGAAGAACAAGAGGGCTTTCACTCCCTCCAGCACTGGTACAAGGAGAAATATTTCATAAACATCTTTCCTTCTGTCTCCTCGGATCCCTGCTATGAGCTAGATTCTGTGCTGCTGGAAACTAGCTTTGCTCCAGTGCAGAAGCAACTCCAAAATGCTGCTGCAGGGTGTAACCAAAGGCTGCACACAACGGTCCACCCGATGTTACGCCAAGCCGATATAAACTCACAAATAAGGAACAACAGTGTTACAAACCGGCACGCTTTAGCAGCCATACTGAGTACATATTTTCCCCCGATTTAAAATTACTTCCCAAGTAATGGTTTTATTTCTCTCATTTTTTTTTATATTACCGCTTTATACCCAAAACTTTAAACACTCAATTGTTTGTTTTATGATGCCTTTTATAGTTTTGGCATTGAAATCACAGCTAGTTCAGTGTCACATACAGAATTTTAAGAATTCTCATTCACTGAAAAGGCAATTTTAAACTCTTCCCAGATGAACCAAATTAACAATATTAATTACTTTGCTAAGCAATGTTGGGTTTTTAAGTTGTTTATACATAGTAAATGGTTTTGAATTATAGGGATTTACAGACAAAATTCTCCTTTAAATTCAGTACTTAAACATACATAGCAATCTAGTAACAAAAAAGCCATGTGAATCTTTTCTTTTTTCTCCAGAATGTATGTTCAATCTTTTTACTTTTTTTTTTTTTTAGCTAGTTGAGAGATTTGTTCATTCACTGAAAGAATGTTTCAGTGCAATTTAATTCCAACTAGCAGAAGTGCTATATAGAAGAATAAGATATATTTTGTGGTTTATTTTGCAGAAGTATATTTAGCTTTAGTGGGACTCATAAGCTAATAAACTATCTACAGAAAAAAAAAAAATCCAGCCATAAATCTTTGCTTCCTAGTTTTTAATTGTAAGATTCTATTACTGTCGCTCAAAGGGTTAATAATTCTCTTGGCTGGAGGACAATTCATTCTACGGCTAAACGCAATGACAAATAACCATTATTCTTTCCAACTGCACTGATAATCGGGACAGCTTAAACATTTTCGCCAGTATAAGTGAAACCATTAATCCTCTTGGATTTCACGATAAGTGGTGACTGCGAAATAATGACTGTGTCATTGCAGGCAAGAAAAAATGTTAACAATTAAAACAAGTTAGCCATTATCTTACAGAGTACTGAATCGCTTTCACATTTCATTAGCAATATTGTAAGTGATATGTACCTTATTAAAAAGCTCTTATTATCCAAGAAACCTAATTAGTCAAAATCTCTCAGTCACTGGTTTAATTTTCTAATAATATAAATGCCGTGTTGGGTAATGCAACGTGAGGACAGTCGGCTGTTTGTACAAAAAGAAGTTTCCACAAGAAATTCAAAAATACCATTTAGGATGAAGGGTACAGCGTAAGGAAATCTTTAGTACTACATCAAGTGAACGCAGGGGGTTTTTTTTAATTCACTGTCTGGATATATAAGCATAGAAAAATCTTTTTCTCCCCTCTGTGTTTAAGCAAATTGCTCAGTGCTATATTGAATGAAAGGTCCAAGAAAAAGGCAGAGTAACTTTTTCTCAAGCTGCAAGAGGCATTTTCATTCTCCTCACACTCAACCCTGAAGCTTCCTATAAATGAAGCTGATGAACTAACACCTGAGACACATCTACACCTGGAAACACGGGAGAAAGAGGCCTCTGCATTTCTTGAAGGCAATGTCAGAGATCACAGTTTCAAATCCTATAGGCTTTAGCCTCTAAACTCCTAAAAAAAGACCAAAAGTAATACCATTGTTGCTCCTGCTGCTCTTTAAAAAACATACAGTAAGTACTAAAAATATCTCCTGTTGTTTTTCCAGCCAGTACTATTGCTTTTTCTTGGTCAGCAGAGCGAGACTGGAGGGAGAAGATGTATCTTAGCACGGCGCTGTACCAAAGTGCTCCTGCAAGTGCTCCCACAGATAGAGCACACTACCCGTAGCATTTCTAGGAGCATGTGTCTGCATGACTTGGTCCATGTATACTGCTTTGAGAGGTATGAAATATTAGACTGTAACTGATACAACACAGTTGCAAGCTAAAGGTCCTCTCTCTCAAAAAAGTGACCATAAAAAGCTGATGAAGTTGGATAGAGTATTTTCTTATGCCAAAGAAAGCATGTTTGGATTGACCAAAACACTCACAAAATTCCATTGAATTAGTCAGATGCTTTCAGTCTAAAAGCAAGATAGAGAACAGGGACCTGTCACATGAAATTTTAATTTCACAGTGACATTTAATTTACATTTTACCTGATTTTTTTTTTTTTTTAAGATATAAAGAAGCCCTGAAAAATTAAAGGAAATGTTTAATTTCAGGCCATATAATACACACAGTTTTATTAAAAAGTATGGTTATTTTTGTAATGGTTATAACTTTTTCTTCATCAGGCAACGCTAAAGATGTTTTGACAGTGTGACCTAATTCCTCCCTTCCTCCCCCACTTCTTGCCTCTGCTCTCCTGCATATAAAGCTTTAGTTTGCACAGAGAACTGAAAAAGCAATTATTTAGAACAAAAATCTTTCAGTATTGAATACTCCTTCCTCAAAACAGATACTTGATTTTTCTTTATTTTCCTTAGATTTTCCTTTATTTTGCTTTGAAATGCCCTACACAATCCCATATATAATTAAAGAGGCTGGACGATGCTTTTTGCCGTATTCTCACTGTATTTGAGCACTGTATTTTCAGTTTTGGACTTACAAACTATGATCTCAAATTCTGATGCCCCATAATTTCAATACTTCGCTCCTTTCTATTAGAGCTTTCCAAACTCCCTTAGAGTTGCAGCTGCAATTGAACTGTAAAATTAGGGTTCGGTTTTCAGTGAACAAATATTTGGACTTGGGATTCTGGCCCATATTTAGCAATTAAGAATGTGCATTTGAGTTGACAAGATAATGTGACTTCCATATCTCTCACAGCAGGAGTTTTGATCCCACGTTAGTGTTTAACATATTTTTTTATACATTACATGACTGTAATGTACTGTAATGTGGAGTCAAAACACATTTCCAAACCTATCTCCTTTCTTTCAGAAGGTTTTTCTAAAACAAAAAAAATAGTTTTCTTATTATAATAAAAGCTTGTACGTAAAGCTTGCAGGAGAGGAGCAAGACAGTTGGTTATTTTCATTTGCCACCCCATGAAAAATACTGGTCCTAATACAAATTCTTTAACTAAACCTTACCAAATGTACATTTAGTGAAAAAACAATTCTGTTCATGAGGAAAAAGAATTCTAAGACCAAACTCTACATGATGTCTCTCACCCTCTTTACCTAATGCACTAAGGTGCTCAGACACTGCAGAGATGAGGACACGACAGAAGATCATGTAACACTTTTCAGAACAAGCCAGTTGCAGAAAATGCTTACGTCTACTATTTTTTCAGCTTCCCCAAGTGCACTCCTCCCACAGAGCTCCTCAAATTTTGCACTTTTTTCCTGGGTCTGTTGCTTTTGGGTTTTATAGCATTATGCTTAAATTTAATTTTTTAGAAATTTTCTTATCCAAAATGATTTACTAATAATTATATTGGGGTGGGAGCTAGGGCTACCAATAGTGGTTGTTGCATTTTATGCATACATCGAGTCAGTACAGGCTCACCAAAGCCACATACCTACTATGTGAGGAACTTCATATACTGTCAGGTACTGAATAATATTTGCAGTAGCAGCATAGGTATTGGGATACTTAGGAGGAGATATTTCAAAATGAAAATGGGAGCTGAACTCCTTACTGAACTGAGCCATGAAAATTTCCCCACAGGTTTTTAAAAATGAGGAATAACTGCTTTTCTTTTTCTTATTGTTTTTACCACTATTGTTATTTCTCCATCAAGGCCAAGCTTGTCAAATCTTGGGCGACAAATACGGAGAGGACTTATATTTGCTCTCATTCTGCTAAGATGATATTATTGTTTTCCTGAGAGAAATGCAAAATTAAATACTAACACGTAACTGGCATAGAGTCTCTTAGCATATCTGAAAAGTACTTAGATTAAAAACCTAAGTGTGGAGGAAAAAACATTTCAATTAATAAACTAATATTCACAGGTAACAAGGCATCACAGCTCTAACCTACACCACAAGCTGGTTGCAAATACGTATTTTGATCCTAACGTCAACCCTTGTTGAAGTTGTCTCCTATGCCACAGGAAAGATTCTAGGTTTATTTTCCCCTAAACCTGAACCTTATTAAATTCAATTTAGTCTGGCCTTTCCTAGCCACTGGGAGAGAATGATTTATTTTTTCTCTTCAGGCTGGACTGCGCTTAAACACAACCACGGATTCATGCAAAACCATTCAAGACTAAGGCAAGTGCTTCGGGGGGAGGAAAAAAAAATTAACCATAGCTGTTTCTGCAGTAAATTGTCAACTGATGTGTTGCTTCAGGATGGGTCAAATCAGCTGAAAGTCAGATCCTGGCTTTGCCAATGAGTCACAACTTTATCAGGTCCTGCCTCTGGTTATTACTGCCAATGTGACCATCTTGTAACTAAGGAAATGCTAGTGCAAAGCTCGGCCTGTCGTGTTCTATATAATCTCCGGGCCTCAGCCTGTGTCTGCAGGTGTTTCTCTGTATTGAATCTCCCTGGGGAATCTTCGGCTTCACAGCAAAAGCCGGCTGAAGTGAAAGTGATTTGATTTGGATCCTATTACAGGCACTTTACCTCTTCTATTTCCGTGATAATAGCAGATTGGAGTCGATTATTGTACCGGGAGGGAAGTTAATGTGTTGTCGAGAAACATTGGTAAAAGTGGCACAGGAAAAGGCACATAAATAAAAGTTTAGAGTGAAGCAAAAATCTGGGAAGCAAACCTGCATAAGTGTCTTTCTCAGCTCCTACCAGTCTCTGAATGGCTCTGGATCCTTTTCTGTCTTTATGCCGATTTTTAAAAAATGAAGAATTTCTTCTGGCTTTAATTTTGTCACTCCTGTACATCTTTAGAGTGACTGTTCTCCTCCCCCACCGCAGTCCCCGTTGGGAAACTCAGCCACCCAAACAGAGTTGCCACAAGGACCGAGTTTGCACTGATTATCTTACTTTTATTCCCCAGAGTCTAAAAGTTTGCCAGCCTCAACTAATGCACCTCAGAGAATCACAGAAGCAGGAATGAAACCCTAGCTGGGTTTGAAAGAGGCACTTTATGTCCGTTCACAAAAGAAAAGAAAAACATTGAAAAATTTCCAAGAACTCCTGCTAGGTGACAAAGTAGCATTTGTAAGATGCCCTTCAGTGCTCCTTCAACTTCAATACTGAAACCTTTGTGTTCTCTGTGGTGCGGCTTCAGATGGAATTGATACCGGGTTAGAAAAACATGCTACATCAAACAAGATGTGGCTAATAAGATGGAACAATCAGGTTTTGCTCTGATTTCGAATGTTCGCTGAAAAATTTTGTGTAGCTCACCCATATGCTTGATCGTTTTTTAAGTGGCAAGCAGAAAAAATAGTAACTGAAACTGTGACTTTCATCCAAAGACTTTTCCAAGGCAGAGACATAAAGCATTACTGATCATAACCGCTGTTAAACACAATAAACTGGCACACAGCAGCGCAGCCTGAATGGGGGTGAGCTTTGGGAAGCAGGGCGTGGGAAGGGGATCAGGCAAATTTGGGGAATATGCCAGTGCAAAAATACTTTTGCAGAAAATTTCCACCTGAGCCCTGTCATCTTCTCTTCATCTTACAATGGAATAGTCAGCTCTTCTATCTCATCTCCATCTCCAGTTTTTTGCTTTGCTTATGTTTGAAATTAACTGCCAATGCCACCAAAACATTTTCTTTCTTCAAATACCTTTGCTGCTGCTTTGAAAAACTAGTATTTTTTATCCTTAAGTGTAGTCTTGGGTCAGACCAAAAGAGTCTGGTCAACAAACAATGAAAAAAATAAATACCAACAACAATTTTATTAAAAAGCTATTTTTTAACTCTTCTTTGGTTTCTCAGCTTTTAGGACGCGCATTATATTTTTAAACTTTATTGGGTTTAGGGCACTATTTTCACATGACTGAGCCACACACAGCAATGAATTTGATTCAGACGACAGTTGCTTGGGCATGGCTAGATGGATCAATCAAAAGAGCATGATTTACTCACATAGTGGGATGGTATAGAAATATGTTAGCAACCCTGTTTGCATTATTTCAGGGTCCTGAACATTTCATACTCCTCCTGTTTTAAAATATCCAGAAAACTTATGGTATTTTGGTATCTTCACATATGGAAGGGAAGTACAGTATTCCACCACATCAGTATAGTCTGATATTTGGCACATCTGTTCACACCTAGGTAAAGCAAACCCCAGGGGAGCAGAGTGCCCTGCAAATCCCAACTGGAACATCCACGTTCACCTTTACTCACAAAGTGTCAAGTCAGAAGAAAGCAGGACTCAGTGTCCAAATTATCAGGAAGTATGTTCCCTTCTTTAAAAACAGTGGCTCTAGTGGAAGAGGAAATATCAACTCCAACAGGCAGAAAAATGGGTGAAGTTGTCTTTCTGAGGAGAAGGCACAAAGAGCAGGGGGATAATCTCACAGAACCTATGGACTTTATGGTGATGAGTAGCATCCTTACAGGAAAAGAATGTGACATGCACAACCTGTCCTGCCCCTCTCAGGATCCAACAGGCACAGAAGTTGATTATCTGCTGTCTGCACAACAAGAAGATCTTAGATCCCTACTCTTCTCCATTATCACTAAACTGTGAAAAGACACATGGGTCATTCAATTAAAAAAGAAAGTTATTTATAATTTCATGGACATTTAAATTCCAACTGCTGAATTCTTTTTGTATGGAAAAGCTCACAAACATACATTAATTTTGAATTCCTCTTACAACCATCACATGGGGTTAGCTGGATTTTATTTTTTTAAAAAAAACATTAAAAAGTGAGCATATTTTAGAGTGAAATATAATTCATTTTGACACCCAAGAACCCCACCCTACACAATCAATTCAGCAAAGCAGAGACCTACCTGCAAAATGTTTTGGCATCGCCAGGTCTACATGTTGTACTGAGAAATGCTTCAGCTTAAGGTTACTGCTCAACTATTCACTGTGTGTCAGATCGAAAGTGCACTTTGGATCAATGGAAACTTCTTCCCTGATTGTCACTGATCTGGAGGGGCTTGGCAACAGCGTCTGGGCTTCCACCTCTCCTCAGCTATCTCTGTTTTTTTATTCCTTGTCTTCTCTCTTAACATTTTTTCAGGCATTTAAAGACCACTTTGTTCCTGACGCCCTCCACTTCCCCTTATCCTTTCCTTCTCACATTCATTACCCTCAATCACAATGTATGAGCAACATTAAAAGGGTACCAGCTTCCTATGTATAAGCTAATCTGCTCCTCTAAGGATTCACATCTGTGTGTCTGATTTATTATAGCAAATGGACACTCTTTGCTGGAAGCCATGGATTGAAGTTGTAAAGTCATTCCCATTCTACAGAGAGGCCCAAAATGCAATATAGGAGAAATATAAAAGGAAAGTCAGTGTCTGCACAGAAGAACACGCAATGACTTTGACTTCTCACACTTGTCTTACACCTCTTGTCTGTGGGTCTGAACTTCTCCCATTCTGGAGAGCCAGAGGACTGATAGGTTTAGGAAGCTGACTTATTACCCTGAGTCAAGCCCATAGTGGACCACTAAAGTCAGTAGAAACAAACTCTTTTCAAGGCCTAGTATAAAGAATACACCTATATTAAAAGTACTTTTCCCATCAAATACATATGATGGACATCCAAGTAGCGAATCACACAAAGACTGGGCAGCAGTGCCTTCAGCCAGAGCCTTGGCTGGCTTATACAACCATGACTGAAACACTTCTCTTTGTGGTTATCATCAAGAGTACTAACCTTTCTCCAGCTCCCTACTCCAAGCATGTTTCCTGAGACAAACCTGATGTGAAATTTTTCTATTCCCCATGATACTAGCCTGCCCAAACTACACTTATTCCAAGTAGAATAAAGGTTTGTGACAGGTATTTAAAAACCAGCAACTCCTAATACTTTGTCCAGAATTTGTATCAAACAGTGCCAATCAATTGGTTAAGTCCTGCTGGAGCCTTCAGTGTGAGAAAGACAGAGCAGGATTTCTTGAATGACTCTCAAAAAATCAACACCCCACATAAGAATTATTTTTTTAAATCACTGTTAATAAGAATAACATGTAGAATTTACCGAGAAAGCCTAGAGGTCCTATAACAACACGGCAGGAGAAAAGGTAATGATAAACTTTTATTCTAAGGTTACTAATGAAGAGTATTTTTAGTAGTGAGTAATTTTGGCTGTGACACGGATTCTTAAACAGAAAAAACGAGGACGACGATGAAATTATCTCTTTATAATCCTTCTTTGGAAAATGGGATTTTTCTTTTCTCATTTGTCTCCTGGGCCAAACAATCACCTTAAACATATATATGAGCTTTGAGGGTTGTTTTAGCTTCCTGGAGGATGGTACAAGAAATAATACTTGGTTAGAAAGAATGAAATCAGTCCCTATACACAATAGAGCACATTTGAAGTGGAACTGCCTCTGCGCATCAAAGCGCAGGGATGCTCCACAGTTTTGATGCATTACTGAGTGCTCTCCCTAACCAAACAAAGCTTTGCATCTGACTAGTTGTTACAGGCAACTGATTTACATAATTACTTTGGATTTTTCCCCTCAAAACCACACAACATATGAATCACTGTACTCTGTCTTAAAGTCATTATTAGCCAATTAGAACTCCAGGATTTGCATAATCACTCTTCAGTTATTTCTTGGTTATCATACTGTGACGTGTGATTACCAAAGTCAGACTGGTGATTGTATAGTGGATTATAAACTCAGAATTATCGAGGGGCTTTTCAACAATAAAGGAACTATCTCAGCTGCTCAATTCCCTTTCAAACTGGCATGAAGGAAACAAAATAGTTCCATCCTAGAGTGATGGAAACAAAACAGAATAGTTCTAATATTTATCTGCTCATGAGAGTGAAGGATGGGTTTTCTGGATTTCAGGTCTGATACCAATCCAAGTATAAAAATCTTGTGCATTACAATAATATGTCTTACAAATTTGTCTGGATAATACTACTGTAACTCAGAAAATAGTAGAAAACACGATGTAAAATTAAGAATTAACATAAAACTCCAGTGAATTCTGTATCATGTTGCTTATACAAAGCACAATCCTGGTTCAGAGCATGCCAAAAGCTACCATCATCACAGAGAAAGAAGGGCTGCATAATGGCTCCTGTCTCTCCTGGGTGATAATGGAGAAAAGCGGGGTCAGTAAGAGTTATATATGTAGACTAACTTACTGAATGGGGCCTTTTTCTTGGGAATATCTCCTTGTAATACACTCCAGATACTGTCATGCCAATCTGATCAGGAGCAAAAAACTACCCATGTGGATGATGAATCGTGTGACTAAGTAATAGCCCAAGTCAAGTGTGGATGTGACCGTTCACTGGAAGATGGCAATGTAATGAATCTGCTCCAGGGTTTAGGGGGTTAAGTGGCTTGCCGGAAGACAAGTTAATGATGTACCGCTGCATTCAATGAAGATTGATTGAGAATAGTATAAATGGGCAGTGGGCAAGGACAAAGAGGCTTGTTTGGGGAATGAGGCAGAATGGTGGGGAAGAGACAGATTACAGCTGAAGGTGGCTGGTGTGTTGAGTTGAAAAGATAGTCTCAAAAACCATAGGGAGAGACATTTCGGGTAAGATGATTTCACTCATGTCTCATACTGTGAAGCAGACAGCCAGCAGAATGGTCATGACAAGTATCTACTGGTAACGTTTGTATTACCTACAGCCACTGCTCTGACATCATTAAACACAGAGGTAACTAAATAGGATTTTGCATCCTCCTTCTTTGAGATCTTCCCTACATTTTGAGGTAGCACACTGATTAGTTTGTATTAAAAATGCAATTTAAACGTAGAAGGCTGAAATACACAAGAGTGCAACCACAGAGGGAGACTAGGGAAGTACAAAAATGCAATTATACAAGAGTGCAGTCCTCTAGCTTTGCAGCAAACATAGAGCATTAATATTTCAGAAAACAGGGACATGGTGGGCATGGTGGAGTTTCAACACAAGGCTGTGATCAGAGGAAAAGACTGCACTTAGAACAAAGAAGCTAAGCAGAGTTCACAAAAACAAGTTCAACAGGTAACTGATACAAAGACATAAGAAACACTATCATTATAGTCTAGCCAGGGTGGAAGAGTTTTACAGATTATAAATTAATAGTCTCAAAATGCTTTTAATGCAAACTAATACTATTGCTATTGCAATAGTATTGCTATACCCATGACAAACACAAAAGCTGTGCCCAATAAATACCCAAGAGACTAGTTACAAAATATAAATAGGAATGATTTTGGTCTGATAACGAGACAACTAAAACTGAAAATCACACACGGAGGCATGCAGTGGAAGGAAATTCTGTGGCCTGGATACCATAGAGATATACAGAAAAGACAACTCTAATCTCTAGTCTTGTTAGTTTCATCTATTAAGTAAGCCTGGTGGTACAATAGAGCTACAACTTCCCTCAATGAATCTCATTATAGCACTCATTTGTTGTAATGGAAAGGGCACTTATTCACAATAACTAGCAGTGGCTCACTTTAATCCACCCTACCTTTCTGTATCCCTCCTTCTCCACTTCTACAAACAAAGGAATTCAAAATAGCCACTTACGCTAGCATCCCCAGGTGTATTAGGTGTGTAGTAAATATCCAACAGATTCCCATCATCATCATCTTGGTTAATGGATACCTCTACTGGTACCACAGTTTTAGGAATTATGCTAATTCCCAGACGTATCATTTAGGTCTATCTGCTTTGATTTAGATACTCTCTGAGGTTCCAGAACAGGATCAGGCTGAATTAAGTCACAGTACAGGCCTATGCTGAGGATTTCAGTACCTTGAATCTTCTGAGGGACATGCAAATTAAAATTATCAATTAAACAAAATAAAGATTTTCTTCCATCATAGTTGAAAGCAGAATGATAATTCAAGCCTTGTACAACTTCCTAGTGTCATCTTCCTGCAGAATGTGTGAAACAATATTTACCAGAGTTAACAGCATTGTTCTTCCCAAGACAGTGTTATCTCCTAAATATACAGCCCTAGCTTCTACCCAAACTGGATTACTCCTGCAAAACAGTAGAAGTGATGGGTTAGGCACAATCCATAGAAACAGACACATAGTGACTACTGGAATCACATAATAGGTAGGCTTCCTTCCCAACATTGTTTTTCTGCGTGGGAAATACTCATGTTATGGTTGGGACTATCAGGCATTAACAGTGCTTCAGCATGGGAATGAGGCAAGGACTTACAACAAACAAACATTTGTGATGTGATTAGAGGACGCAGGATTCCTCTAACATAGCCTGCAGCATGGTGAACAAGTTAGTGTCTTTTCTGAAAATCATAAAGTAAAAACCTCATGTTGCTCTAAGAACTGAACTGCCTGGTTGGACTGTCTCCCGTACACTGCACTGCTGCTGGTCAGAGGAGGTGATGGAGGTCTGACCACAGCGCTGCTCAGGAGAACAGAACAGGGCTACGTGAACCAGCACTTCCAGGACATGTCAATGTTACTTTCCAATGAAATTATTTGCAGCTGAAATATTTTGCTCTTAAAACACATGTGGTTTTGCAGTTTTTCCTCCAATGAAGAAAAAAAAAGTCTGAGGAACAGACACAAAAGATAATTTAGTCAAAAGTTCAATTTTCCATTCAAAAAACACTTTTGACTGTGCCTAATTAGACTTTATATCTAGCTCAGCACAGGACATTTTTTTCCTAGGGCCATGCTTCCTCTACCAAGCACACCTGGTCCCTGCCAGAAGTGCTCTAGAGGGACCTGTCACTGTACCTACCTCTAATCTTCATAGGGATGCTCAGGTACATTTTATAAGTGAACCACAGTTCTGCACTAAAACCTTTCACCTCTGGGTACATCTAATCTTATGCTAGGAAAAAAAAAAAAGAAATACAATAATAGGTTGTTCTCTTATTTTAAAAACATTTCCACTGTACTAAAAGTGCTAATTCAGTTTGCTCAGTTCAAACCATTCTAGCAGCAAATGCAGCCTGCATCTATAGAGTGCTCTGCTGCATGTCCCTTATTAGCTAATTCTCTCACATCAAGCTCATTTAAATCTATTTGTCCCAGACCACCCTCTTTAAAGCGAGGAAGGAGGAGGATGGGATCTCTTGCTACTCCGGCTCCCATCCTATTTATGACTGAATGTTTAAGGATGCTTTACAAAACTTTCTCAGTCTCCTCTTGTAATTCAAATCAATTGTAGCTATAAAACAAAAATTCTGGAATTTATATTTTCCCCCCTTGGAAAAAAAATAAAAGGTTTAATTTGATAATTGAAGAAATAAAAGGTTCTTTTCAAACCTGACATTAAAAATCTCTAATAAAAATGGGGAAAATGAAGGTCTAGGATGACAGTCTTTATCAAAGTGTATATAGAGACATTATATGTTCCAGTAATTGTTTAGGCCGGTGAATTAATGAATCCCTGGCTGTAAGTCTCCATTTGAAATGATTTCAGTGGTGTCTGCTGCTCTGCTGCTTTGGAAAAGCCTGTTGTCTGAAGCTCTGGAGAAGGGCCTTGAACCCTGCCATTCAATCCCTTTCAGCCCATCAGCTGAGTCTAATTGCCAGAAAGCACACGAGACCCCTAAGCCTGATTGTTCCCCGACCTCCTTTGAGGTTCTGAGGCATGAAAAGCAAAAGGGAAAAAAAAGCTCTCTTTTGATCTTCTGTTTCTTTCTCTCTCTCTCTCTCTTTTTTTTTTTCCTGCCTACTCCTACTCTAAGAATGACACATTTCTTTATATGGCTTCTCCTTCTTATAAAGACAATAATTAATAAGGCCTTTATAAAATGAGGCTTGAATTGGTGTCACCTTCAAGGGTGGTCCGGGGCTCTGAAGTGAAACCCCCGGTGGGCTTAGGCATTGCATGGCCTTTGCACAGGTCAGGTTTAAATACCCTGACCTCAATTTTCACTCTCCTCCACTAATGAGCCGATTCACACATGGATACAAAATTATACGAGGGAAAAGACAAAAGGAGCAAGGTGTAGTTGACACCACATTGGCCAAATTTTATTATCATCTTTGTGCCTATGACATCACAGCTGTGGACATTGTCAAAGCGGTGAAACCGCTCGCTTTCTCCCCCCACCCCACTTCTTTTTGTCCCCTGCCATCAGCTTTATATAATTACTTTCACAAACTCACACTCTCTGCCTATTATTTGCTCAGATGTCATGAAGCTGTGACGTTAGGTGGGACTGGGGACCAGCCCGGGTTCTTATGTGGTTATACATGCAGAACTGGGTCACTTTTCTTGAGGTTCTGCTTCACTGCCTCACTGTCAATTGTGAGGATAAAGCAGCATTATGTGTATCTATTCTATTTCACAGGCTTATCAATTTGACACCGAAAGTTTAAAAAAAAAAAAAAGAATCACACCAGGGATGTTACGTGTCCATTAAATGAAAATTGTTGATGGTTGACATTGAATGAGTTGTCGAAGACAGCAAGACACACGTTGCATAAGTTTCTCTATTAATGCAAAATGGTTAACAAGTTTATTAGAGAAGAAGCTAAAGGGGGGAAAAATGATGCTATGACAGCCACACCCGTGGGTTGTAAACCTGTCAAATCCCGTCAGAGGAGCAAGGTCAGTGTTTGGATTGAAGACAGCATCAGTAGGAGGCACTCTTCCTCTGAGTCAGTGGATCCTACACCCAGGCGCTTTTATAGCAGTATATAGGACAGTGCCTCAGGGCTAATTCACAAGTTAATGTTTCTGCGTGACACAGCCACAACATGTTGTTGATAAGCTAAGAAACAAGTACTAAGTATTTCTAGTAATTAAAAAAATCCTATGCCACTTTTTCTTACCCTAGGAAAGCTGACTCTCATGTTTAATCATGCAATTAGATTCTACTGTCCTTAATCTCTAATATGGGTTTCAAATGGTTGTTGTTGTCTTCACTTCTTGTCCCAAGATGTTGTGCAGTGTTGTGGTTAAACACTAACCAAGCTCCTAAGAGGTGGGCTGTACATCACTCAAGCCTGGATTGAATCCTATGCCTTAATCTAGCTTTTTAGGGGTGGTGGTAAGTCTGCTGAATAAATATATGCAACGTGCAAGAAAGTCTGTGCACAAAAAAAAAAAAAAAAATTTGTTATCACCTTTGGGACAATTTTGGAGGTCTCACCTCTCAGGCAAAACTCAAAATGAATTAACACTATTCTTACTAAGAACAAATCAGACTTTAAAAACATGGTTCGTTAAACCCCATAATACAACTATACAGCTAATAATCCTTTCATCCTTCTGCAAAATACAGACAACTCTGGACTGTTAAACAGCAGGTATTTAACAAAGTACGATAACTCTCCACAAGCAACTCCCCTTAGCAAGGAATTACTAAAAAAGGGATATTATTAATTACCACTATTTTGTCGTGAAAGGGATTTCAAGGAATAAGAATTTACAGAATTATTACGTTCCTTAAAAAAAAAAATTGCAGTCTCCATCTTTCCTTTGCCTTTTTTGAGACAGATTAGTTTCGCAAATATAATGTCAAAGAGGAAATGTCCAAGAGGATGCTTGTACATACACAACATTCCAAAAGACAAGCACTTCAAACCATAAAATATCAAATACACTAATGCTTAAAAAAAGTCAAGAAAAGAGAAGGAATTTTATCAGATTCTTTTCAGCCTGAAGTATTAAAAAACTCAAACACCACAGAAAAAAAAAGACAAAAACTAATACATGCACACAAATTTCCTGCCTACATAGGTGACATCTGTGAATGCTGATGATGAAGGAGAAGAAACAACTAACTTACAAACACCACAGCCAATTTGTATTACAAAATATACAAACTACTCCTTAGTGGCACGTGAAGACATTTTTCACTTCAGCAAGATAAGGCAAATACATGGTTTTGGTAGTTATTTGTCCCCTTCAAATCAAGTATATTAAGGACATTTGCTGGCAGACACTTCCCATATTGCACCGGGACTGCCAATGAACAATCAAAATGAGCTAATAACTCTCTTTGGGCACATGCTGATGGAAGAAAACAAACTGGAATAACCTGATTTGGCCTCACCAATAGCTTTTTGTATGATGGCTAATCAAGGCAATAAGTAAAGAATGGATTAATTATCATCTCAATTTTTTTTTATCACTATTTAACTTCCAAAGTGCTACTGTGTTTATTAATACTTTCTAGGAAATTAATATCACATCTTTGACACACATTTCTCTCAAAATAAGAAAAAAATAATAACGGGTTCATACATTTTTTTTAAAATGCAAACAAAATAATGCAAAATTATATACTTATTACTGATGGGACCAGAAATTCTGGGTCTGATCTTCATTTAATATAGCTATGTAAAGGTGCATTGAATGATGCAAATTTTTTACTGGCTGAGGATCTGGCCTTCTAATTCATAAAAGCAATATATTACTTTAGGATGAGACCAAAATACAATCTACTTCCAAGTCACTGATGGGGTCGAGGGAATATCAGTTTAGCAAAGTACTATTAAGCAATGCTATGAAGTGCAGAAATTAATCGAACACTTGCTAACCAAAGTAGGTGTTCTTTCATTTCCAAAAAAAAGTCAAGAAATACAGAAGTTAAGGTTTGTAGGATCACCACATCTCCCCTACCCAGAACACACAGAATTAAACAGATTCTTCCTTTTTTTTCTCCCCTGCACTATCAGTCCAGTACCTGTCTTCTCAGGTGTATTAAATTTCTAGACTGTTTCCTGTAGTGTATAGGATAGTAAAATTAGGTCTTCTTTAGAAAACAGAGGAAAAAAGTGAAGAACAGTCTGAAAGGTCTGTCTTTAGCATTGATTTGAATTGGGCATTGTATCATTCTGGGAAGGACTGTATTTCCTAGCCAAATTATCCAAATATAGAAAATACAAAATATCATGATCATGCTACATAGAATAAATTATTACGATACTAAATCTGTTTCTTTTCACACAACTAGGTATAGTGACAGGGCGCATGGTAAGGATGTATCATATATTAAAATGCACATAAAATACGTGAAAAGAGAAAAGGATAGTCTGAAATGCCTGGTTCCTCAATCTTTTACTATGTTTTATAGCACTGGCAATCAAATGGGCTTTTTGGTGAGTAAAGTACTATTGTAATGGCAGTAAAGTTTGGCCATGTAAAAACATAAATATCAGTCTACTGAAAAACCCTTAGATGTATTCAAATATATCACATACTAGTATTTGTCTGAACATACTTACACGTATAGATGTGATCAGATTTGTAAGACTTTCACTGGGCTAACCTTGTAAACGCTGTCCTGTTTGAGGATGAAAACTATTTATAAAACAGCCTGAATGAATGCCCATTTGAAAGCAATGTTTCATTTTTATAGTACTTCAGTTACCCTTCTTCCCACCAAAAAAAAAAGGCGGGGGGCGGGGGGCAAATGCCTTCCTTTTGAGACCACCCACAACCAGCAGAGTGAAGAGCACACAGGCTTCTTCATGGATTCTCTGTGAAACTGCTAATACTCAACAGCTAGCACACCCTCCGGGGCAGTCGCTTAGACACGAAACTAATAAAGACATCTGCACATGTCTCCCTGCAGACACGGCTCCAAAAGGGATGCCTCTTCACCGATATTCCCTTTGACAATGACACATTCTAATAGGTACCTTATGAACACTGTACTACTAAAAGTGCTGTCTGTGGAAATATTTCTCTAAATATGATTCTACCACACACACCCCCCATACTCAACACACAGATATCTTTATATTCTTAAACCTATCACAATATTACTAATTATAAGAGTTCAAGAGCACTGGAAAGCTGAACTTCCTCATCATTCCATTCAGCTGCTGTTTATTGCAATTTCATTCCCATGGTAGTATCACTTTGCTGACAAAGATTCACCATCTCAGATGCAACAGTGCCATTGGCTTCTTTTCTCCCTAGAGATTCCTGACACCAAGATGCAGTTGCCTTCCTGAAAGGGCAGAAATTTGATGTAAAATTGTTTCCTCCCAGTAAATATCCTGAATTTAAGCCTTATAAATTCCAGCAGGAAATAAATCAGGTCTGAGGACATAGGAATTTCTATGCTGGCTCTAACAGCACGTATAGACCAGTGGATTATTGAGGTTCTGCCCCAACTTAGGTATCAAAAAAACCACCCCATCATTTGCACTATCTGTAGGTACTGCTGGCACAAAGCCTTTGGCCAAATTTTGTTCTTCCCATTGACCTAAGAAAAGGTGACCTCTTGCTCTTCAGCAGCAGTGGAAGACTCATTTCCTTCAGTGTCATCTCTAGTATGGACATAGTCCAAAGTCCTAAACTTGGTCGAATTCTATACCTGTGGTTGAATATTGTGCAAGGCTTCATTTTCTAATTCACTAAACCAGACATTCAGACATTTTTGGTCCTAAAAGTTTGTCACTAAGGAGACTTTGCTGAAAGCTCTTATGGATAGAAAAAAAACCCATCCTTTTTTAATGAATTCAATCAAGGAGGAGCAAACGGAAACACCAAATGGCAAATACTTTTTTTTTCTTCAAACAATTACAGCATTATTTTATGTGAAATCTGTTCTGTAACAATGAGAGAAAATTAGTGTGTGTTCTATTCAAAAGATACTGCAGGATGGATTAACATTTATGATCCAGAGTTCAGTGACTTGGATGTTTTCATTTTCTTTTTTTTTTATATTAATTGGATTTTCCAGTATACACTGAAGTGGTAAAATGCATTTAATCAATATGCTTTGGGACTAAATTAGCAAAGTACTAATTTTGTTGTGCGAGGTTATATTATGTATTGTACATTTTTAATCACAGTATTCTCAGTTTATTTCTCATTTGCGAATCTTATGATCCCATTGTGTATAACGCAAAGCGAACAGAGAGGCAGAGTAAGCCTCATGAGTTCAAATATATGGAGGAGGAGTGCTTTCAAAGGGGTGGGTCTATTAGCTTCTCATCCTAACCTGAACGGTTTGACATGAAATTGTTATACAGCCACATTGCCTGACAGTTAACAAGAGCTGCAGTAGCTCATCCAGCTAATGTCTTAAATTTTAATAAACATTTTTAAAAGAAAGATGCCTGCTGTAGAGATGTGGAAGGCAGTAGTTTTAGGGAAGCTGACCCTAAATGCTTCGCCAGTCTCAGGTGTAGCCCACATCCTTCAAGGGTCATGTGGCAGAGGAGCAGGAGACTAGAAAGCAGCTCCGATGGGCATTACCAGGATGGTCTGGTGCTCATTCAGCTGAGAGAGGAAAAGGACAAAGAAAGCTGTATGCGCTGCTCCACAAGGGGAGAAAACTTCTATTAAATAGCAGAACAGTGAGAAAAGGGCCAAAGAAGCTGCCTACATCAGATACCAGATACTCCTGTCCCTGAGAAGGAGAGTAAGAGTGGAGTATGCTACAGGGCAGACTGTCTGTGTGCTTATGGCCCTATGGCTGGGGACAGGGAGTAAGGACACTCACCCGGCCCCCTTCAACCTGCCACCCCATGGGAGTAGCGCAAGACAGGAGAACAGTGAAGAAGGAAGAATCGTACGGCCAAAGCTGAGGTTCCCGAGTATTCGCGTATTACATCTGCGCCCTACTAGTGTGGCCAAAAGATTGCTTTTCTGCTGAACTAGCCAGAGCATACAACACAGAATTTATTCTAACTCGATGCTTTTGTGCTAAAACATAAAGCCCACCAATACAAAGTTTCCATGTTGTACAACTACTAACCAGCTTAGTAAAATTATACTAGGTCAGTGGTTTGTGTTGCAGGGCTTCTGTCTTTTAGACTCAAAGACAGGATCCCAAAACGCAGCTTAACTATCTGATGTGATTCATTTCATGGGCTGAGAAGCATGGCTGTGGTTTACATGAACGCAAGGCAGGAAAGATAGCCCTCTCCCATTTAGCTGGGGGTTTCTGTTGCTTTAAGTCCTGAAAATCACTACGCATTCCTGAACAGGATTCTGCATCTGGCAGGGGAAACTGAGGCAGCTGGTGGGGTTTCAAACAGAGCTTACATCAATGGGACAAATTTAGTATTGAAGTAGCATCTTACCTTCCCCTAGAACATATCTCATCTCCTCCCTACTCCCCCTGGAGCATGACGTTTGTTCCTTTAGACCACAATTTTCTGTCACCTGCACTCAAGATAAAAGAAGTGACATTTACGGTGCAACACCACTAAAGGAAAGGCTATTCTCAAGATTCATTTTTAATCTGAGTCTTTTCAAAGGGAAGCACAAATAAAAAAAAAATAAAAAAATAAAAAATAGGTTGCTTTGGCAACTGCCAGGGGCTGGCACTGCAGTGCATGCGTGCTTGCTTGGAGGCACTGAGGTACAGTGCCTGCAGCACTTCTCAGGGGGTGGCTCTCCTCAGTGTCACCCTCTAACCACAGGCTGTACCTGAAAGGCACATGGAGGTCTTAACTTTAATGGGTCACGATGGAAAGTAATGATTTGCTCAGTAGTGGAGAACCAGTGTTAACTGTCTAAAATGGTGTGAATGGCTCAGATGTTCAAGGGCAGTCTATCAGGCACCAGACAGTATTATCAGGATCACCTGTCTGTCAGCTGCATTACCTGGTTTCCCCTGATTCATTTGTTCTAAAGGAGTCATTGGGTTTACTTCAAACAAACCCAGCAACCAAACAAAGCAAAACCAGCTCCTTGCTAAGACCCTAAGAGGAAAGGGGAAGAGTAACATATTTAAACATAAAGTTGAACAGAAAGGTTTAAAATTTGCAACTGATGCTGTGCAGCAAGTAGATAAGAGCCTTCCAGACAAGTTAAAATGCACAGATATGCCAATCAACTCCACATAGATTCAAGGGATGGTGAACACAGATTACTCGCATTACACCAGGCTATCTCAAGTTACTCAAATGACATAAAGGGATACAATAATCACACACTTGTCTCATTGTGTCAACTTTTTAACAGGGGAAAAGCCATTGTCCACTTCAAGAGGAAACAGCAAAGCAAACCAGATCAGATTATTCTCAAGTGAATTGTCAGGTTGAGGGGGTTTTCTACTTATCTGATCCGAGCGTAGACACCGATAGCAAACAGCTCACCTGACTACACACAAGGACCCATTCTCAAAGGCAAAAAGCAATCTGTCGCAATTATTAAAAACAAATTAGACAATCAAACTGGAAATTTGCCTTCTTTCTTAAGAGAACCACCATATAAGGGGGGTTTGCTGTGATGTAGCTAGAGCATCTTTGCTAGGGTTCAGCTGCCCAGCAAAATTAGACAGTGGAAAAATATCAGACCAGCACTGCCTCAGATACAGCGCTGGTGCCCTTAGGCAGGCAAAATACCCACTTAGAATGGGGTGAACACTGGGAAAAACTATTATGGGACACCTGGGAGAAGAAATTTTTCTTCTTGCCTACAGCTCTCTTACATTTATTACTCATAGCATTCATGGCATGGCCACTGAAACTGGCTGCTGAGCAGTTTAAAGCTATTTGGGGTGATGGAAACAGCAAGACTCAAGGTCTTTACTAAAAATGAAAACCTATTAGCTGTTAAGTGGGCAAGGACTCTGTTCTCTCTGAGCCCTCTAAGTTACCAAACACAAAGCCTGCCCAGTTGGGCTTTGCATTTAAGGGGATTGCACTCTAAGACAACTAAATCATTTCTTCCACGTGGATTTTAGCACAGCATATATGCACAGCTTCAGTACAGGAATGACGTGATGCAGTGTCAGCTCATATCAACTGGAAACTTTGAATTAGCTTCAGAGGGCATTGGGTCTGCTCTTTTCTGTCTGTAAAAGGCACATGATACTATTTTCTTTAACCAGCTCTCCAAGGATGCTGACACAGTCTAGAGAAGAGCTGACCTTCTAAGCCAGTAAGAGGGCCACTGATGAACTAACCTTTCTTTTTAAAGGTCTCTCCTGGCTTTGTTACAGTCCATGGCTTCCTACACAGTGGGTATCTATCTGACCAGCTGGACACAGCAAGGAAACCTTAGGTTTAAGAGGCACTCAAGAGTTTCACACCACATCCTACACTGGGCCATCCTTACAGTGCCCATGCGCTGAAGACGAATCAATTGGTTTTTTGTCAAAGGAAAATTCCTTTTGGGGGATTAAAAATGATAAAGCTAAGAGGCTTTTCTTGGTAAGAAGTGACAGTCAGCTACGGATCAAAGGACTAGACTCCGTTTTCACTTGCAGTCCCCACTAACTGGTCCCTTAAAGGATCACACCTGACCAGATCACAGTATAAAAGGTACAATAATTTTTCCTTCTGAAAGGGAAATTTTTATCAGGATCCAAGCAAACCCTTACAACTACAAATTAATGCCAAGAGAAAATTAACATGTCTAATGCTAAACTAACTTCATTGTCAATACCATGGATGTCTTCTAAATCTGATGTACCCCTCAAATTTGAACCAGCTGTCAGGAAGTTGTGGAAGCCTTTTGCTCTGAATATGAGAGCCAATGGAGTAGCAATACTACACTTAAGAAGATGCACTGGACCTTATGCGCTGCTCTGTTCAGTTTTCTCCAATAACCTCACTTTGTAAGGAAGGTGCAGCCACCTTCTTCAGTCTTTCTCCATGAGATCTCTACTACCGGGTCTACTCCTTGGTGTAAAAGTGTGGTGGCTTTATGTGCCCTGTAAGTCTTAACACTGGATCTGTTCTGAGTCCTGTGGAGGCTGTACTACAGAACCTCACTGAATTGGGGGCTAAGTGACTTTCCCCCATTGCTACTCCAACTCCAGGTAGTTAAGTGCATATTTCACTTAGTGTCTCGACCACAATAACAGCAGGGTTGTGTGTTGGGTTTTTTCCAAAGCTTGTGGTGATTCACAACCACACATCTTAGATCAGAGCAGAACCCTAAATGTGAAGTCCAGCAATGTGAATATGAAGATAATTAGTAATTGGAACTTCTGCTTTCTCTCAAGTCTCGTGTTCCCGGAAAAAACATTACCAGAGCATTAAAGCAGAGGAGATGATAAGGCTTTTTCTTGACACCACCAAACTGTCTACATCCTAGTCTGAGCAGCTTTTGCAGTTTTAATTTTCTCCCTGCACCCCTATAAAACAGGAAACATTTTCTGTGGTTTTAGTCCACACGGTGTACAGAAGTTTTGTGACTCTGCCCCCCAGGCTCCTGTGTGTTATCACTTCAAAGGCGCTGATGTCTTTTTAAACGTCCCTTTTGACAGCTCAAATCTCTGAACTGGAAGTTGAAATTGGCTAAACTGAGATCTGATAATCGGCAGTTTTACTTCCAGCCGCATCCTGTGCTTGCAGTAATAAAAGCAGTGATTATCTTTGATATGGTTGATGATGTTAGCAGGATAGTAGGCATTCCAGCTGCTTAATTTAATTTCAAATCCCAGTGATAGCATCTAATGGCTGCTGTTTAGCTAGTGATACAGATGTCATTTTGTAGTGACCATTGATACTCTCAAGGTAACTTTATGTTCTCACCTGAGTGCAGAGTCCCAGCAGAAGATCACTCATCAGGTAACCATACTGTTTTTAAACAGCAGTCTGGATCACTGAAATTAAAACCCTGGTACCAATGAAATGAAAATAAAATCTGAACCCCCCCCAAAAAAATCTTGATACTGCTAACAATTAGGAACATCGATGATAAAATTTAAAATACAGAAGGCCACAGGCCTTTGTGCACTATGCAATATCAAACTAACTTGTTGAAGATAAGACTGTACATAGTCACAAAACTTAAGGCCCTGCTACCATGTACTTCTGTCTCTTCTCTGAGACCGTGAGGAAAGACACATTAGGATACGTGAGAAATACACTACAGGTCAGAGTCCTGCACTTGCCAATGGATCTTAGGAGAAATACACCCAGTCAGGTCACAGTGCACCAATTTCCTCTCTACTGTTTTGCTTATTATGGTGTTTTCATATGCGAAAATTTATCATCATCACTAGAAGTGGTTCTGCTTTTCCTTACCTGTATACTGCAAGTTAGCTTAGTCCATCAGAACTATTCTAAGCTCTCCAGGGATGCCAGAATATAACATTGGACGAAGAGAAAAGAATTTAAAACAACAGGCAGAAAAATTGTCTGTGTCTCTCAGTGGTGGGACTGAGCATAATAGGATGACAGAGCAGAGGGAGGCAACGTTTGATCGCTTTTTTTTTTTTTTTTTTAAGGTTCCAGGTCTCTAATTGACACTAACTACAACATTGTACTATCCAAACTAATTTGTCAGCATCTGAACTAGTCTAGCCTCCATTCTGCCAGCTGGAGACTCAGAGGACAGAAGTGCTGGGCTTTGTTGTTACAAGAGAAAAGACAACTTTCATTTTTGGATTTTGTTTTTACTCCATTTACCTGTGCGGGGCAGACATAAGCATTCCCTCCTCCATCTCAATTTCCATATCTATTTTCTGTAATTCGCTTTGTAACGCAAATGCATTGCGTTCCTTACCTTTAAAGAGCTGAAACCGTCATGAGAATTGAGCCGCTAATTAAGATATACTGACTTTCAAGATTTTCCCAAAACACAGTGAGTTTGTCCAGATTTCTCTGTTTTGGGAGGCCTTGCTCAGCATTACAATGGTCAGGCACATTTCTGAGCCACTCCAGAAAACTGGATTAGAATTAAAGCTCAAGATCACAAACTAAAATGATGACAAAAGTATTTGCTTCATCATTTGTGGACACCTCTGGTACAAAACAGTCCAGTTGCCAGATCAACGCAGAAACTGCTGAGCTTCCCCATCAGATTAGTAAGGGGGAACTCATGTGATGTCCATCTTTTGTTTGTATCAATAGCCCCTACGATACACAAGTTGCAGAATATTTATCCGAATGCATTTTCTTCCTCACTGTTGCATCCCTGCTTTGTGTCTTTTAACTAATATTCTCAGTATTAGTTGTTATCCTCTACTTTCATAGATAGAAGTGAGCAGACCAGAACAGAAAGTCTGAAATTTTCAAGGGTATCTGCTGTTAGAAGAGTCTGGAAAGGACACATTTACTACAAAAGCACAGAAATCCCACTGGCTGGCAGGTTCACACTATGATTTTTGTTGGGCATGCTACAACAGAGAGACACAGGATCCTAGAAAGACTGTGGTTGCCATCATCTTGAAGTCAGGCAGTCAGCCTGTTCCCTGTTTAGTCCAGGACAGCCACCAGAAAGGCAACCACTGCATATAGGCTAGCCTAATTGTACCATCAACTTTGTGGTTTCCAACACAGCCTTTTCCAGAGTGGTCCCAGAGTTTGTAAGAATTGGTTGTGCTTGTGTGGTAGAAGCTAAATTTTCCTCTCAATTACCCGGTCAACCACAGCACTGAAGTAGGTCCCTTTCTCAATTAATGAAGAAGGAAGAAACAAAAAGAAATGAGGAAGAAGGACAGTCCAAACTCAATAATCCAGAAAAAGAAAAACTGGCCAGCTATAAACAACCTGCCAGTCCTGGTTTCATCATTAGGTAGAGTATAATTAAGAGATGAAATGGATGCATATAATTAAGAGATGAAATAAATGCAATGTGGTTATGTGACACTGCTCTGGGCATACTGTCCTTGCACCGCACCCCACAGCACTGGATGTAGCCACCTGGGAATCACACTTTCTATTAGACAATGAAGATAAAGGAAAATATGGACAAAATGGAAGGGAACAGAAAAATGGATAATTCCTGGATTGCAAAACAAACACAAGCAATGTCCTTCTGGGGCAGCACAAGATTTCTTGCTCCAGTGCTATGCCACTCTTAAGCAAGCTGTGGACTGCAGCCTATTTAACGAGATAGAAAGAAAAAGCAGAAGGGAGAGATGTTTATCTTTGAAAGCTGTCAATCACTCCAACACAAAAAAGAGGGGCTTCCATTCCCTGCACAGGATTCTGGTTCAGCAAGCTCAGTCTGACAAAACCTGCTTCTAGTCCAAATGGGAAGTATTACAGGGCTTCGAGAGAGACCAGAGGAGGATGGGCTTGTTTAGGCTTTTGAAGCTCTTCTGAAACAGGAAGGGAAGATGGAGTATGGAAACTATATTATGGAAGAAGAGTCTTCCCCTCCCCGCTTTCCTTCCACCTTTTAAATATATTTAATACTGCTTGTTCTATTAACCTCTTCTGAACTGCATCCTGCTGATCTGTTGAAATAAAGATGCTGCTGTACCCTGCTGCTGTTCCAATATATGATAAAAGTTGGTAGCTCTCATAGAAAACCCTGCTGAAATCATTAACAGTCTCCCTGAGTAAGGACTATGTCAGATAGTGACAAATTCTTTTTAAAAAGGAGCTTGAAATTAAAATACCTTTTTTTAAATGTGTCCGTATGTCTGTGCATTGGAAGCAGAGAACAATTCTCTGCTGGAAACCTTTTTGACTGGTTGAGACTAAGATAGGAAGTAAGTAAATAAGAAGAAGAAGGGAGAGAAATATTATTTACAGGAAGAACAAAGTTGCTAAGGAAAATACTTCAGTCCCCTAATTCTTGGTCTAAATCTGTCTCAGTTGCATGCATATGCAGACCTTTGCACGCACCAGTCTTTGCTAACTCCTCAGCCCTTGTTGTGTGAGTGCTGAGACATGTGCGGCACTCTCACCGCTCCAGCATGGGAGCTGGCTGCTCCGGTGACCTTGGCAGCTGAAGGACCCAGATGCCCAGCTCCAGGATGAATCTCTGCAGCAGTGTCACGGGGTGTCAGCTCATCTTCCCTAGTCTCCTCCTTGGCTTCGCTGACAGACCTGCCTGTGGGGTCTGGTGTGGGGTCAGCTGCTGCTGTGCTGCTCTGTCCTCCTTGAAGTCACTTTCCTTTGATTTCTGAGGATGAGGTGCATTCTCTTGACAAGATGCATCTGCAGTGTTTGATTAGGGTAAAAGAAGCGCGTGGGGGGAATATTCCCTATACTTTTATATGTAAAAGTATGCTAGCTGCCTGTAGCCCAACTGGTTTCCAAATGACAGATGAAACTTAGAGCCTTCTAGGAAGCAGAGAAGCAAAATACCAGAGAATAACTGTACATAGATCTTTCTTTTACCAAGGGTAAAATAGCCAGCTTTCGCATTTCATGATTCAATCTATTTACTGGAAATAACATAATAGAGATGTTAAATAAAATCTAATAGGCTCATAGAAGCCAAGCATGATAGAGGTATAACATGTATGTTTATTATTAAAAACACCATGACTAAAAAAATAGCTTATTTTTATACTTTTATTTGAAACAGTGAATTAAATTTAAAAAAAAAAAAAAGATACAATTACTTTATGGAGCCTTCTTTGTATCTGTAGGGTCTATGAATATAAAAGCATATCAGGGCCAAATCCAGAAGGTCTTACTCAGGCAAAACTGATTTCAGTGGAAATAAAGCCTGATGGACTAAAGGATTTGGTCAGTAATTTATGGAACCCTTATCTCTGATCCACCTTCTAGGAATGCTAGCTTGTGGTACAGAGCAATGTAATATGCTTAAATATCTATGATTAATTCGGGTAATCTGGTTTATAGAGCCCGCTTATGTAAATGAAAAGGATTTACCTTTATGTTTGAGATGAAAAAAATATACATCAGATACAGTGAACCACATATTACAGAAAATGGCCTGGCTGAATTGTATTAATGTCTAAAAAATGTTGAGAAATGCTGTATCTTCTCCTTAAGCCAGTAATCATAGTACCTACAAATTGCATATCTTATCCTACTTTACACATACGCAGAAGTGGGCAGCGGCTGTTTTGAAGGCAGTATATCTCTAATTTGTACTCCTTACAACACGCTTTTCAAAGCATAACAGGGAACTGCAGCTAAAGACTTTTAAAATGAGGAGAAGGCTGTGAGGGATTAATGCTTTACCTGGTAAATGGAGCGGAAGTCAACTATCAAAGAAAACCAGCAACATTCCCGTGGTCCAGTCTTAAGGACTGAAGGTTTTCATGTGATGAAGTGGTAATTCGGTTCAAAGTATCAGAAAGACTTTGGACTGAGAACTCCCTTTGTATATCTGCCTAACAAGAGCTACAAATTTACAGATAATAAATAGCAGAGGGATCAGTGTGATCATCTTGTCAGACCCTCTCCAGAGCAGAGGAGTTCTCTGAGCTAGCTCTTGTTCAAGAAACAGATAGCCTTCTAATTTAAAAACCCTCTTCCATCTCCACTGGCATCTAGGAAAAATTTTCACCAGCTTCAGTGGAGCAGCTCTGGAGAGACAGAGCCTTGACAAAGGATTCCCACTGGACTGACAGTTTCCCAAATACAACAAGGGGTTCAGTGAACCACCCTTTCCCTTTTTCTTTCAGCGTATGGAACAGCTATGTTCCTTGCTGGCACAGCATCACTAAGGAGCCTTTGAGGCACGTGCCATTTAGAACATCTTTCAGACTGCTCAATCTCGTACTTTGAACAACCCTCCATTTTCCTTGCTTCAGCAGCAAATACTTTAATGCTATACTATAAATACGTACGTGTTAGATTGCATATTGCAAATAGTTATGTACACGTGAAAAGCCACTGAACATCAGCCTTTTCCAAACACAATTCTGTTACTATGCTTCCTAGCTCTAGAAGAAAAGCTTGGTAATTTGCAATGGCTAATACTATCTTTTAAATTGGCTAACACTATATAACATGCAATCATTTCTCAAAAAGAAAAACACAGATGTGGTTTCGAATGAAAGCTACAGGTTCTGCAGCTTCAGATGACAGCAGACATCAGGAAAAAGAAATGGGGAGCAGGAGTTCTAGATCCAGCTTGGACAAAATAAAATCTGATTTATTCCACCTAGCACTAGTTGAAAGGTAACTTTGCCTGCAGTATTTCTGAGACAAACAAGATGATATGCTTGAGTGGGGTCAAACTAAAATAGACTTCAGCAACACAAAGTTTAAGCTAATAGAGGTTACTCAGTATAGATTATTCTATCTACCACACCTTGCAATACAAGGTAATCCCCAGAGCCAAAATCAGTTTGTCACATTTAGTAAAACAATGTAAATAAGAAAAGGCATACAAAAAATCTCTGATTTCATAGTAAAGCGAAATCAACACCCTCAACCAATAGAGACGTTCATAAAGAGATAAAACACCTCAAAGCAAAGCATCTGTGTTTGTGCTGCTATTTCATGTCAAGGCAATTACAGTGATGTTATTAGGAAAGATCAGGGAGGGAGCAGCGTTGTCATATAGGAAGAAGAGAAAACAAACCTTTAAGCAATCATGTAGAGCATGCAGAACATCTTAAAGCTGGTGAAGGAACAAAGCTTAGCACTGTCAGGGTATTGATCTGTTCCAGAAGGTGCAGAGTTCTGCACCACTGTGATTGCCTTCCCTGCTGGGTTTAGAGAGGTCTGAAAGAATACAGTATTGATCTGGCCCAGTTCCTAAGAAGTAACTTAGTGATAAACACCGACTCCAGTCCACTGGCTCTAAAAGCAAACTGTTGCAAAATAGCACAGCTCCGTTGCGCACACACCTCCTGTTATGCAGATAACAATACATATGCAATACCAGTGCCCACTCTATTTGTGGCAGAATAGTGTTGTCCACTGGCAAGAATGTGACACCTGAAGACTTAGCTTCTGTTCCCATTTTTTTCGTTCCAGTATCGAAAGGTTTCTGGGGAATGTAGAGTATTTTGTTGTTTATTCTGCATTCAGGAAATATTCAGGATATAGAGGACCTTCGTCTTAGTTGGAGCCTAGCGGAAAATACATCTAAAGTTCTGCATTTAACAAAATAGTTTTCCCTCTGTTCCTTACCATTCACTGTAATGCCGTGGGAAGACTGAAAAAGGTTTCTAAACTGCTGTTAAAGATGGAAAAACACTCTCCTCATTTATTTTCTTGCCAATCAGTTAAGACTTGAGAATCTGTAAGATCTGGGCATTTAAGAGAAAGCATTTCTACTCTTATACCCCAAGAATGCTGCTGTCCTGCAGAAGTAAAATTCATGTCAGTAATTGCATGTGGAGACAAAGGCCAGCATGCACTGCATTTCAGAAGTCTTTGACTGCAGTTGCATCCTCTTTCTGGTGGCACCATGGCTCAACACCAGGTGCACTACAACACTGCAGAGACATGTAGGGAGAAAAGAAATAGATTTTAAGCCAGGTTGACTAATGAGACTACAAACTTTAGGCAGCTAAACTACAAAGATATGATACATTGTTAAATGCAGCTCTAAGAAGTATTACAAAACCTAAGTGCGGGGGGGAAAAAAGAAATCTATCCCATGGAGTCCTCAGCAGTTGACTCCTGTCCTCTCTTAGACCGACCTCAAAAAGTACATCAGCAAAGATGAACTGAACCACCTTCTGTTGGCTTGTGGTGACTTAGGAGTTTTTTGTGGTTGTGCTTAAGACTTCTGGGGATTCCTTGAACTTTTATTGCCTTAAGCGTGAATCCCTTCATGGCTGATTCAGATCATCAGCTTGACCCTGGGAACAACACCAGCCGCAGGATTTCCCAGCATGTCGATGCTGGACCCTGCCCCTGGGAGCCCAGGCTTCCATCTTCATGTTTTTATGCACAGCTGAGAACCATAGTCACTGGGTCAAATTTTCACAAATCGTGAAGGCACTGAATTTCCAAAAGGATTACTGCTGGGCTGCACAGGCCCACTCCCAGAAGGCCCTTGAGAGGACGATTGCCTGTTTTCTCTCTCCATTGCACAGGTGCATAACCTCACCTGTGTGCCCCATCTCTTCACACTAAAAGAATTTCCCCTCCAGGCTCTGTCAGGTCTGCTGAATGATGCTCCATCTTTCTGCTAAGGAGACACAGATCTTTTATCACATCACTTCTGCAAACAGTGCACATACATTTTTTATTTTATGGTTTATTTTTTCTTTTTCTTTTCTTTTTTTTTTCTTTTTTTTTTTTTCCCAACTCTCATCACTGAGAACAAAAGAAAACTGTTTACCAGACACGGGCACCTGGCTTGGGTTTTGTTTTCCTCTTTTACTCTCTGAATTCAACTCTGTTTTTAAATAAAGAGACGCAGAAGAAGCAGCAGACCTCCTGGGTCAGCCGGGTCAGCCTTCTCTATCGAGCAGGATTTTCCCATACACTCTGACCCCCTCAAGGATTTTATCTAGCCTGTTTTTTGAACACCTCTAATGATGGTGACTCAGCTACCTCACTAGGCAGCTTATTCATCTGTCTAGCCTAATTGCTCTTAGCTTCATTTTGTTTTCCTTTGTATGCAACATGAAATTTTCCTTTTTTATTTTTAGACCATTTCTCTATCAAGGGGGGGAGGAAGCAACAAAAAATTGCTGCCTCCAAAAAAATCACCATTCCTTCCAATCTGCTAATATCTGTAAAGCATGACAACACTATTGTCACGTCTTCCTAATTTATTAACCTATGTATAAGCTGTACATGGTTTGTTCAGTGAAAGGATCAATGAAAATAACAGCTGCAGATGTCCTGGCACCCCTGTTTTCCTGCAGAATTAGGGACAGTATCATCAAGATAACTTCACATAGATAGAAGAATGGAGTGTCTAATAGACAGGCCTCCACATCTTGAAGAACAAGACTGGGAAAGACAACCAAGCATCAGGGCAAGCAGACACTACTTTGGTAATGATAGACCAAGTCTTCAGTCCTTTCCCAAGAAAACATTTTTCTTTAGTTCTTGAATCCAGGGAGCAGCAGAGTATTTGGTAAAGCAACAAGATGTTGAGACATTGGGACAGCTATGCAGCTGAGGAAGATTGAGTCCCTTATTCCATGAGTGGAGATGTCATACACCCTCAGAAAACAACACAGCCTGAAGACTGTTAAAGGATTAACATGGCACAGCAAAAGCATCTCATCAAAATTTGACGAACTCTGTCAAAAAATTGCAAACTAATATCCCAAAATAGCAACACAGATTGCTGTTGGCTGGGACTCTTTCAGCAAGGGTCTGCAGCCTGGTGGTGGCATAAAATGGCATAAAGCAGCTCTGGCTGGCACCTGCAGCATGTAGAGAGATGCATTTGGAAGAGATTCCCAGCTGTCCCCCAGTTTTGAATTCAGGAAGAGTTGAGCAATGCTGCCTTATACAGGGATGCAACCCACATCCAGTGACCTTCTATCAGTAAGCTTAATCCCTAGTTTCAAAACAAAAATATAGTTTGGCCCATGTTCTCTACAAGAGTGCACAGTCTTGGCTTACAACACTGATTAGCATCAATGTAGAAAGCTACAGAAAAGCCAACTAGTGAGAGGCATTGATGAGTATTTTCATTCTGTTTATAATTTTATTTTTCAGATAATTTTGGTTTAACCCTAATTTTTATGCCAAAACTAGATAAGCTAATTCTTCCTCATTAAAAAAATTTTTTTAAAAATTTAAAAAATGACCAATTTAAAAATTGAACTTATGTGTAAATATTAATAGGTTCTGTTCTACTCTAGAGAATCCATAAAGGAGAAAGAGAGAAAGAAGGAATTGATCAAAAGGGAGGAGGGAGAGAGGAGAAAAGGTGAAAAATGAAGCCAAGTGGCAAAGGAAAATAAATAGACAGTCGCTGTGGGCAGAGGAAAATGCTCAGGTAAAGAAAAAAGTGTCCTACTGCACAGAAGCAGTTAGCGCAGCCACTTACACATCAGATGTTTCTTGTAACTCAAACATGAATACCAGCTTAGCAACTTATTTAAGCACATGCCTAGTTTTAAGATATCAGCCCTGCTAAAGTCAATTAGTTAGGCTCACGTTTAAGTACCTTACAGAATCAAAGTTGCAGAGCAGGGCCTTTCCTGCAGCTAAGAGACCATTTTGAAAATCCCCTTGATAAAAACATGCATATAAATTGCTAGGTGTTAGAGTAGGAGGTGTAAGTGCTATTGAAGTGGAAGGCTCATGGGGAGAAGCATGCTCTGCATCCCCCGTGCTCCCCCCAAAAACCAAACAAACTCTGAGAGGTTTGTGAAAGCTATAGGGCAAGGACTGGAACACCCTTTTGTCCCTAATTTATTTCATGTAAAGAGGTGGTGGATCAAGAGACTGCTTTACATAAACAAAGAGGATGCTCTACTGTCCCTGCCATCCATACAGGAATGCATGTACAAACAATGTTTTATACAATACGAGAACACTAACAAGGGTCTGATTATTTTTTCCTCTTGTTTTCATAAAATTAAGCTTATTTTCCTAGTCTTGGCATTCTAAGAAAAATTCAAGGACTGTATTTAAAGCCCCTAAAGGGAAAAAAAAGGTGAGGGGGAGCATAGGCTTTTCCACAGCCACTAAATGAGAGAAGGGCAGAGTTGCAGCAGAATTACTGAAGTGAACAACCTTGATCTGACCAAAAGGAGTCATTTAATTTTAGGTACTCCCCAAAGGTTTTATTCCTCTTGGCTGCCAGGCCAGGAATGTCAGGCGTGTTGAGATGGGGCACCCTGGAAAGTGCCGAGCCTGAAAGCCAGCAAACAGGTTCCGCATGACTGCTGTTAGGTCTGGGAGCCTCCACGGAGAGCTGAACTCTTTGACCAGATAGGTGTGAACCAAAGAGGGGACTGGGTCACTTCTTTTCAAAGTTTTCTTTGCTTTACAAAGGCTTAAAGAATTTTTTTTTTATTCCAAGAAGTTCCAAACCTTCTGTTTGAAAAGAGGAAATTAAAACAAAAAAATAGAAGCACTTTCTCTTTACAAATAAATGACACAACAGGGAAAGACCCAGCAGGGGAATTAAAGCCCTTATTCTGACTGATCCAGCAGCATTTTTCCAGGCATTAGCTAGACTTAAAACAATAATGAAGTTTGTCACTATGTATGTCATACAGCAGATATCTCTAAACCTTAAGGTTTATAAACTGTAATATCTGTGGGGAAAGAATTGCCTTCTGCTATGGATATACATAGCACTAAGTACAACAAGGTCTAGCTCTTGACAAAGGTCTCCAGCTGATGTTGGAATACAAATAACTAATGGGAACAAGATGGAAATTGTGCTCTAATCCTCCCAGTGGCTATTGTGTAACAAAATGAATGGGGACCTTAGGAGAAAAGGAACAGAATCATACCCTCTGAACACATGGCTGCAGATTGAGTGTCTGGGTACTGCCAGCATAGGTCCAGCCCCACGACAATTAAAAAAATGTACAAAAATGCTTGAAGCATCTTCCATGGCCTGAGCAATTGATGACCAATTCTTTCTGGAAATGCATGGATTATGACCATGTCTGTCCCAGCACAGGACTCCTCAAAGTCTGCTGTCCATGATCCTCTATGCGTTTGTTCACCATTAGTGTCTCCCAGGGCCAGGAGCTTCCTAATGAAGCGAGGACTTTCCCTGACCCCAAGCCCAAATGGGTGAATTTCACCAAAAGGGAGCACGTTGACAAGATAAACTGTTAACATTAGCAATTTCACAAACTATCTTCCTAAAATAAAGGAGGAAAGAGATTAATCCAGCCTATAAAACATTGTCCAACTGTGGCTGAAATTGGCAAGTGTTACAGGTAATTGATAGGCGTATCAACCTAAAAATAATGCTTCCACATTCACTTTGAATTTTAACTTCACCCACATCTACACAGTTTTCTCTCAAATGCATGGACCTTTTATTGTGGTGTTCGCTTTAAAAACATCTGCCTGTCTTTACACCTGTGGTTTGACCTAAAATCTACAATAAGACATAATTTTCCTGACCTACGCCTTGCAATTTTCGCATGGCCAAGTGCCACAAGACACATGCCATGACTCTCAGAGCCAAGGGCAGCTTTGGGAAAGTCTCCAAGGAGAGAAACAACAGCAGTTGCCATGGGTGCCACCACTCCTTGGTGGAGGGGCTGAGTGGGGCATCGCAGCTGTGTACGAAGGTGACTTGACACTGTCAGGAAATTTATGGGCTAAGAGCCCATCAGGTGGATTAGGTAGGAACATCTGCCCTTGAATGGTAATTAGTGTAAAATCTTCCATTCCTTTATGGGCATTTGATGGACCAGTTATACAGAATTTGGCAACATTTGTTGCACATTTTCAGTGCCTTGGCTTATTTCTATTAGAAATTGCCATCACATTTCTGAATACCTACATGAAATAAGAAAAAGCTAGCACGGCAGACATCTAAAGGAAAATGTATTGAGATTCCAAGTTTAGTCTTGAATGTGCAGTTAATAAATTCTTCCAAAGAAATTTTTGCCCAGCCATAAGTACTTTCATGAATCACTCCTATTTTAAAATGCTAAATTTTTCCCTGTGAACTTTGTTTTTAAATCACTTGATTGTTGAAGATGCAGATTTACAAACTGCCACTGATTTGTATGAAAATCAGAAGCATTTATCCTTTGCAGAAACACCAGGTTTTAGCAGACAGGACCACTTCAGTGCGTCAAGTAACTTTCAAGAGTTCTTGTTAGTCCCTTCTGATAGAAACACTATAAAAAGTCAGTTTTGAAGGGGAACAGCAATTCATCACAGGACTGAAAAAGCAGTGATCAAAGGTCAATTACCAGTTTTGCCACAAACTTTGTATATAACCTTCAACAAGTCATTTAATTCCCCCACGCCTTGACTTCCTACTTATGAACTAACACTAGCATCTACCTTTTTCCTCTATCCTTTGCTTACAGAGAGCGTAAGCATTTTAAGGCAGACCTTCTCTGGGACTCCCACATACTACACCACAATAAGATAGCAACCATAGCTCTGAGAACTTATTGAATGCAGTATTTTAATAGACCTGTAGGGGATGCCTACAGCTCAATTCCTAGTGCCTGTTTAATTCTGGGAAAAATATACACGTTACAAACTGGAGTGGGAGGGGTGGAAGCAAGAAGTTTCCAATTATCAGTTAGCGGAAGCAGAGTCCATCAGAAGCCATTCTGTCTCCCTTCCCCAAAACAATGTAGGTGGTAGTGCATTGAGTCTTCAGATTGCATCGCGTGATGCAAAGCCACAGTTCAGCTTTCTACATTACTAATAAAAGGTTAAGGTTTCAAGCTATTTTTTAATTTAGATCTGTTGTTTGGTAATTGGAATAAACATTCAAATTTGAGCATCAAATTTCTCATTAGTTTCACATCAATACCTGTGCTGAAACTATGGATCAGTGAACTGAGTTTCTCACTGCCCAAGTGAATTCATTAATCATTCTCTCCTAAGATGGGCACATAAGCAGACAGCTGTTCTAAGCAGCTGTCTTTGATAAAACTCCTAACATGCATGCTGCTTAAAGAAAAAAAAAAACCAACCAAACCACCACCCACCACCCCCCCCAAAAAAAAATTCTACCTTTTCAACAGTCTGTTGTTGTCTTAACTCAAAGATCTACCTGTACTGACAGGTCTGGCAGAGAAAGGAACTGGATCCCCACTCAACAATGCATTCCAATTTGTAAATGGTCACTTTATGGTTACAGACAGAAAGTTTTAAAACCATTAAGACTTAGTTACCACTTCTTATCTGGGGTATCATGAGGAAGAAGAAATACAAAACCAGACACTGATGAATGTATTCAATGAACAGGTACAATCTTAAACCAGACACGGCTAAACATTTTTTTTTCTTCTGTCTGTAGTTGCATAGACTTGATTCCTCATCCACCATCCCTGTTGTTCTAACAATAGATATTTAGTTTTATTTTCATATACTTTGATGGGCTGGGATGAGATAGGCATTATGGTCCACATTAGTCTCCTATTTTCCATTACAGGCAAAACAAGTGCTTAGGTAACTGGATCTTATCCTATTTAAATATATGCAATCAGGAAATTTGAGATTGCCTTGATGGACCATATAATATTTCCTTTAGAAGCTCCCTGATATGCCATCGTCTACAAGTTCATCCATACAGCAAATGGTCTCACTGGGTAACCTTTCCCTAGTTGCGTCACACGCACAAAAGTAAGATGAGACCACTGAAAAATATATAAACAAGGACTTTTGAACTGACCTTGTCCAAACTAAGCAAGAGACAGGAAAAGAATGTATAAACATACCTTGTAATGCCTTAAGAAACATTACAAAATCTTTGCCCTCTGTTAAAATGGATATTGTATATATTTAGCATACGGGAAATTTTAATGAAGGTGGGGTTTATTTTATATATTGTCCAAGTTCTACTTGGTAAAAATGTAGATTTGCTGAAGATTGCATTAACAGAGGCATTCAAACATATCTGGAGAAGGAAAGAATGTCTTTTTGTTGGGAAATGAGCTTCCCTGCTGTATAAAGTGCCATTAGTTGTTACAAAAATAAAGTAGTAAAATGAAAATGAAACTAAAGAATGGACCTAAGTCCAGTCTAACTTCAGTGGAAATTCGGACCAAATTTTTATTCAGTTAGTTCGTTTGGAAAACTCTTACTGACCACCATACTGAGTTTAGGAGACTTCTTCATGTTTTACTAAGAAGCTCAAGAACATGGTAACAATCAGAGGCACATAACGGAGGAGCTGGACTGATACAATAGCCCAGCATTGTTCCCAAAACAGTTTACTATCAATTACTTCTTGTTACTAGGAATTTGAAAAAAGTACAATTTTTAACAAGGCACTATGCCTACAGTGAGACAAAGGACATTTCATTTTCCTCTACTTAAGTTACTATGACAAAGTTTGTGGGAAGCAGCAATATCTTTAAGATCTCTCCTTGCAAACCTTACCTTGATCATATCTTCAAACAGGCACAGCTATGGTAACTTCATTGGTAAGTTACAATGAGCCATCAAGTCTGGAGAAGCCATGGCCATCTATCAGTGGCAAACACCAGGAGACTGTTGAGAAATCTGTTTCCCGTTCTAAACTCAGAGGACTGGTTGAGTTGCCTTCAATGAGCCAAGAGAGGGATAAGGATGAATCACTTCTTTGGGACAGTTTACCTGAATAAAATTAGCATCATTCAGACCACTTCTGATTTAAATAATAATAAGCTTCATTAGTGCCTTGCAGTGAAATACTACTGCTTCACAGAGGCTTTCAAAAAGCTTTACCAAACCAGAATTACTTCTATCCACCTTTCCAGGACATCAACATTTTACATCAAGCTAGATTTTTTCCTCCTTGTACATGCATGTTGCTTGACTTTCTGTGACTAGAAGATTTCACATTTCATTATGACTGGGTGTGTTGGGTTTGCATGGCAAGGTTTTGGTAGCGGGGGGGGCTACAGGGGTGGCTTCTGTGAGAAGCTGCTAGAAGCTCCCCCTGTGTCTGATAGAGCCAATGCCAGCCGGCTCTAAGACGGGCCCGCCGCTGGCCAAGGCCAAGCCAATCAGCGCCTCTGTGATAACATATTTAAGAAGAAGAAAAACACTTAGAGAGAGCTTTTGCAGCCAGAGAGAGGAGTGAGAAGATGTAAGAAACTCTGCAGACACCAAGGTCAGTGCAGATGGAGGGGGAGGAGGAGCTCCAGGCGCCGGAGCAGAGATCCCCCTGCAGCCCGTGGTGAAGGCCATGGTGAAGCAGGCTGTCCCCCTGCAGCCCATGGAGGAAGGATGAGGGGGTGTAGAGGTTCCACCTGCAGCCCGTGGAGGACCCCACGCCGGAGCAGGTGGAGGCACCTGAAGGAGGCTGCGGCCCGTGGGAAGCCCACGCTGGAGCAAGTTCCAGGCCGGACCGGTGGACCCGTGAAGAGAGGAGCCCACGCCAGGGCAGGTTTGCTGGCAGGACTTGTGACCCTGTGGGGGACCCCACGCTGGAGCAGTTTGCTCCTGAAGGTCTGCACCCCGTGAGAGGGACTCCATGCTGGAGCAGGGGAACAATGAGAGGAGTCCTCCCCCTGAGGATGAAGAAGCGGCAGAAACACCGCGAGATGAACTGACCATAACCCCCACTCCCCGTCCCCCTGTGCCGCTGAGGGGGGGGAAGGTTGAAGCCGGGAGTGAAGTTGAGCCCGGGAAGATGGGAGGGGTGGGGGGAAGTGTTTTAAGAGTTGATTTTATTTTCTCATTCCTCTACTCTGTTTTGCCTAGTAATAAATCAGATGAATTCCCTCTCTAAGTTTGGTCTGTTTTGCTCGTGACGATAATTAGTGAGTGATCTCTCCCTGTCCTTATCTCGACCTACAAGCGTTTCGTTATGCCTTTTCTCCCCTGTTTAGTGAATGAGGGGAGTGAGAGAGCGGCTCTGGTGGGCACCTGGCCTCCAGCCAGGGTCAACCCACCACACTGGGCCAATTCCCTACTCAGTTTTGAATGAGAGTTTTGCCTGGGTGCTCACAGAAAGAGTCTGAAAACACAATATTATATTTCATATCTCCTGAAATAATCAACCCTCATTCTTTTACACATAGAGGAAACTTGGATCTTGTGACCTCCATAATCATATTTTCCTTCCGCAATTTGTAATGGATGTAGAAGGGTCACCATGACTTAAAACACATAAGTAAAGGAGAGCTGTACAGAAACTGGCCATATTCTTTCTTGGTATTAATGATTACTTTTTTCAACTTATTGCAAGAACTCTGCATTAGAAAATTAATTCTAAAAGTAAACATTAGCTTACATGAGCCCTAGTAACACTGGTTTCTGTGACAGAATGCAAGATCCAGGAGAAATTACTTTGTACCTTTTATGAAAAATTCTTTACTATCTGTCCTGAACCAAACAATACTGTGCTATGTTTGGTTAAAACCTACAAAGCTCAACTGTGGTTTTCAGAAGATGATCAAAGAACAATTTCTCATCTCCAATGAAGTCAATAGCAAAGCTCACATTAACTTCAAAAGGCCAAATTCTGACGCCTTTACACGCACTGAATCACTCTTTATTTCATGTGTAGTTCCACTGACATCAGTAGAAGTATGGATGAAGCAACAGCTACTGAACCAGAATAAAGATATCAGAATTTGACACAAAGCAATTAAGCTGGGATATATGTATCACTTTATGACTTAATTCCTGGTACAACTAGGGCGAGATAAAGCTAATTTTGTTCCATTTTCTAAGTTACAACATTATTTTAATTTAGGCATTTAACATTTTTCCTTCCTAAAAGGAAATGCAGACCTCCTTAAATGCTGATACTCAGACAATTATCTCTTGACAAATCACCTGGAGAATCTTTTTTTAAAGAAATAATAATTCACTCGTCATCTAATTCCCATTAAAGTAATAATTTGGAAAAATGAAAATTACTTTGATAGCTTGACCAAAGCTTGTATCTATGGTTAAATATGTACAGCAGCTTCCTGAATGAGGTAATTGATCAAAATAGTTTTCAAGAGCTTTAGGTTTAAAGAAAAATGCCAATACCAAAGGATTTAGTGAAATCACACACAGCAGTTAAAAACAACTCTACCTCCTGTTGAGAAGGTAAGACTGCTGCACTTGGACTGTTTAGCCCCTTAGCTCAGTATCACTCTAAGCACCAAAGGACAAGGCACAAGGATGAAGAATAAGCTAGCCTGACCTCTTCCTCGCCCACAAAGTCTACCAATTTTAGTCATTTTATATGGTAAACAACTTCCAGCTCCCACCTTCATCTCTGTCATTTTCTCTCATCTCTTTTACAAAATGTGTTACACTTCGAGGTTATTGTTGTATTAAGAAAATTGTCAAAAACTGCCAACTGGGATCTATGCCCATTGTGCTACATACAGTATAAATAGGAAGAACATCCTGTCCAGGAGCTTTCAATCTAAATAGTAAAGACAGACAAGCAGTAACAGAAGGGAAGATTTACTGTCCCATTTTTGAGATGGGCATCTAAAGCTTGGAGAGACTGAACTGCCCAAGGACACAGAAGACACCAGTGACAGCAGCAGAAAGTGAAACCTTCCCCACACAAGGTCCCTTTTATTAAGAATCTGCCTCCTATCAAGTTTTTTCATAGGGTTCCAACCAGGTGACACTGCTCTAAACTGAATTCTTTTTAAAAGTCTTTCTAAAGGTGAGTCTCTCTTTGGGCAAGGTGCGTACAACAGTCAAACAGTGCAAGTTTAGGCTCCCAAACTTAAAGGATCCTAGGGATCCTAGGAATGAGAGAGGGGTAGAAAAGAATGAATTTCCTTGCCTTTCATTTTTATTGCTCACACTAATGGAGTTTACAACTTAGAAAATAAAAATAAGCACAACACAAAACCATATTTTGAAAAGGATACAAAGTGTATCATAGCGATATACTAATCCTATAATTCCTTAGAGAAGCAAATAACCTTTTCTCTTGATATAGGCATCAGGCATTGATCTGTCACACTGTTTGTTCTAGCAGAGCTCCCAGAGGTGCATTCAGTTTGAAACGTTAAGGCTAGTTCATTAGCCGTCCCTAGCTCGTTTCTCTGAGAGAATCAAGATAATACTGTGGTTAGTTAATGGCTTTCTCTTGTTTCCCCTAGAGCCTGCCTGTCTGAAGCCTGCAGGCCCAAGAAGCTTTCTTTCCCCCTTCCCTTCACTATTAGTCACAGCTGGTAAGGCTTGCAGGAGCCTGGGTTGTTTGAAAACAGCCAGCTCACACAAATGGTTGAATCTCTCTGCTGCAAACAACCACCTTGGCCCCTGTTGTCAGAGGAAAGCTCTGGCTTGCACAGCAGTGGGGAGATGAGGGATGGAGGGAAGGGGAACTCCTAATGATCACATTACAAATAACTCTCATTCAGAAAAACACCAAAATTTAAAAAAAAAAAAAAAAAAGGAAAAAGGAATTCCTGCCTCAGGGAGCTGCTAAGACTTGCTATTTCCTGGAAGGCAGGGGAAAAACTGACTTTCACCAGAAGCTATCTCCAGAATCAGGCAGGAGATGTCACCTGCCTTGCTCTCAAGTTCTGTTGTTTATCATCACAGTTTAGAGGTCGAATAGTCACAGACAAGAATCTCTCCCAAGAGCCATCCCACTATCAGCTCCTAATGGATGGGCACCATTCCCTGTACTTTTGATTTCTGCTTAACACATTCTGTCCCTCGTCATTCTCACATAATTACTGAAGCAAACAACACGCCTGCAGAGGTTCCAGCTAAGCACTGCTGCGAGCTTCACAAGACTAAATGCAACAACTTATCTCTCTTGTTTTTAGCTTGCATTTAGGCTTTTTAAAATTAATATCTGAGTCCCATGAAAGCAAGACAATGACAATGTTGATGAGTGTCAGATATCTCCAGGCAGATGCGGTCCAAGTTCCCTGTACAGCGAGTAATTCTATCAACGTACTTCAGTGCTGATCTGCAGTATCCCCTGCTATTCCGGTGCCTTACTCTTTTATCTAGACATTCAGCACTCATTGCTGTGTTACCAGACACTGCCAGTCATGAAAGACAGCATGATGATTTTATCTGCCTCCTAGTATATTACCCATTGGGGAACAAACTTAGACTTGTAAATGTTTTCTCTTACCAGTACTTTAATCCAGACATTTAGAGATGCTTTTGCTCAGCAAACAAATAGCACCAAGCTATTTACAGAAATCCTGCTGAAGTTAGCAACAGACAGGGTGGTGACCATCAGATAAAACCTAGTCTGAAAGACGACCACTGTTTCATATTGACATGGGATTTTTTTTTTTTTTTTTTTTTTGTAAGTATGCTCCCTCCTGACAAAATATAACCTCACAAAGCAGCAGCTCTTTTGGACACAGGTTTATGATACTGCTGAGTGAGCCTAAGTGTGGACTGTTACCAAAGGAAATGATGCCTCCCCCATCACTCTCCTCCTCTGCACAGAGGGTGGTGGTTGTTTTTGCACTTTCTTATAGATGGAATCCAGCACAAAATGATTTACTACTTTAGTTGGGAGAAATTTTTGCTCATGTAGCTCCCTGAACCAGCACTGCAGGGCCCACTGAGGCCTGTGCTGGCCCAAGGGAAGCCGTAGCTAGCTGTCAGATTGACTCAGCCGCAGATAAGACTGATAAAACCATGTCTCTCACACAGGTACCTAACACCTCTGCCCTGAAATTTCATGCAATATGTACCATAGCCATGGAAATAGACAGACCAAGAGCAACATCTGACCCAGTCACAAAATCAAGGCCTCTCTTTAGGCATTCACACCCCAAAATCTACGTGAAAGCTGAATGATAACACAGAGAAAAAGAAGGTTTCCTGGAGAACTCTTTGAGGGCTACAAAATCACAGGAAGGTTTCTGTGTCTGAGTTACGGGCTGGGAGACTCAATCTGGCAAAGAAAAGCTTTCAAAGAGCAGCTGTTTGGTACTTGATCAGAACAGAATTAGAAAAATAAAGTTTGAAATAATGAACATAGCGGGTTCTTTTTTCAACTGCTCCAAATTTTGCCCTTCTCCTGCTGGGTCCACAGTATGGTGCTGGAATACTTTTGTTATGTCCAGAAATAACACTGCACAGCAAAGGCACACAAAGCAACATAAAAACTCCTCTGCCTCCCAAAACAAAAGTAAAAGCAGCAATGAAAGTCAACAAGGTGAGAACAAAGAACAAAGAAAAACGAACATATTCTTTTGTCTGTGAACAACATTCAGGTTCTTCAGAAACACACCAGAGTTTTCACGAAGAGTGATACCATGGTATTGTTCTATGGCAAAATACTGTTTAGCTTCAGATATTTCTCCTTATTGCAAATCTACCATAAAACAGGCAAAGCGTAAGTTGGCAGGGCAAATGTGTAACTCAATAATTTGTCCCTTAATCTTAGAGTCTCGATTTCATGATCACTTCAAATGACAAATGCTGGGATTCACGTCAGCCCATGACCTCTCAATTAACTTCCCAAGGAAGTAACTCTTCCTTCCCACACCCCATTCAAGGAACCCACCCACAAGTCCAGTATTTTTTCAGCAGTTAAAGTCTCCCCGGCCAAGTCAATCAGCCTGTGAACAACCTACCCAGCCTACAGGTTCTTACAGGATTGAGAGTATTCCCTATGAATTCAACAGGCCTTAGGTCTACCATGGAGAAATACTCATATCTCTCCAATTCTTGTGTTAACTTCAGTTTCTCTTTTACAATGCAATTAGTCACTGACTTGACAGTGCATTTTGTTCTATCTGTCTTGTTCCTTCTTTTGACATAAAGGACTATGACTTTTCCTTGAATGTCTATTGAAATTAAACAGTGTTGTTGTCAAAACCCAAGTCTTTAGAAAGTAGTAGAGAAAGTTTGGTATAACTAGACTATTATTTTCAAGGTGAGCTAAAGCTGGCATATATTTTATCAAATCATTAGGGACAGTGATTGTGTTAAGGAAACAGATAATGCTGTTTAGTCATCTTTGCTAAGAGCTCCATTTTCTATGGATGAAACTTCCTATTTAATGATCAACTATTATTATATTTATATCCTGCTTTATGACACCATGTCTTGCTTTAAGGCAACTATTTACTACTATGAGCACTTAGTAAAAAGAATTATTGTTCTTTGCTGTCCTTCTTTACCAGAGAAGTGAAAGGAAAGAAGTTCCAATTTTGAAGAGAATAGTTTTAGCAGAAGTGAATTATGATCACTGTTAGCAATGGTCCTGTTCATTTCTTACGAAGATGCAGAACTCCTGATACAAAAATAGATAAATAATTATCTGAAAGATAAACTAATTGGGGACAAAAATCATTGGAAAAGCATTATTTAACAAAATAGTACACAGCTGGTCTCCCCACTTACATCACTGAAGATATCTGACTATCATTCATTTACAACTTTTTTTTGTGTGCAATTTTGTACATCATGTCTCTAAGTACTGAAACTAATGCAAATAAGAAAGAAAATGCTGTCAGGAAATCCGTGCACCTTTGAGAATAAAAACAGAACATCCTTTCATTTCCTCCAGGGGACACAACATAACATGGCATTTTTCCTACAGAGTCTGTGATCAAGATGTTTTTAGAAGATCTGAATTTGTGACAAAATTAGGAGAGAGAAAAGTTGAGAACATTCAAGTTACTTGGCAATTCATTTTCAGATTTGATCTCTTTTTGTGTTTTAATGAACGTTGAAATTTAGCTGACCTCACAAGAAAGGACATGAGCTGACACTTCTTTGGAAGAAGGCCTTCTAGCAGAATACTAGTTTATGACTTCTTTCCACGAAGTCTTAATTGGTTAGGACAGAGGATTATTTTTTTTCCCCAAAGCAAAACATGTTTCCCCAAGTGCTCCAAGAACAGTCACTAAAAAAGAAATCAGCATGTAAAACTGTAACATTTCTAACACTCCTACATGACCAAAAGGATGCAATTTTAGAACTGTGATTTGGAACCTACAAACATTTTAAACATTTGTCTTGTGGTTTATTTGTAAACTAATGAGTCTTGATGCTGCTCCCTATGCTCATACTGCAATCTGTTGTTGGCCTTTTTGCAGCTTTAAGATCTACACTTTGGAGAATCACAGGGGGTGTTGAAAAAATAAGCCAACAGAAGCAGCATGATCAAATTTCACTTTTAACTTTTGAAGAACTAAGAGTAAGTAGCATGTGTTTTTATTGCCTAAGAACATCCTCAAAACTGTGGCACTGCAAGATGCATTAAGATCAGCATCTCCTTTTCCTCAAGATCTTCCTAGATAAAATAGCTGGGCTTCCCCCCGCTCCCCCCCCAGTGGCAGATTGCCAGTAGCTAATTTAACATAACAATGGAAATAATCATTCTCATCAATTCAAGAATTTGTAACGCTGTATCTATGGCAAATGTATTTAAGTGTATTGCTAATTATTTTTACTTACTGAAGGGAAGAACCAACAAGGTTCTTATGCACACACGTAACCTGGGAAGCTTAAGTATGTACTGCAGTGTCAGAGACTAGATGCGCTAGTTTACTAAGATCACAAACTTCAAAGGGTTACATGAGGGAGGCTAATCAAAGAGCGTTTTTATATAATCTTGTACAGTGTATTTACTTTTGCTTTTTGGGATGTAGATGTTGCAGCACTGTATGCAAACTTGTAAAATAAAACTTGTAGTGTCTGTAAGAACTTCATTTCACATATGACCTTTTACAGTAATTGGATCTGAATTATAATCAGTCACCTGAGTCCTGAAATAGATAAAATAGTTTTTTAATGTTAAAAAGTTTTAGCCCTTCGTTGATTATCTATCAGTGCTTACAGTCCTGTGAAAATAAGATAAATGAGAAATTTGGTCTCTAATTAGACTTCACTAGATTTACAGCTTTTAATTTATACGCCAATGCAACTCAGGCGGGCACTAACACAGATAGAGATGGAGCCACAGTTTTCAATTGATTTAACAATTTAATTGCAGCATTAACATCCATTAACATTTAACTAACCTTTTAAACTAACCTCAGGCACAACCTTAAAGACTAAATGAAGTAAAATTGCATATAAAAAGGTACTAACATACAGCTGTAAGAAGCCAGAGTGAATCTTTAGGGAGATTCAGCGTTGCTTCCCCACATCAGCAGGAGGGAGTCTGTTTTCCTTCTTGCAAAATTCAGTAGGAAAGCATGCTTTAATTTATAGGAAAAGGAAATAGACACATTTGATGGTTATTAACTCTCATTTATATCTTCTTGTCTATACGTGATGTCTAAAAGACACCATATCCCTTACTCTGGTCATGCACTAAAGAACAATTTTGTTACTCAGAGAAACAATATTCCTGGATTATCTGTGATAAAATGTGATGTAAGGGAATATAAAATAAACCACTGAAGTTTGATATGAAAGAGAAACACCATATTTTAGAAACAATGGGCAAATAGGACTCTTGTTTATGTGGGTATAAATCTAAAGCAACTACACTGAAGCTGTTGAAATTACTTCGGGTTTACCCCTGTGGTACCACAAGAGAAAGTCATATAAAATAAGCACAGCAAGTGCCTGATTTATATCTGTATTGAGCACCCCAAAACTCTGCTTCAAAGCAACAGTAGCTGCAGGTGTTTGGGGCTTCATCAGAGAAGTCCTCAGAGCCAGATCTGCTGTTGTGAATCTTTGTTCCTCTAGTTCTATGGCAGTTAAGGTCTGCTGAGGGGCTAACTCCAACATTGGGAGAGCACTGTACACAGAGGACATAAATCTGTTGTTCAGCATTTACCATTGCATGCAGCCATAGACTACCATTAGGGCTGGGTCAAGATTTAAAGGTCTTTTATTTCTGACATGGATGACAAACAGGAGTTTTGGGGACTGTTTAAAATGTCATCTAGGCATTTTCGACCTATATTGTGTCAGATCTGACATAATTCCTAGCGATGTCTGTATAATCCACAGATACTGTAAATTCCTAATGTATGGGGGCTTTGGTAGTACAGCACAACGTTTGATATTACTAGCTACTCTCTAACCCGTATTCTTTTGGACTGAATCATTGCTTGCACAAATAGTTTCAGTGCATTCATTGGGTGACTTGCGTAAACGGTTATCAGTATGCCTGAGTTTCACAGTCAAGCTCTCAGCTTACTGTGCAAGTGCTGTTACCATTTCTCTGTATTTAATATTAGCCAAGTAATATCAAACCATTAGGATGATAACTTGGAAAGTATCATAACCTTGTGTCTTGCAGCGACAAGTATCACACATGGATAGTGGTATGTCTTGACATACAACACTGTTACGTGCACTGTAATATTAATGGTCCAAGGATCAAGAGTCTCCTAGCAGTACATGTTGACACTGTTACGTTGTAATGACTCCACTGGAATTATTAGTCATTCCAGTCAGTGCTCTGCACTACTGTTTGACTACATACATCATAAATGTATGAGGTCAACAGTCTGGACATTAAAAGCATTACAATCCTGGGCATTGATACAACATAATGTGCCACTTGGATGGGTTTTTCGGGCACCTTCTTTGAATTCACATTGCCACACTTGAGGAATACATCATATGTATGCAAGGTGCCCAAAGCATTTGTTTTCAGCTCCTCCTCAAAGTCTGGTGAGTAAACTGTAGGTGGGTAACAGAGAGCCAGTATTTCTCGTGACATTCAGTTTTTCACTTTCAATTAATACACAGTTGTGGCTATTACTGTATTTCATAGTAACACCACAAAGCCAACAAAAGTAAGTATTTCTAATAAACTATCTGGATTATGACTCCTTACAAGTTACATAGTTCCAACACAAATGTATGTGGCATTACCGTCCTTTTTTGCTCCATAAAGATAAATGGCATGAAAGGAGAATCATAGAAAAGGTCAAACATTTTTAAACGTAAGCATCGACAATAGTATAAATACTTTAGAGAAAACCAAATCACCATAGGAAGCACTGCTATATCATCTACCGTGTATTTTTCTAAGGTTAGTAACAGTTCAAGGTTAATTTGCTGTATATCTCTATGAATACTTACTGAACTTTACCAAGTACATCATATCTGAAAAAGCAAATTTCTCCACTATAACATGTGGATCAATTGATCAGTGTTTATACAGCCAAAACAACCCCCCAAACATCAATACAACTTTTTTAAGCTGTCACTTTTCTCTCCATACATCTACAGGAGGTCAAATTTCCAGGACATGCATATAATTCTAAGTAATAAGACATTCATCTTCTGATCAATATTTTTTTCTTTTAAAGTCAGGGTTATGCTCATTCTGCTTATGGTACAAGTCCAAAATCAGAACTTCATAGCTTATGAACTGATGGACTTGAACTTCGTTGTATCTCTAATGAAGGGTATAGGCATGACACTCATCTGGCATGACAGTCAGCAGCTCTAACTCCTAAGTGATAATGAACACCAGAGAAATAGTATGTTGTTTGTGTTTATTATAAAATGTGAACATCTGACTTTCCTTGGTCTCCTATCATCTGCTCTGCCCATCTGCCTGCAGTTTCTTAGACGCACCACTTCAGTACTGCAGTTTTTGCCATCAGAAATAGGATTTCCGTCTCTTTCTGCCTCCGCCTTTCCACATCTCAGTTTTGGCTGAAAATTCCACCCGTGCATATTCTCTCCTCCTGTTTTGAGGCATTATTTAACAATGTAATTATATTATTTTTAAAACAAGATATCTGAGTCCATCATTTGCACAATGCTGCAACCAAAACGATTCTATGATTCTGTACAAAAATAAGAAAGTTTTGCTTTAAAGTTTCAGAAATATCAATCAGTATTCAGATATGTAACTGAAATCCAAGTACCAAAAGATTATCTAAGATCTGTATGGAAAATCAGTGAAATCAGATATTTTATATGACTAAATGGCAGACCAGTATACAAAAAAAAAAAAAAAAAAAAAAAAAGAAGAAGAAGAATATCACACCAATATAAAAATTTGTAAGGCAATAAACATCATGCATGTACTAACAGGAAGATCAATATGAACTTACAGCTTTTAAAAGTAAAAGTAACCTACAGGAACAAGCTGATTTTTCAGATTTCCTTCTTTAAAAAAAATCATTATATATTATTTACTTCAAATCCTCCCCTACATTAAAACCATTTTAATATCCTTTCAATATCCTGCTATGCAGGGCCTCTTTGATGGAAAGCTGCTATGTGCCTCCCATTTTCTCTGTAGCTGGTTCAAGGGATGTAATCAAAGGATGCAATCAAGGGATGAGGTCAGTACTAGCCTGTGTTCTGCAAACTGGAAATTATCAGCTGATAAAATAACATTCATCCTAAGTACAACCCTCAGGCTCCCTAGCAGTTCCTATGAGATTGCACTCAGAGTGGGAAATGCAGAAATGGTCTTCAGCCACCAGGGTAATGTAGCCTATAGTTTGATTCAACTGCCAACCCATAGTCATCTAATGATATTTTAAGACACTGCATTTCCCAACTGGCCTTCATATGTGACTTCAGAAGAGTGTGAAACTCCCATAGGTCCCACATTATATTTTCCATCCCCATGCAGGTCCTCAGTACCCAATGGCACCTCTACAAGTTCCCTGTTCTCAGACAACTGAACTGAATGCTTAAGAGCAAATTTGAAGTTGTTCTGGCTCATCAGGATTTTATCACAGAAACATAACAGCTAATGATAAATGAGTTGGGGACAGCAAGCAAGTCTTTAAACATCCTCCTGATTTTAGCAAAGCACCAGCATTTGGAACTGAGATGTGTGATACCAGGATAAAACCCCGTATAAGAATGGCAAAAAGTGTCCTCCATATATACATGAGTGTATATATATTTACATATAATGCAAACCAGCAGCCAACTAACAAAATACCAGGGAAAGAGTCACTGAATCAGACAGATGACATCAGAGATGGCGAGGCCTATTATCTCATATATCCACTCTTCTGAGTAGCCTTTGCATTGCTTTATTTAATTCTTTGTTCTCTTTGCCATTAAATATCCCTGCTGATTAGGTTTGCACAATCTATCTCAATTAGATTTACCTCACTTTCCTAGTCAATTCAATGCTTAGTATAGGTTTATATAAATGAATTCTGGCCATGCAGCAATTGCTTCTGGAATTAACTAAATATAATTATACTGTAATTTTGAGACTGTAATAACAATGTAGTTACATGTAATCATTGTATAAAGTTATGAGTAACTGCATAAAATTTATGTTCTATTTGATTAACATATTAACACTATTTTTTTTTAAATCATAAACTGCGTGGACTGTGTGTGGAAATTAGTTACAAATCTACCATGCCTCAAAGTAACGTTTAAAACTCAATCCTCACATCACCAGCAACAGGCAAATGCCCTACAGGCAAAGACACCACTCTCAAAATCTTCAGTAGTTTCCATGGTGTCACACTACAGATTCCACCCAGAAGCGGCTTTTCTCAACTTTGGCAGCAGTGCATACTGGAGGAGCCAGAAAATATGTTCATAAGGATTACATAGATATAAACCAGGGTGAATAGCAAAATTAAGGCTTGATGCTGTGTTGTGGCCAAAATAAGCTTGGGTCAGCCTGTGAAGACAGGGTAGGGCAAGGTGACTTTGCATCGTCTGGCTTCTGCAGGTGGTTGGAGACATGAGCTGCTTCTGACAGCCACATGGTAAACTCCTTCAGAAAGGGAGTCTCATACTGTGTTTAACATCGCAGGACTCCTACCTTAGCTGGAGAATTTAAGTAACATAGAACTACAAATAATCAATAATAATTATCAAAAACTACCTAACTTTAGATTGAAGATGTGTGCTGTAACATGTTTTAGTTTAGAATCAATGAGCTACAACATCATTTCCCACATTTTAGATTTCTAGACAGAAAAAGGAAGAAAAAGTAAAAGAAAAAGATTAATTTGACAGGAAATGTGAAGTTAATTAGCTGTACGTCCTCAACCTCGTGTTTTTAAAAAGTTCCCAGAAAGAATTCCATTTTTCCTAGAAAAGATGTGCAAATATGACTTGTCTGCAAATCCAATTAAAGTTGATAAATAATTCAGTTCAGGTAGCTCAATATTCAAATTGAAAGCCAGCATCCAATTTGAGGGGGGAAATAAGCATTAAAAAACCATCTTGAACACAATGTATTACATTGATACTTTGCAGCACAAGCTGGACTTTAAATGAAATGCACTATTTTTATTCAGATGACAAATTGCTCTAAACTCTAGTATTTAATAAATAATATTATAAAACATTAATAGGAATAAAAATATTTAAATATTTATAACAATGAAGACCACAGATTCAGGATAGAGATCTAAGAACTAAAAGCAGATACAGTTCAGGTTAGTTATATCTCAAAAACAGTCCCCAATCTTGCAGTGAGCTCCATGTTGACTGTCACCTCTATTTGCATTGCATGAGGGGCCTTTTTCAGGAAGGTGAGGAGCCTTGCATAATTTTTTCGAGATCTTTTTTCCTTTAAAGATATCCTAAACCCAAGCACGTGACAAGACTGAAAGAAAAGCCTTCTGGGATTAGAAGCAGGAATTAAATACAAGTTGCATCAATCATCATGAGAGATCCTAGAACAGACATGAACCCTCCTTCCTAGACAACCTGTGGGGACTGAGCTGTGACACTTCTTGTGTGGGGCTAGGGAAGAAGTCTGAATGAGTGGAAATGAATCATAGAATCATTTAGGTTAGAAAATACCTTTAAGATCATCAAGTCCAACCGTAAATTTAACACTGCCAAGTCCACCACTAAACCATGTCCTTAAGCACCACATCTACATCTTTTAAATACCTCCAGGGATGGTGACTCAACCACCTCCCTGGGCAGCCTGTTCAGTGCTAGACACCCCTTTCAGTAAAGAACTTTTTCTTAATGTCCAATCACCCCTGGCCCAACTTGAGGCCACAACTTGAAAGGTAAGCACATCTTGGTAGGAAGTTATGGAAGCTTCAGTACTGCCACTGTGGATGGGGGAAGTGTTTCCTGAGAATTGATTCACTTGTGAATAAGCTGGTTTACAGAATATGTAATTATCTCAAAGGCTCAGGACAGAGATGGCAACAACAGTAGGGCATCAATTTATCCCAGATATATTTTATAATTGGGTTTATGACAGAAGATCTGAAGGAATTAGCTTGATGCCCTGCTTGCCAGTGTACTTCTAGAATGGCATCTACAGATTGACTAAAGGTAAGCTAGTGCACCTAATTAGCCGTATGAGCAATTGGGGCTGTTATTATGCACACAAATAAAGCATTCAACTTCATCCATCTTATTCCAAAATTTAGACCCAAATGCTTTATGATTCTTCCATTACTGTAAGAGCTTTCTTTACTGTGTGTTTTCAATCCAGGTGAGCTTGTCTAACGAGCAATTAGCTTCCAACTCTGAAAGAAGACAGAAGTACAAGCCACATCATATAGCAAACTCCTTGGATTCTGGGGCAGCTTTGGGGAGCTTTTTGGTGTGTGTTTTTAAATAGATGCAGATCTGCATTCCTCAGCCTCAAGACAGAGGAAGATCCTACAAGCATTTGATAACATCAGGGAGGATAGGGGACTCAATTAAAAAATTCCAAGTACAAGGCTTTCTGAGAAGTAACGAGAATCTCTGCTGTAATACGGGATCTCATCAGATGGAAATGAGTAAGGAGGAAGAAGTCAGTGTTCTTGCTGTAAACCTTCAACATAGTATAACCAAGTGGAACATAATTTTTTTGCTGTTCATCAGGTTAGATTTTTCTAGTGAAGGTTAGGATGTGTTAATGCCATGATACCAGTTGCTACTGAGTCCTCATCCAGAGAATGTTGTGCAAATTTGAACACTGATGTTCAGGAAAGAGTATTTCAAAGTGGAGAGGAGGACCTGCTAATAGGAAGATCACAGGAAGAAAGAGATAAATAAAGAACAAATTAAAACCATGGACAATGCTGGCATAAGAAAAAAAATAGTGTCAACAGGCAACCTACCTACTTAGGCTTAGGAATGAGAAGGAGGTTTCTAACAATCAAAACAGTGCTAAATGTAGCAGACTTCATTTAAGATGGAGCTTGATCATTTGATGAAAAGAATTATATGATGTGGTAGCCTGCAATGACAGAGGACTGGACTCAGTGACCCAGGCAATTCCTCCCAGTACAATGTTCCTGTATTAGCTGCAGCTCTCCAGCTCCTGGCAAGCTGCTAATGAGGCCCCAAGTGCTTCAAATCTTCTAGAGATAGTAAGGATTCATGACAATGTGACCATGGTGGAAATTGAATCAGTGTGCACACCCTGTGAGCTAGCACTTAGCACGGTTCACTACCTATTCTCCAGGAGAACTGCGCTGGTATGCACTTTCTGATGGAATGTGTAATACACAGGGTCCAAAACCAAGGGGTGTAGATTAAATAAACAAGACGCAATGCATGCAAGTGAGATTTATTCCATTATTCACACTTACATTTTAATGATACTTTTAAGTTTGATTTAGGATTTGGTTTAAGAAAATGTGTAAAACACAGTAGAACAAAGAAACAATGCAATTATAACAAGGCATTATATATTTCTACTCATTTCTTCAAATTTGTCTGCAGAAGCAAAATATGAAAATCTCTCTACAAAAATCCTAAAATTATGTAGGACCATGATGAACCAGAATGAGTTATGTTTTGTGTGTATAAATATACTCGACCACACTAGTATCCCTTAGCTATTGAGATCCATATAGGATTTTTTTCTGGGTGGTGATTCATATTATCCTATCAATGCATTAGGGGGGATTTAAACTCTTAACACCCACCATCACACCAAAGGCAGACTAGGCTACTTAATATGAATAACAAGCACCAGAAGAAAAACACTCCACCCCATGTTTCTTCTGCAACTTTAAATTGGACACAAAGAGGAGGAGAGGGGGGAAAAAAAAGAAAGCAGAATAACAGTGAATTAATAATGGAGAAACCTGATTAGAATATAATTTGTCCTCATTAGTACAGCATTCCTGACATAAGGCCGCTCCTTGAATCCTGTTTACTTTGAAACTCCAAAGAAAGAAAACCTATATAGTTGTTAACACTCAGCTTTTCAAGGATAGCTCCGTAATGAGGGTGGAGTGTATATGAGCCGGTTGGTTCTTTACCATCAGAGAACACTGAAAACACATCTGTGCAGTGAAGCATTATTGGGCCTTTCAAACAACCTCTGCGGCCACTGCCTATAAATCTCTTCCCCTGTCATGTTTAACTAAAACCCAATACCCATTCAACATGAAATCCATCAATGTTATACAGAAAACAATGACAAAGCACTCTCCTTTGTGTCAGGAAAAACAAATAATTCTGCAGGAAAAAGAGGGAAACCTTTTTTGGCAAGCTTCTGCAAGGGTACGGAGATAGCAAGTGGCAGCTTTCTTTTAAAGCAACACATATGCAGCTATAAAAAAATAATTTCAAGGCCAAATCTATACTGTGCATTAGGATGCCTGTTCAAGATAATACATAATGCATCAGAAGAATCTATGTGTTGAGGCATTTTATCTGAAGTATGTTTGTCACGAGGACAAAGTCAGCTTATGCCATCCAGCTGCATGATTCTGTCAATGCTAAATTGGGTTTCCATTTTTGATTATTATATTTGATGCAAAATATATTTAAATTACAAATTCTTTCTTCTGCTGTTTCTAACCCAGTGGAAGTGCACATATGTGCATATATAGAGATATCCAGAATGAGTTCAGTGGGTGGATTTAGCCTTTTCCTTTTCTCCTAAGTTAAATTCAAGGTGGACACAGATGGGGACAAAACAGGGAATAAGGAGTCAAGGCAATTATCAGAGGGCAAAGACACCTTCCATGAGGATTCACTAGCAAGTCTATCATGAAAGCAAGAGATTCCAGGATACCAGTGTTGACTGCAAAAGATTGAATTATCTCCAGCTAGAAGTGGTAACACAGCTGGACATGAGTGAAAGAAAGTAAACCAGAGAGCAAAGACCTGAATCTATCCCAAACCCTTAGACCTAATGAGAAAACAGAACCAGCAGAAATATAATTTTAATGTAATATATTCAGTGCCATGTAAACAAGGAGGGTTTGCTTGATAATTGTTTACCAGACAAGTTTCACCTAAAACACGAGCCTGGAATAAAAGTGACTCCCTGACAGCCTGTCTTGTACATGGAGACAGATACTCGCATTGCACTGAACCTCTTCAACTCAACTATAGGTGCAACACTTAATACTGCCTCTGTCTTTTAAGCATCCCATTACTGTAAAGACATTAGCCACTGAACTTAATTAACAAAATCAATCATAATTAATTCTTTCGATGTTCACAGAGTCATCACAGACATTTCCTTTAGAGTTTTACTGTAATTTGCCATTAATGGAGAGCCAAAGTAGTCAAATGATTTAGAATATATATAGAATAATGTACACCCACTATACATAATAAGATGGCATGTTCATTGAGGAGGTGACAGAAGCATCATAAAGCAAGAAGTGCAGAGCTTCGATAGTTTATCACTGTCATAAAAGCTGCGTGAGTGCTTCATCTGCTCAGTTTCGGGGTATTTTACTCTTCACTCTCATTAAATTTAGACTCAAAACCACATGGTACTTATGAACAAGGAACTTTCTGTACATGACTTGGGCCTTCATTTTAAATGTCATGTGTAATGCATGTAGTGGAGAAATTGGTTGCTCTTGATTGTAACAGAGGATTTTCTCAAGACATTCCTTCTGTGGACAGACACTGAGCCTGCTGAGTACCTTTAAAACCAGGTGTCCCTGAAGGCATCTTTTGCTGACCATTTACTACTTCTGCATGTTCAGTTTCAGATTTTCCCAACAATCATTTACTGATGGCATACTTTACAGTGAAATTTTAGTCCCAATCTTACTTAAAACAAAGCAAAATTGAAACTGGTGATCATCCACAATTCTCCACAGTATTTCCTTACACCCAGATGACAGACCTTGAAACTACACACTCATCTTCAAATGACAAAACGTTGACTTTTAGCTGAAAATGCCAGTTTTCCCTCCAGGAGAACTTGCAAGGCTAGGCACCAAGTAGGTGAGCTTCTAGCCTTTCATCTAATCTGCTTCTTGTTATGATGGCAGAATTAATTTCATTTTTCTAAAGCAATCCCTGATCAATTGGGCTTGAATTGTGCCCTGACAACTCTTCTGAAGAAAATTCCATGAGCTCTTTCTGCTGCTTGTCATATTTCATAATGCTCCCTTGATACGATGGTCTTAGTTATATTTTTGTCAATCCAGAATAACTGTTCTAACTGGTGTTACTGAAATCAGAATTTCAGTAGCCTGAGAGAACCTCAAGATGCTACTTAAGAAGTGTATGAAATAGAAAGTGTAATTTGAGTGCATGGTTATTTACTTGATGAGACAGAGAGGATACATTTTTAAGTATATTTGTGTGTGGATACACATATTCACATGCTATTATTTTAAAAGGTATGCTTGGGAGCTAAACTAACATGCTTAAGCTAGATTACTCTTCATTTTTTTACCTGAATAGCGATCACTTGTATTATACTTTTTTCCACATTAGTGAGAACACAAATTAGTGTTCTTGAATGCTGAGTGCTACAAGCTGAACTTTAAATGAGCCACGTTATGGCACTATAGCTTTCAAGGTTTAAAAAAAAAAAAAAAGCCTCTTTACCCATGTGTCAAATAACCTATCAGGACAATCCTTCTTACATACTCTTCTGAATGCAAGAAACAACATGATAGCTATCTTTCTGGTCTTCCTCCATCAATCAATATAATCCTATAAGAGTTCAAACTTAACACTAGTTACATAAGAGAGCTACTGAATTAGATAAACTCAATCATCACTGGTGATGAAATGATTATTTAATTACTGTCAGCTGTGCTTCCAATAGCACAGAGAGGAAATCCAAGAACATCGACAGTCAATGGTAATTTATTAATCAATTAAACAGAACTGCTTGGGTAAGCATAATTTGCACAATAAAAATTGAATTAAATGCTTAAGTAAAAGGGGTGGCTTTTGTAACATTAAAGGTTGAGACATGATACAGCAAAAGACTGAATATTCAAAACTTAATGCTCTACTTTCCACTTCAGTATAAAGAAAAACAAAAGGCTGGTGGGACTGAGGAGGACAGGACTGATGCTGCTTACACAGCAGTAACTGTAGGACAGTGGTAACTCCAGTGTCTTCTGTGGTGTGTTTTTTCAGCTTGCAAGTCTAGGAAAGTTCAGTATCAGAGTCGGGATGTTTATTCCGTGCTGGTAGTTGAGGCCATCCATAAAACCTTGCTTGGAATGATTTTAACAGGAATTCCCTGTTTCTCAAGATAAAAAGATTCTTCAGAACCAAATTATTCTCCAGTTTCACTGTAAACAGGTAGGATCCCCATTCTACATCACAAACTGAATGTCGGTCCTCAGAGTGTGCCGGTCTGCTGTCAGCCCTACAATGCAGCGTTGCAACTTACAAGCTTACTTCTTTCTCAGCGGGCTGCTTGTGCAATTACCTTTGCAGGGTCTTCTGCACCCATCTTTGGATCTCACTTGGCTCAGAGCAACTATCAATTTATTACTTTCATGTCCTAAAGGCATGAAGCGGATGGATGACATCCGCACTTCTGCTAATTTGATTTCTTAATTACAGAACAAATGTATATTACTGCACTTGAAATCAAGAGTCCCTTCAGCTAGGCACTATTAGAAACTGCTAACAGTCAAAGAACAGGACAACACAAATCAGAACTTGAGAAGACCGGTGTGACTGGCACAAATTTTCATGGTTGATCTGTGATCAAGCAAGGCCTAGATCTGCATCCTCTATTTCCCATTTTAGGGCTCTCACCAATGGATTATAATACTGTGTCTCACCCAAAGCTTCATTCCTTGTCACAAGAATGTGAACCTTCATATTTCTAAAGAGATTGTACATAGGCAAAAATGTAGATACTCCAAGACTACAACAGAGACCTAGGGATCCCACAGGATGAGCCACAGTAATAAACGCATTATTTTCCAATCACTGCTGTTCACCTCCCATAAGAAATGCTCATCTCCCACCTATTTTCATATTATTAGTAGTACCTACCAGAAAATTAGTGCGTGCAAGCAAAATATATCTGCTTACTGTACAAAATTTTTAATTTGGTTGCTTTAAAACATTGTAGGTAAAAAAGTTTGTGTACATTGTCAAGTTACAACTACCTTTAAAACCAGCTTTTGTGAGAGGGCAGAGGAGCAGTCACAGAACTCTGGGACTCAATAAACTCCAGCTCTGCTCTCAGCTCTTTTGTCAAGTTGTTCTGTGGTCTTCAGCACTTAATGCCTTCTTTGCCTACATTACCTCTCTACTAGAAGTGCAAAGGTCTTACAGCCAAGTGGTACTGGGAAGGCAATTTTGCATACAAATCCTTGTTAGGTGAAACTGTTGACTTTCAGCCATTCTACCATCCTAAACCGAGTTTCTTTCTTTCTTAAGCTAAATTTTTTTCTCGTTGAAGTTAGTCCGTTAGGTCTGTGGTCACTATGGGGTGACTTTACATTTAAGGTAGCACAAAAGAGAGCAGAATTATGTGTAGTCAGATCCTCAAAGGATACTATCTTTATAGGCCTTTTCTAATGTTCATCCTCACTGGCTGCTGTTGATCTTTCACTTTGTCTTGCTTATCTAAAACCAATACCTATTCAAACTCCAATCAATCAATGCTACATAACGGAATGATGAAAAAAGACATCCAGTTCTCTTGTTTAACAATTTGTTCAACACCTATTGCTTCCAGAGACCTTTCAGCATCCACACCCCCTTACTTCATGGTTACCAGCCTTTTGAATTTAAAAGAAATTAATGAGAATTTACTGGAAAGGCAGTAGTAGCTACCAAGTTCTGCATTGCTGAGAGCAATGGTCATGATGGAAACACCTTTAACACTGCGAGAACCTCGGTTATTTAATTATCACTGCAAGCAAGGCTTGCTTAAGCTACAGTGGGCTAGTATGAAGTTTGCCACTCCATAAACTACATGTAAGTGTTGCCCTGATTTTATTCTGCACAATAGCTGAATTAATAGGAACTTTAAGGAAGCCCAGAACTTTGTGTTACAAGAAAGCTGAAAAGCAAAGCACTGATACTGCTCTGCTGCAGCCTTGGAGGGAAACTGATGGCAATACAAAGAGGAGAGAGTGGCAACAGAGCAATACTGGTTGGGACAAGCTTATTTTCCCTTCTAACAAATGCCATGCAGCAGAACAGTCTCAACTCAGTGAAAGAAAATGCTAAAGGGCCTGATCTTATTCATGCATGCAATAGTATTATTTAAAACAGTGGTTTACAATCAGGCTAGCCTGGATTTATACAACAGGCCAGATCTGTTTGAGAGTTTAAACCCTACCAAGTTCCACAGGAGTTTAGGTACATAAATGTCTTTTCAGACACAGGCTTAAGTGAACAGCCTAATGCAGAAGACAATTTAGTAATGAGATTCAGGACTTCTTTCATATGCCTGAGGCTTGGGATAATTTTGCAAGTAGATTTTGGAATTTTTTTTTTTTTTTTAAAGCAAATTAGAGAACATTGGTAAAATTTGTACTCAGGCTTTCCCCTAAACATGCAGGTTTCAACCTGGTATCTCTGTCCATAAGATCTGATTTTTTTTTTTCATGATCAGAGCCAGGTCTCAAGGTCTTACAAATGGCATCCCAATTAACGGAACAGCCATTGTGGCTTGAAAACCTCGTTATTAAAAAACAAAAACAATCCAGTTCCCAGGCGCTGACTGCTTTAAAGTGGCTGCCACCAGCAAAGGGGCTGAGATATAAGATATAAAATAAAAGCACCTACATTTTTTTCCTCCTTTTCATGGATACATTAATACTGTGCTGGAGGCTGATCTGGCTAACAAGTTCTGAGCTAGGACCTGAGGTTATTAATGTCACTGTTAAGTTTTTGTATTATAGAATCCGATGCATCGTATATCCAAGAGTGTTTTTTATTGAATAATCTACTCACCAAATGAAATGGGCTGTGACTGAAAATGGGGGGAGGCAAGTTGTGTTTTAAAATAAAAAGTGAACACATTTTGTGACCAGATACCACTTAATTTGCAAATGTGTACTCTAGAACCATATGTTGTCTGATACAGTCAACATTCCTTGCCAAGCAGCATTTATATAGCTGATCAAACACTCCTGTTCAATACTAAAAAGATAGAACATTCTAAACTGTTACGCTACTGCATATGCATAAGATACTTTTCTGTCCCTTCCAAGGTGCCTTAATCGATATAATTATTTTCAGTATTTTCATGTTGTGAAAAAAATATTGCATAATGATTCAGTTTAAGTTCGGACCTGATCCTCCACACACTCACTATTTGCCAGCACATATAAAATGCTGCAGCAAGCATGCCCTACGTCGTTCCTGGGCTGGCCAAATTCCTCACGTGGAGAATTTGCCTGGTTTGATCTTTGTGACCATGATAACCAAATACAGGTGATGTTTACATCAAAGCCAAAATGAAGTGGATTTACATGGAGGTGGAAGCAAGATTTGAGACTGTTGCAATTTGGCTCATGAAACCTCAGAAACAGAGGAAGAAAGGAAACAATGGATTTTAACAATTTCATAGGTTTCAAAACCCTTAACAGACTAAAGGAAATTAAGTTGTGCTGTAAAAAGAGGCCAACTCTGATTTTGTGCAGTGGGATCTACATAAGTGCAATCTTTAACATGGCTTTTCAGGTCTGACGTCACAAAAATTTAAGTCAAGAAGTACAGCCTTAAATTTGAGCTCTGCTGAACCGCTGCAACCACCAGAAAAAAATAGGAGAGCAGAGAGTGCTCTGTGCGCTACACAATGAAGCTCACAAATGCCATTTATTTATCTCTGCTTCCTAAAATGATAATTTCACTCATGGAAATTTTCATAATTAAGCTTGTGACAGCTCCTGCTATGCAGTTCATCAGCAAGGAGGACATAAAGAACACCAAGGACTCATTACACACAGAACAAACTTAACTCATTAACAATACTTGGAGTGAGCAATCTCAGACCATTACTTTTAATGGGATTAGCCTTTCTTGTGTACAAAAGGCAGCACAGCTCAGTCTACTTAAAATCATTTCCATATTCTAACGACATGGGCTACATTCATGCTAACAGGAAAGTGTTCATTCTGGCTTTGCTCTTCTTTGTCAGAGTGGCACGGAGCACTTTACCAGAAACAGGAACAATAACTGAGTTATTCGTAGTTTATTTTTGTCACTCTGTTCTGTGCATTTTTCTTTTCTCATTTTACAAGGCCCTACCTTTGATCATCCGTGAGAAACAGGATTAGCTTACTAATTCTGTATTACTGTCAGCAAGATGGCATAGACCCAGTCCTCCACATTAAAGTGAAAAGAGAATCCTTGGAGTATATAAGGATGAAGACTTCCCATGAGCTCCTAAAATCTGTCTAGCTTTATACGTCAACATCAGTATGATATCACTGAATAAATGCCTCTGCAGCCATGCAGCATGTTCATAACCTGAATAATTAGCCATCACTGACACTTGTTAGACCTCCTTGTCAGAGGAAAGCATTAGTGCTAATGAACCAAAACAATTGCAAGCTATGCTAGTGCTTCTCCTAAGGTCAAACAAACCTAAAAGCCAGGACACAAAATGACTTCTATATACATTGCAGCATTACAAACTGTTCCACTTCTAACAGAGGAATTGGTATTTCTGATGTAGCATTAACTTTGAGAACCCTATTGCCAAGCTCTTTTATGAAGGAATCTTCATAAGGCCAGTAATGAAGCATTGCTACTACATGGTGCATATAAATAACTCTGCTCAGCACATATAGATCAGACTAGACAGAGAGAAGTGCCTTTAAAATCTCTAAAAATCAGAAACATTGGGACTCCAAAGCTATGTTTTTCTCCTGTAAAGTGCTTGGTCTTGAATAAGTGGTCAGTATGTAAACAAGTTGCATTTAAAAATAAAAATCATATACCAATATAAGGAGTATCTGAGGGGGCAGGAGGAGTGAAGACAAAGCATTCAAACCTAGTAAAGCATAAGCATATTTAGGAATGAAATGCAACATAGGCACCGACAGGGTCCTTGTAGCATCCAGGTGCTTTCCAACTCCCACACGTCAGAGCCCAGGTGGATCATTTACAGGAAGAGACTTTCAGTCAACATTTGATGTTAATAAATATCATTAGTATTACACACCTATGCTCCATTGCAAGTGAGGCCTACTCACTCTATATTCTATTTTGTCTGGTTGCGTCTTCTCCTATGCATGGTACACACAGGTTTCTAAAAATGTATCTGACTACAACGAATATAAAATGCAGAGGTGAAAGAATAAGTTGCAAGCTAAAAGAAGAATTAGTCATCTGCAGCAGGAGTTTAAAACAGCAATCTCTGTTCACACAGGTGGTGTAGCTGATTCAATGTACTGTGTAACTTGCTACCCCAAGGCTCAGCCAGAAGCTCTCTTTTAGGACATACTCTTCCCCTTACCAGTATTGAAAGGAGCAATTCCAGACTGGACAGTAGCTCCCCAATATATTCAGAATTTCATTTCTAGCATTATCATCCTGCAAGGTGAAGAACATCATTAACTCCTGGCTGAATAAAGTTCACTCTGAACCTCAGAGGATAGGGTCCTTTTAGAATGAGATCTGAAAACAGCCATTTAATGACTAAAACAAAAAGCAAATCATAGATTCATTTTTGGGTAAAGTTGGATGAAATAACTTTTCCTGTTGTCTTTCCATAGCTGGCCTAAGAGCTTTCTCTGTCTCTAATGAGACTAGATTGCAGTACCCCATACAGAGTCAGAGATGGAATCGTTTTTAGAAAGGATTTTCACTCACAAAATGAAAGCCTTAGGAGTTCACTTCAGAGACAAGATACCAATAGAGACATTATTAACATCACTGACATGCACACAAAGGAAGCCTGAGGCTCAGAGCTCTGCCTCTGTGTGGTTAAAAATGTAGGCACTTAGCAGGGAATGAAAATTACACTGGTCCAAGGTCCAGGACTTGCCATATTTAGTCCTGGAGTGGTGCCAAAATAAGCATTGCTAGACTAGATGATCAGTGAGAGAACAAGATTTAAAGTCTGATAGCATCAGGATTGAAAACTAACTCTTGTAAGATACTGGGGATGCAAACAGAAAAGAGAATTTCAAAAGAACAGAGCATTTCCTGCTAGAGCTGATACACTAGATCTACAGTTCATACAGTTCTTATACTGCCTTGCTGCTTCTTTTTGGTGAGCAATGCCATCATTTACTTAGGGAAAGTGATGTGACTGAATTTGTGGGGTTTTGGTTTGGCTTTTTTAATCTCAGTTATAAAACTGGCTCATGCTTTTTCCTACCTGCCTGATTAAAGTATCCCCTCTCATCTTCTTGGACATGGAGTTAGGATATTTTGCAGCTATTCTACACAGAACCAGCAGTTCTGAAATTGGTTGTATTCATCTTGGTGAGTTGGGAGGTGCCTGTGTTTTGATGATTGGGACAGAAATGCTTGTGGATTATCTTGTAATCTTTCATGGTAAAATACAGTAACTATCTTTTGAGAACAGAGGTCGTCTCTGTTACATCTGAAGGCCTGAAATACTAGATGGGTCAGTCTCCCCCCTCCTCTTAATCCATGTTCTTTTTCACAAGGTGAAGCAACATTCAACAGCAACAAAAAAACAGAGTTGAGAGTACTTCAGTTGTAAAATTAAGGACAGCCCGTGGATCCACCTGCTTTCAGGTAGAAAAGGAAGCTAAACCTCAGGTTTTTGCACACCACAAGTATATAGGAACCACTAACACCCGGTCTATCTGATAGACACACACTCTTTTCAGTATTTCCTCCTCCTCCCTAAAAGTAGTGGAAATCACTCCATTTGGGGTGAAGATGGATCTGAAAAATGTGACTTAGGACCACACAGAGCATGTCTCACAAAAAACCCCACACTGGGGCTACAGATGGGATTTTGGTGTAATGCTGAGTTCCTGCTTACAAAACATCTCTGGCATCGCTAGTTTTTCACTCATGATGTGACTTTTGAAAACCTAGATCATCTATTACAAGTAAGTAGGGTACTCTCCACATTTTTATGGCTTTGGTTTAATGGCCCGGAGAGTATTTAAAACAAACAAGGCTATTTTACACAGATGTTAAAAGATGTAGGAAACTTGCAAAGGGTTAAAACAGTTAAATAGAAAGATATATGTTTTAACAGAGTTGTGCTTTAAAATTACTTCTAATTTATCCACTTACGAGACATGTATGGAGGTAAAATGATCAGTGGTAATGTGCAACAGAAAGATATATACTTTTTTAATTGTAGCCAAGAGGAAAAAAACAGCATGGAATAACTTAATCGTTGCTAATTATAATATCACTGAGGTAATTACAATAGATTTTGATTGTCTCATTTTCACACCAGAGGAGGGCACAATACTGGCTTTTCTCTTAATACATATTTGTTTTTAGAGAAGAACTGACAATTACAATAATTGTAGTCACAGCATGAAACTTTGCTTTTAAAGAAAAATTTGTCTACATGTCACACAGAACAAACGCATCCTTTTTGTTTTGTTAGGTGCAAATTAAAGACATATTAATTGCTTTGTTCACTGTAACAATGCAGAGATCTTCTTATGCTAGCACAGCTAATTCTGACAGAGTCACATCACTTGGAGAGTATGCAACACCCAAAATGAAAATGGCAGAATGAACCACCACTGCTCAGTGGTTGACATGGATGTCTTCGAATAGAATATTGTCAACTAGAGGGCAACAACCAGCAGCCATTCTTCCACTGTGGGATCCACTCAGATAAAGTAACAAGAACCAAGACAACTGGGCCAGACCCACATGTCTAACTTGGTGTAAGCTTCTCGGACTTTACTTAGATTCTCTGCAGCAGCTTGCAAACTGTATCAGACCTAAGGTTCAGCATCCTTTGTCTGGCAACGTTCAAACTTTAAACGCTCCAGAGGCAGATACAGGAAATGCGAGGGTATGCAGAACCAGGCACAGCTCTGACCTGAATATAGGAAGGGGAGACACTCAGGTCTGAAAGTGCTGTCACATCACATGCACCATGAGGAACTACCAAGGGGAAACAGCCCTCCTAACTCACCCTATCAAAAGTCTGTACTTGATAAGTAGCATGAACTATTTATCTTTTGTGATACTCTCATCCTCCTGACAAAGATTAAGGCATAACCTATGGTTTAACCTCACAAAGTTACACTTATCCCTTACAAAGTTTAGTTTATCATACTCTCTTGTTTATATCAGCAAGGCATCAGGATTTCCATTACATGTCTTTGAAGCTGAGGACTGGGTAGCAGTGCTTTGAGAACAGGACTTTAATCCATTCTACCACACGCTTGCTCAACTAAAGCTGTGATACCTACCCTGCCAGCCTGAGGAGTCTGTAAAGTAATACTATTGATAAGCAAGATGAGAAAGGCAGTGCACATATACACATGTGCTTTGCCAGGTCTAAATAACCACAGGGTAGTAGCATGTCTTAATACATTTGCCTCTCCCATGGAGATGAGAAAGGAAGCTAGATAGGTAAGTTCTCCTAGCTCTAACATACAGAAAGAGGACGTAGACATACACTAGTGTACTAATAAAAACAGATCGTGAAAATCTGAACTGGAACATTTTTAACTGACAATATAATGATCTTGGTTTTGTACTATTTAAAATTTTCAGTAAGAGGAACATGATTTGCTGCTATAACACACCACATCATTAATGTTGTCTAATGGAACCTCATCAGCTTACCTGCTTATGCAGTGTCAGAAAATCACACACCTTTCAAAGTGGTACTGCCTGTTTTCTGATGGGAAAGTCACTATCAGTTTCCATGCAGACCACTTCAGATGAAATATCCCATCAGACTAGACCACTACTACAAAAATTCACACCCTTCTGGTTCATCACAATCTTTGGTCTTTCTTCTACTGTTTCCAGACTGAAAGCAAGTAAAACAGTTGGAGGTTATCCTCTCTTTATAGCTTCAAAGACACTCCACACACCTTTATGGATACATAAGCCTGCCCATGCCTGGCAAAATTTGGCATATGAGTCAAAGCAGCTGTACCGCATTCATCTGCAATCCATGCAGTAACTGTAGTACACCCTCTCCAACACAGTATGTTGCTTACAGCTTTTCTGTGTTTTGTTGTAGCCACTAACAGAGATGAAATTGTTCTGCTTCTTGCAGTTGAGCAACATATCACAGATCACCTGAAAACATGACCCAGATTGGTAACTACAGACTACTGGACAATTCAAGAGCTGATAAAGGATTCAAATATATGAAATTGTAATGTTGGGGGAGTGTTTCTGAGAAGGTAGGAAAGTGTCTTGAAAAAAATTATACAACTCAGTATCCACTGTCTTTAAAGTACATATTTAAAGGCTTTACTGGACTTGGACCATATTTGTCAACTCTTTGCACGATCAGGCCCCAAGGGCCTAAAATTTAATGGTGCATGATGGTTTTGGTTTTCACCAAACTCGAACAAGGCAAAGGTTGCCCAGGCCCTAAGTTTTAATGGAATAACTCATATGGATTAGCACAAGCAATGAAACACTAACGCATTTCTCTTTTCAAAAACAATGCAAAACAAAACCCTTTTATCTTTTAATCAATGTATGTAAAATATATATGACCGGAGTCCATGACAAAGATATCCTGTTACACTGCTCAAATGTGTTCTGCAGTAGTCATCTTCCTTATTGTATGGAAACAAATAAGAAATAGAGTAGACTTGAACTGCTTGCTACTTTAGGAAACCTCTACCTATATCACAGGAATTAATGTCTGACTTTTATACCTGTGTTACACATGCATATTTGCCACCAAAGACAAGCTAAAAGCAGAGAGTAGCTGCAGATTTTACATACCAAGTTAATTAGCAATTCTTACCAAACAGAGTGTATCTTTTCTTCTCAGGGTTCAGCTTGGTCTCTATTAGACATATTTACGGGAAAAGTCAATGGATAAGACATTAGAGGCCAACCTCAAAGTCAGAATAAAGCAACCATAGACCTTAGAGAAGTGCTTTATTAGCCAAGAATTGGTTGGTTATTGATCTTGGTCTATGTCTCTGGTCACAATAGCACTTACTCTAATTTTTCTAGTGTAAATATAAGTAAATTTGAATGGGTGTTGTTGAAAACAATCTGTAAATCTACATTTTGTGGTTTATGTTGTAATTGTAGTTACGGGAAGGTTCAATATCTGGAGCATGGTAAGGAGACAAGGCTGTGGCATGGCAACCTCAGCTCTGCAAATATGTCCTGAAGCACTTTCTCAGAGGTTATTAAAATGACTAGAGCTATCACTCTGCTTAGAAGCAGAGAAACCACATGGGTACTCATAAGAAAGGAACTGAGAAAAAACCACGGTAAAGAGAAATGTTATGCATTTAACTTCAGCTTTTCTTTTCACTGAGGTCAACCAGATAATTAAGCAAAACAGATATGCAGAGTTTCTTTACTTTTCTGCAGACAAACATTAATAAATTACTGCTTGCCTCAGCACTACCATGCTTTCTTTCCTATATTGTGCTCTTTTTATTTAGTTTCATCTTTAAGATTTATTTTGAGATCATTTTCAATTTACTTCATGGTCTACTGCTTAAGACCTCTCTTCTATTTGTCCTATTGGGAACACCTGTCTTGATCATACTTCTATAGGGTTAATGAGGGTTAATGGCTATTGTATTTCAGATTGATATTACCAAGCAAATTTCAAGTGGAAACACCAAAAAACCATGATAGCCCTATCTGCTGCAGCACTTGTCTCCATTTAGGCTAACCCTGGTTGTATTGCTTAAAAAAACTGCATACTTACTGCAACATACGGCTGGAATTTTCACTATCACTAAGTGTTATTTCCTTCCAAACTTCTCGTTGTTACTCAGAATCAATAAGATTTTTATTCCCTTCACACATATTGAGAGAGAGGCAAAAGACTATTTCTCTGCTTACAGTTTGGCCGTATCATAGAAAACAGAATACAAAAAAGGGATGGAACTTTAACTTTGTTATTCCACCTCCATGCCAGCAGCAAAGGGAAAGTTCTCTCTGACTCTAGACCTAGCCTGCAACATCCATTCTCCCTGGAGCAATAGGTATGTGCAACCAAAACCATAAGCTGAGACTACCCCTTATTAAAAACATAAGCTGAAGTCATGAATTACCACTCCGCTGCCCTACAACTAAACACCACCACTATTCATCTAGTCTGGACAAAATTAAATCCTGTCTGAAACAGACTGAGTTAGAAAACAGAGCTATCTGTTTAATTGACATATGATATGTCTAAATCAGCCAGGTCGTCTGTTTTCTGTTCCTGCACTACCCTTTCTCCATTGACTTGATAATTTCCATCCTACTCGTGACTGTTATGTTCCATTGAAACTTTTGTTTAACTGGAGGTTGACTGTGCAGGAGACAGGGTTTCCCCAGTGGCTAGAAGTTGGACCTGAAAACATAATGCAGTTTCTCAGAGCCAAAGTCAAAACTCATCACCACTGCCTATGTTTTCTTCTGCCAAGCTCATCTGTCTCAAATACAACTGAAAACTAATTAAAAGATTTCTCTTACAGGTGATCTGATGTTACATTGATGAGCAATGGGAAGACCACCCAGATGATGTCACACTAGTGCCAGAGAAGAACCAGAAGCAAGTCTGCTTGACATTCTGAAATACAAAGCAGTCTTTCATTCCCCACCTGCTCCCGCATAAACCGCTACTAGAAACCACCAGCAGTAGCTGAAGTGGCTGAGACTTGCACATGCATCTCTCATTAAAAATATTGGCCTAACTTTAAAAAAATCTTACAGTAAGATTTTAATTTGGTTTGAGTTGTGGGACATTATCACTGTTGGGTTTTTTTTCATTTGTTTGTTTTCCTGAATGAGCTCTTCATTCCTCATCAACAAGTTATGTAGTCCTTTCGAGTCTATAAAGTAGGCAAGAAGCCACTTTTGAATAACCTGAGCAGACCGTAAATCAAGTAATAATGAAAAGCTACCATAATCCAGGATATCTGAGTGCAATTCCAACTTTGTATTATTTTATACAAACACACAAAAACCCTGCAACTTTAAGTGCATTAAACAACCCTCAAGTCCTCTCTAATTAAGCACTATCTTCTGCATTTCCTTGCTATGAATGCTTCAATAGAAGAGCTGGTTTAAGAGATTCCCACCCCATTATCCCTCCTTCCTTGCTGTTCTTCCTGCTCCCCACTAGTTCCCTTACTCATGCTGAAGGAATCTTCTATACAATGTCACTTTCAAAAAAAAAAAAAAAAAAAGGGGGGGGGCGATTTCACATATCCGGACTATACATTGGTTCAAAAAAATCTAAACTTGCCCAAATAAGAGCAACAGTGACTTAAACCAACTTTGCCATCAAAAGATTTGTAACATGGAACCACACCTTAAGCAAGTTTAGAGCTTAATTAGTTGCTGTTGTGGAGCTGAGCTAAAACACTTTGTAACTTCATTGATCAACATTATTATTGTTCCGCTGTATCTTTCAGTGTAGTGAAAAACCATCTGGTCTTGAGAATTGTTAACACCAGTGAAACCAACAGGAATGAAGGGGGCTTAATATCTCACAAATGGAGCTGTTAGTACCCAGAATACGCTATGATATTGCGTCACTAGTAGATATTGTTGACAAGTCACAAAATAATATTTATATTTATTCATGCAATGCAAAGGCAGAACCCTTTCTCTGTCTGCATCTCTAATGACTGTTAGGAGACTATGGATGAGAATAATCACAAAACCTGAATGGAGATAATAAAACCAATAGTGTTCAAGTGCTGAAACAAAGAGAATCCCCAGTGGGGCAGTGATCGTCTGAATGACTCAAGTAGTTCTGCACAAGCCTTTGAATTTCACTTTGACGTTTAAATGAAGAAAGGGAGAGAAAAGCACAGGCCAATTTCATTGATTGGTGTAACTCGGGAATCTAACATAAAAGCATTGGGATGACTCACAACACATACAACATCTAAAACCAAACTCCATTCTCTTCTATTCCCATTTCATTAAAATAACCTCCTATTTTCTTCTGTTATAATATCATATAAATCATGTGTACTCTGGTTTGAAAAACCCATGCAGGGGGTTCAAACAGAGCTTTCTTTATTGGATTTCATTTGGGAGGGGAGCTACGGTGTCTAACGCACTGTAAAAAAAAATTTTAAAAAAATCAGTGTTTTCAGCTGAGAATTTGCCAAGCTTGGATTTTAAAAGCTCACAAACTCACTGCTTCCTCCTTCAAAAAACAAAAATTCAGCCAAAACCTATCATCAGAAGTGAAGCATTTGCAGACAAGGCTGCGAACATCTGATCCGCAGGCCGCAGTGAGGAGCCTGCCGTGTGCTTCTGTGTGCTGCCCCGTGCTGTGTTCCAGTAAGCCAAACTCCAACAACACTGTGCAGTGGAAATCCTCGTGCAACACTAAGTCACTACACAAGCTCTGTAAGTGTGGGCTCTAATAATAAACATTTTTTGCCACTTCCAGCATGCATCTCCTCTTGTGGCATTGCCATGTTTTGTTGATAAATTGTTCCAGTCACAGACAAAACCAGATGCTGTGTTAGAGAGATCAACAGTCACCTATAAACAGGATCCCAATCCTCCTGTTGAAACGCATCCTGTGAGCACCCCTGACGACTCAAATTGTTACTAAGCATAGAAGGAGGACAACATACCTTATTAGATGTTCTAGTTCCCTGATATTGCAAGAACTCATGTCTACTTGCAAAATGTAAGAGGCAAATGTTACTTTGCCTATATTGCACTTCAGAAGAGCCAACAAGTGAGAAAAAACCAAAAACTCCACTCTACTCACATGAGAAGAATAAATTCTGTCATCGGCTCTTTTCCCAACCATGCAGACAAGGTCAATAAAATGATATCAGCTCTTTAGAAGTAATCTGTGTCACAGACAGTGCAGTTTATTCCTTCCCTTCACCTACACAAACACAGTTTGTAAAGCTGAGGCCCAAGTGGACATGCACGAGCCAGGCATGGTCTGGAGACGATATGGTTGTGCTCTCATAGCATCACATCTGAACTACAGGACTGATTCTTTAGAGTCTTTTAGGACATGGCACCACAGATTACAGACCAGACCCAGAATATATTTAGTGAGGAGCTTTACATACAGGACACATCCACTGTTTTAATCTATTACGCATATACATATTTGACTTCCACATTCTGTTAAATGTAAGGGTATTATGATCCTCCTGCATTACGTTTGATATTTCAACACACTCAACTTTTCTCCAGAAAATTTTACACCTGTCCGTTCCAACACACAAACGTGCATGTATTTGAGAGCCCTTGCTTATGCTGTTTTAGATGAAAACAACAGCAGTTTAAATGGAACAAATAGCCGTCCCTGATCAGAAAAGTGGATGGCCTAGCGTCATCACAGTGCCTTGGTAACTTCGGTTGTTTAAAAAGTGACATACATGATCTGAGACAAACTGCTAGATTGTTACAAGCAGACAATCTATTCGAAAGAGAGTGCATTGCATTAACTTATGGAAGGGCCAGACTATGAAATCATTACAGCAAATATCTTTGCTTTACTTTTTGACTGATAACCTTCATCATTAAAATTAATGCCAGCATAAAGTCAAAATTGTACCTATTAATACAAGTCTAATTGATACTATAAGTAGACAAAATCTCACTATGAATACAATCAATTCTGCACAGATCCTGTTTTTTATTGACTATTTGGTTCACTGGGGATAGTATTTTTTAGCATCGCTTTTATTATTTTTCAGCAGTGATGCCACCATATAGGTCTGAGGCCCAAGGGTATTTGGCGATTTCATTTAGACTTCCCGTGACTTTCCCAACATACAGCGCCAATATAGGAGGATGCTGTTAGTACACAGTCCCCTTGGGTAGCTAGTTATGAAACTTGAATTGCTGCACTTAAGCAAGCCTGTCAGAATGCTTGGCCTTCTAGACACCATGGCTCCGGCTCCATCTACAAAACTTTAAGTAGCACTTGCTAAAAGTATGGAAAAAAACCATATCCTGCCTTTGCATATATAGAACAACACTATTAATGGTGTTCTGTAAGAGTGTACGTAGGCTGGGCTAGGAAAACTGGGAGTATTTTTCAGATAAGAGCTCATTTCTTACACTTGTACAAAAAGCATAGTCAATGTTACGGATGAACCGACTGAATTATAAAATTTGTTGCAAAAACTTGTCTGCAACTTAGCTTACCTCTGCAACTGAAATTATTCCAGTATTTTTGGTACATTTCAACTATTTCAGAAAAATTCTTGAAAGTCTGCGCATGATTTGTCTTTGCTAAGGTATACCTGTATTACTGCAAATACTGCTGCTAATCCCCAGTTGCCCAAGAAGCCAAAGTACAGAGCTGGGAAAAGGGGAGTAGGAATCCCTTCCACACTTCACCTGAAGGCTTGCTGCTGGAGCCCAGGCCTTCAAGAACACCCTTTGCCTGTGCTGGTGTATCCACTGTGCCAGGCCTCGCAGGAAACCTCTGAAAGTTATATCAGTGTCATAAATAGTAACTGGGACAAAGAATTTCTGCTGGTCCTTTGAATTATGCCCTTAAACAGGACTGAAAGTATTTTGTGTGTGTAGCTTGCTCAATATTAATCAGTAGAAAATAACAGTCTTTTATTCTCAGTTCTTACCTCCTTAAACAAAGCATGAAAATGCCAGCAAACTATTTTGAACCCTCTTAATGAATGAGGCAAATTTTCAGAGATGACAGGATCTTAGCAGATGCCTCAGCTGAGCTTGCCCCAAAGACATGTGGTCAGGAAAGCACAAGAATGGGTTCAGTCTTGAAATTTTCCAGTTCTTGTTATTACTGAAACTTCAGAAGGCATAATAAAAACAATTGCTGTTATTACAATGATGGCTAAATATAGGGCAGTCATCACCACAGCATCTAGCCGCCTCTATTGAAACCTGAATTGTCCTAACGAGATTGAAAATACACCAGCTTTCCTGATAGTGGCTGCAGGGAGAAGTTCTCAGAGCTCAACTGATGATTAGATTCACACTTAAGTGTATATACATAGGGAGCCAATTTCAAAGGCGTGGGCCTGCTAATGAGATTGCCCTTCTGCCAGCATCTGCAAAGCTGTACCCTCAGGAAGTGAGTGGTAGCTTTCCAGATGAGCACAGGTTACCTGGTGGAATGGAGATGGTGCTAAGGCTCTTATGAAAAGTGTCAGGGAATCAGTAATAGCCACAAGCACTCAAGCACATCGCCTTAAAAAAAAGTGTCTCCAGCAGAAAACAGTCGTCCTGTGTTTTGGGCTAATGCTGAGGCAAAGAAAAGTGCTCAACCAATCTACTAGTCTCTCCTGCATTTTTTTGGAGATATCATTACGAAGAACTGAGCTGATCAGTATTGTTCAGCCCATGAGATCTGATACATCTGATCGCAGCATGCTGTAGTTAGGACTACAGAGTAGGAAGATATTTGGAATTTGATATCTACATATTTTTAAAATATTTTAAAATCATGATTACTGCACACGTCACTTAGCAGACATAACTGCTTGCCCTTAATCTTTATTAACTAAAAGAATACTTGGCCATATATTTTTTGCTTGCTACTCAATAACCAGTGACAATCAGAGCACTTGGGCAAGCAGCATGTACCTGTTTTGGTCTTTCTTCTCATGCCATGTCTCCCTTCTGTTTGTACTTTTCCACGATGCAGTTAACAACTTGCTAACACCTTTTTAATCTACACTTGCTTAATCCACAGCTCTATTAATGTCTGTGGACCTATGAGTTTTAACATCATTTTCAATATTACTCACATCAATAAATTTGACAAAATGCATCCATGATTTTGGAAGTTGACAATGTCTTTTACAATCTACTGCCTCCAAACAGTAAGCTGATAATCAGAAAAAAACGAGTCTTTTTGAGAGATGCAGGCGCGCGCGCACACACACTTGAGGAGCTAGACAAATCTGAAAATTTAAGGACACAAAGTCAGATCTTCAGCTGGTACAAATCAACACAGTCCCCTAATTTATACTGGCTAAGGATTTGACCCTTAAAATCTTTTCCTGACACTTTTGATAAAGAAAGAACATTACATTTCACTTTATAATTGGACCCTATAGTTAAAAATAGCCAGATTCTTTCCTGATTAAAGAGACAGGAAGATATAAACCAGATTTATTGTCTATTAGATTTTATGTTCCATTTTCTCTTGTCACAAGAGAAGTAATTTTGTGTATATAGCCTGTCCAGCACAAAGTCATTTGTTCCCTCAGATACACTAATTCAAGCATAAACACATAGATCCATATTAATAAGCCACACCTCCCCCATTCATATAGCTAGGGATCCTGCCTAAATGTTTTCACATTCCCTGGATTTGCATCATTCTGTGCTGAAGTTCAGTCTGAAGTGATCTCTCTTCTTTCCCAAGAAAGTCAAAACCCAACTGTAAAATATTTGTGAAAAAGAACATTTTTATATTGTTAGAATTGGTTGAAATATTTAACAATATCTTCTTATTTAAAATATTTTTTAAAACCCAATTGTTTTCACTAACGTCCAAAGATACATTTCTTTTCCTTTTGGGAATGAAAACTCCTTTTTTGTGCACGTGTGCCTGTGCGAGGAAGAATCCCATCCAGCTTTATGAATAATGACAGCCAGAATGAATTGCAAGTTGGTCTTAACAAACACGTTCTCAAATACATTACCCCACTACTCACTCAACCCTCTAAGTGCTAAGTGGTGGCAGGCAGCAACAGCCTTGCCTAGCAATCTCTGTAATTAAACATTCAAACATGGGCATGCATTTCTGCAAATGGGCCTCCCAACTTCCCTTTTTTGAACACTTTCTTCAGAAGGAAATCTCACACAGCTGTTGTAAGAACACTGCATGGCATCTGCAAAATGTCTATTGTACAGACCAGGGTGAGAAAACAGCCTAAAACACCAACAAGCTGGATCTGACCACTAATTGAAGCCATTGTTTAGGAAAATTACTCGCGTGTGGTCTAACAACTCATCTGAAATTAGTGATTGCTGCAAATGAAAAAGCAGAATTACATACCGTCTCCCATCCCCCATCTCTCTCAAAGGGAATTGTGCTAGAAACAAACATTTACCATCACATACAAATAAAATGCTAGTTTATATTGTGTACTTTTGCGTTTTTTAACTTCATCAGATGCCAGCAAACTGAATTCCAATGCATATTACTGATACTGTCAACAAATATTAAATAGATTTATTTTTTTTTAGTTTGTAAGATAATCAGAAATGTGTGTCTCATTTCTGTTTTCCACACAGTAGGTTTAAATATAACAAGCCATTTGTAGCTTACTGTCTATCTTACACCTTATTTACACTGAATTTTTATCTTCCAATGCATCTTATTTTTTGTTGGCATTCCCCACCATGCAGTTTACATGGTGATGAAGAAATAGCCTTGCAGGCATTGAAAGAGAGATACAACATGTTAAGACATAATTCCCTGCAGGGCATTCGAGGCTGAATTTGCTGTCACATTGAGTCCAAGCTTCCATAACTATCCGTGTTTTATGTGGATTTGAAACATAAAATTAGATTCATCTTAATCTTCTGAAACAGCAATCTTCCCATGAAAGCTGAGAGACAACAGCATATGAAAATGGTAAGAGAGAGAGAGGACAGAAAGAAGACAAGAACTGAATAAAATGAGATGCCGCACTCGTCTAGTAAAGGAAGTGAAGTTCCCTTATGGGTAATAATATATCATGAAAACTTTGCTGAAAGGGATTGAGTTCCTGCCAAATTCCTTGTTTACATACAAGTGATCTCTACTGAGGCTTCTCAGCAAGCCAAGTACGCAAGAGGACTGAGGAAGCTAGCACCAGAATAGAAATCACTACTATTGAGAGGAAGGTTTGTGACACACCACATTTCGTAAGTAAGATCTGATTTATGGATATGGCCTCCATTCACCTAGGCAGGGACACAGAGCACCAACCCAAGAGAGCTAAAGTTCAAAACAATAAATCTCAAGTTTCCTTGGTCAGTCCAAGAGCAGAGCTTAAGGAATATACTGCCCTAGTTTTCCGAGATCAGGCTTTGCAGCTGGAGTAACTTTTTCTTTTTCTTGAGGGGCTTCAGATTTGCCAGCTTTGTCATATTCCTTTGCTGCCCTTAGGATACTCAGAAAACTGACTGGTTTTAAAAAAGTTCTCCAGAGTCAAAGCTACTTTTTTCTTATTTTTATTCTTCACATTTAAATATGCAAAGAAGAATATTTTTTTGCATGCAAATAACAAACAGCACAGAACCTGAACAAAAGCGAGAAAAAATGTTATTGTTTGATGATTCAAACTGACAAAGGAAACACACTAATTGAAATCTTCCCAAATAATGTGGGACTAGAATGTAATTCTTTTTATATTTAATTTAAATCACATGCAGGTTGCTCTTTTACTGCAATTGCTTCAGAGTTATACCAGCATGAGTACACAGTCTTATACTATTTTTTTCTCTCAGAATAAAAAAAAATGTACAGAATAAATTAATTTGAAACACTTTGAAAACTTTATTTAGCTGCTTCACTCATCTGCCTCGCTGCCATTAAGAACATCAAATATTCTGTACGTTCAGTTACTGACTTGCACTCTTCAACCATCTATCATTCTAAATTTTAGACAGAGAAACATGAGAACATAATAATATAGGTAGTAAGACATAATAAACAATAAGAATTTCCACAGCTATCACATTAGCTGCATTACACATCTTTTCAGTCATGCAGTCCTAAAACTTTCCAAGTTTTCAGTGATTGACATATGTCATTATTCTGACATCACATATTTCTCTTTAACGAAGAATACGTTTGCCAAATATAGTACCATATTTAGCCTAACTTACTTTCCTGCAACAATGCAGATAAACTTATTTTCCAATGCTTTTGATATAGATCAAATAAATAAAATAAACCCAGGAAAGGCACTTAAGGACATTCTTAACTTTCAATAGAAATCATTTGTATGGAATTGAAAATCAAACACAAAGTGTTTTGCTGAATTGGGTTTACTGAGTCTGATGCTGATTGCACCCCCAGCTGCGGCACCCCAGCTGAGGCTGCAGTGACAGGGACAAGATATGAACACATGCTACTTGCCACGGGCCAAACCTGGCCCCACAAGTATGACAGGAAAAGCTACTGCTTATGTGAGAATCCCATCTCTACCCTTTCTGGTGTGATATTTTCAGCAGAATATTCACGCCTACTACTCCAGTCGCATGTCCTTTCCCTCTGATAAAACCCTAGTGAGTAACAGGCTCCTTGCAGAGGGACTGTGAGGTGACAACCCTTTTTCCTCTCCAGCAAATATATTCTTTGGTTATTACTAAAGTCCTTGTACTGCAATAACCCTTCAAACTCCACCACAGAACTTATTTGGAGTGCCAGTAGCCATTTTCCTGAATCTATCTTGCCTTCCTACGCTACTATCAATCACGCCTTTATGAATCAGTGCCTTGTGCGTCAGAAAGTCCTAGTTGCCTTCTCTCCCATGTTTCACACACACAAGTCTTAGAGGGTAAGGGACAGGGAGAGACAATATGCTTCTCCATATCACACATCTTCACTCTGAAACGGAGCTGGTATAAAGCAGAAGCACAAAACAAGAGCTAATGCTCTGGTTTTAGAAGAAAAAAAAAAATTAAGTCAACTCATCAACTAAATTAGGAATAATTGGTGAAATGATTATGCATAAAACACATGGAGGCACTGCTCTAGGTAATAAGTTCTGCTGACTATTTCTCCTGGCTATTCCATTTGATATTCTCCATATCTAAGTTCTGCAGCCTCAGACCCAAAATTTTAATGAAATGCAGTGCTCTATTATTAACTGCTGCTATACACAGATCCCAAAGGAAGTAAATACTTCATTTAATTGTGTTTATGTTAGCTCACAATACACATAGAGAAAGAGAGGCTGGCATAGGTACGCTGTAAGAGCCTTTATACACAACTTTCAATGTATTTTTTTAGATCATATTTCAGAGAATAAAATCAGTTAACAATATTTTCGTATGAGATTTCAGCTTAGCTGTAGGGATAATACAGTACCACATTTCATTAAAGTTACAGGTTCAACAAATGCTGACTGCATTACTCTATGATATTTATTGGGGCTACATCATGAAAATAATTAGAACTAATCAAAATGGGGTAGAGTGAAGAGGGATATAAAATTTCCCATTTTCATAAACGCTTTCCTTTTTCATCAAGGTGAGCCAGCCACCCTATATAAGTATTAACACAATAATGTGGAAAATGGGCATGAGAAATATTTAATTTTGTAAAAATAATGCATGTGAAAAGAGTTTCCTGTTACTGTGTTAAGTTACCTTAATTGAATTCAGAATTCTTCACCTTCCAGTTTGGTTTGTGTTCCAGGAAAAAATAAGGACTACTGAACACTATAGCATGGTCTACATCTTTGCTGAAGGAAATCCACATTCATTGATGTGAACAGGCTGATTTCTACCTGTGTTTTTTGGGTTCTATGCTCCTACAAGGTTTATCCAATATTATTCAGGCATATCTCAATGAGTCTTCTGTAATGAGAGGCACCTAAAAGAGCTGGAATTTTCTGTATTCATACACAGCTGTTGTATGGAAATTGAAATTTAGGTACGAGCATTCAACACTGTTTTACGAAACTGAAGACCAATACAGAGAGAGCTATTCAGCCTGATTTCCTCTCCATAGTAAATACTCAAGTATCTCACCAAAAAGTTGCTTTAGCATACTCTGCATATAAAATTTCATTTCAAGGGCAACAAAGTTATAAGATAGTTACTCCATAAACATATCATTTCTGTTTCCTCTATAAGCCTGCAATGAATCTTATGTAGGTAACATGTAAATTCTGGGTTCTTCTGGAGAACTTGAAGCAACTTCAAACTTCTTCAACTATTTTCAGACACTCAAAATTTTCACAAAAACAAATCAATTTGTCTACTAATTCCCACTTCCTTTATTTTCCACAGAGAATATAAATTGGTTTAAAATCAAATAGAAAATAATGCAAAGCTCATCTTTATGGAGGTTTCAGTTCAAACCTGAAACCATACCTAACATCTTCAGGAGACTCTTTAAAAAGTATGAAGATTTAAGGGGAATCTGGGCAGTTTAAAATTTTGTATGTGGAGATTATGTAAAATAGAAGTTTTCATAAGCTTCTGTGAAAACCTTACTGGATTTAACCACAACTTACTTTGCATTTTGAGTGTTGTCCAGACAAGAATGTCAAAGTGAGGGTAACTTCTACACAAAAGAATCGATGCATTTGGTGCAGTTCTTGCAGGTTGCTTTGTTAGTCAGTCTGATTGCTCTCTTTTTTTTCAGAGATATACATAGAAAGAACTAGAGTAAGCGACCTCAGAAAAGAAACATTTAACCTTATCCTTGATGTAAACATCTCACACTGATATTGCAATGTAGGTAAAGGAAAACATGGCAATTTACCAGAACAAGGTCAATACCACAATAAGGTAGATGTTTCCTTTTTAAGGTTAACTTCTAAGGGGATTAAAGCATTCCTTTCCAACATAAGTAACAAAATGGCACATACTACAAAGGTTTGCCTTTTAAAATCAGAGCAGTCATTGTAATTGGTCAATTTTGAAAAAGAAAGGTGTGCACAGTTGTAAACTAGTCTAAAAAGTATGCCATTTATATTTCAAATTAATTAAGTAATGAACCATAGCTGTGTAAATGTTTCTTTCTCAGTTGTACGCTAATACAAGACAGTACACGTTACACGTTTATACACATGCTTGCACATACAGCTAAAGGAAAAAGGTAAGTATATAGACAATAGGCATGACAAAATTGTGTTCTAGATACTCCTCTATTAACACTTTAGCAAACTTTAGAATCATTAAAGGAAAGTAGAATCATGATCACCCTTGGAAAACAAGCATCACGTGAATTGTTAATAGTATCCCAAGTGCATGTGAGATATTGTAATCTAGCACATATTGAGGAAGCCTACTGCACACAGAAATTACAAGTTAACACTTAATTTTTGCATTCCACATTTATGCAATTAATTAGAGAACACTTAACATTCTCTCTAACTTCAAGCTCTGCATGATCATGTTTGATCATGAGGGAATTTAAAATCATTTATGTAGCCAAGATTTAAATACAAGAGGAAACAGGGATGGTGATGGTTAGAAAGGGAAGCAGGAATACATTAAATGACAGGCCAAACTATATAGAAATGAGAAAGACAATACAAACACAACAAGCAAACTTACCCATGGCAAGAGATGTTTATATTAAAAAAAAAAAGTCAGGCAACTTTTACATATACAGGAAATATGCAGAGATATAGTTATATGTTAGGGGACTTTGTTGGTCCATCAGCTGCATCAGAGATGAAGACACAAGAGAGAAATAGATTTAAGAAATGTGGTAAGTATTTAAAATTGTAGGTGACACACCACAATAGTGCTGAATCCAGCATAGGGTTTGTGGGTTTGCACTATGTTTTTATGTACATCTCCCTGCTCTGGTAATTTGGGACAATTGCCCATATTCCTGCCTGTCAAGTGCCCACAAAGCTATGGTTAGAGGGGTCATGGTATCTGTAGTTTGTCAGAATTTGTACACCAGCCATCGTGAATTCCTGGTATCACTCTGCCTTTCCTTCCAATGTTTGTGGCATCATCCATTACCCATCTTCCCTCAGGATTCTTTCCCTAGGACCTTACAGAGGTCTTACTGCAGTGTGTGCCTAAGGCACACACAGCCAAATCTCCATTGCCCCAGACCACAATACCTCCTAGTAAATCAATCGATCTAGGTGAGTCACCTTGCAGTGAGAGCCTTAAGCTTAGCAGAATACATAGCAGGCTTAGTTACAGGATAAAGAAGGTCTTTAATATGCAAGTTCACTGTCCAGAGGGAACTAAGGGAGACATTTAAGGCTATGGTTTAAAGACTGATTTTGAAGAGGCTAATGAGAATTCATTTTAAAAGGTGCTTAGAGCCCCCAACAGTTCCAAACCACTTCAAACGAACCTGTTTCTAATTGAGGTACAACAGACATTTCAAGACAGGTATTTCTAACCTTGCTGCTGTATTGTACTCCTCACCTTTTGCACATACTGGGTGCCATCATTCTCTGTAACACTTAGGGTACTCATGCGATACAGAATCAGTCCTGGCATTCCTACCGCGATCACTCACATGAACGCTAAATAGCCCCAGTGCTCTGAAAGGGACTGGGCTGAGATGATTCAAAGGATGGCTGTGGCTACATTTAGAAACATTACTGTAATGAATCTTTCTTTGCATTCCCAAATAAAGAGTCAGGATCAAATCCTCAACTAGGCTATACTGAGGAAGACAATATCAATTTCCACTGGCCCAGAATGCTTGTAATCAAATACATCCATTTATTATCTGTGACAAGGTTGGAGATGTTAGGCAAATTACTTTATTATTCTGCAAAAATACCAGCTTGTCATTAATATTAGCCTGTGTCTTTAAAATCACAGATATAAGCAGCAGCTTCATCTTACTACATCATGCTATAATCCGTAATGCCCTATAAGGAGCTGTAATATTTAAGGTCTTTTAGCTGGGACCTCTACATCCTGATTATCCTTTAGAAATTAAATGCTTTCAATATACATTTGTAAGAAAGACTAACAATCTCCTGCCACTTGAAGGATGAAGATGGTAAATGATGGCTGGAGGTTTTTTTGTTTTGATGCTGCCAGGCAGGCTGATGACTTTATATTCTGCGTCCATGGCTCAATGACCCACAAATCTCCTTTGATATGCCAGGCAGCAGAGAGAACCAAGCTGAACGGATCAGGAGAAAAGTGAAAATGCTTCAGCAAGGGGCCCCCGATGAAGCCATCATGTGACAGGAATCCTAAGACTCTGTTATGGAGGGGAGAAGCGCGCGCGCGAGAGAGAGAGAGAGAGAGAAAGAGAAAAAAGGGAATAGGGCATTGTGGTGGCACAAGCTGATAGAGACGTCAGAGACGCTTCAGTAATCTCACGACGCTTTGGCCCAGTGTGGGGGCAAATGAGGCCCATATTCAGCATGGCGTGACGGGTAGGACCACCCCGAAAAAGCTGCGAGGGGGCAGGCAGTTGGACAAATCAAAGCAGAAGAAAGTAATTTTCAATAAATTAAAGAAATCTCCATGGAAATTAGCATGAAACATTTTCTAATCTCCCGCTTTTCACTGCCGACAAGGGTCACTGGTTTAACTTCTCTCTCTTATTTTATTATTCCCCAGCCACATTCCTCTGCTTTTTTTATATCCTTCAATTTTTACTACCTCTTTTTCTTCCAGTCTATCATTTTTAGCCTTTCTTATAGCAGCTTCTTAACCCTTTTAGGACTTCTCCCAGTAAATATTCTGGAGAATTAACTGATCCATTAGAGTTTAAAGGACATACTCCAAAGCAGTTGCCTTTTCTAACTATCTGCAGTATTTTGTCTACCGAGCATGCCGTCATTTTAACTGTGATCAAAGTCAAACATTCCCTTCACAGTAAAACCTGAAAAAGACCACTTTCCACAATCTCCTTTAGAGATAGAGTGCTGACACTGCTAAACACCAGCTGCAAATGCACTGCTAGAGGTAACATTGCTAAGTCACAGCATTATGACTTTTTGATTTTTAACTTTAATATAAGAAATCTTTTCTTTTTTGCTCCCATTCTCTTTTTGCTAACACAAGAATGGTAGATTAGCACCTCTTCTTTCTCACCTTTGTTCCAGGAGGTCACATTTGGAAGTCTGTTTTAAATTAATATCGATTAGGAATACTAAATACTGACAATTTAAAAAAAAATAAATATGAAATAGCAATGAGGCTGTCTGGTAAAATGATACTGCTACTGTGCACATGAAGGATAGTGAGAGAGAGATTCCCACCTTCTGACTATTGTAACTTTGTACTTGTAGACATAAAAATCAATAAAACTTCAATGATCTGTCATCCATGACTTATGATACGGAGACAGAAAATGTGAACAAAATTATCATGAATAGAATGATGATTTTCACAAAGAATATTAGACCAATTTAATTTCTGATATAAATAGGTGCAATTCTTCCTACATCACTGGTAAAGAGCCAGGGTCAACTTTACCCTTTTTAATATTTATTTACAGTACAGACATTTTATGCCATATAATAAATCCGCTTTTGTAGTTTCCAAAGAACACAGACTTCTGAGACCTCCTTCAGTAAATTAAATTTCTAAAGACATCAAAATATATTAGTGTGGAAAGAGGGAAATTTTTATATAATGATAAATAGTAATGGCAAACAATTAAGTCTTGGGCTCTTTTTTCTACCACTTGTAGATACTATTGGATCTGAGGATAGATCTCCACAAGTTTCATAGTAGGTCACAGAAGTATGTTCCCTGAAATGGTTTCTATAAAAAGTGGTCCAAATATGTCATTTGCTATCACTGAAGAAAGGAGCTCTATGTAGAATGATAACTGGTACAGTTTCTATCAGTTTTACTACTTGCACAAGCAGTGTGCTACATGTCTCTCATTTTCTTGAACAAGACAGATGCCTCTGGTGTGAAAAATACAGATGTTGGAGTATGCAGCAGACAACTGTGGTTTATCAAAAATACACTACTGGCACTGACTGATGTCAGACTTAATCATTCAGCGTCCTAGTGGGAGCGAGTGAATTATTGGGTCTTAGTCATGTGTGGTTTATGTTTAAAAAGTAATACGTCATCTTGTTTCTTCTTTACAGGGGTTAGAAACTATTGAGCAGACAGCAATGCCTGGGGCTATAGGTAAGAAGCTGAACAGAACCCAGAAATGAAGGTGCATGACAAGGGGTATAGGCATGGACAAGTATCCATGCTTTTTCTGAAAGAAATGTCAATGAAGGGGGAAAAAAAACCCCAACCAAACAGCATTAAAAAGATTGCATTGAAAGGGGGTGGGGGAATGGAAGAGCCTATGCTTACTTGATAAAAATATTTCCATATTTAATCTCAACAAAATATACACAACTTAATTTTGCGTTTAAATATATGCATAGTTTAACAAACAGATTCTTAATTTATTCACTGCTTATCATATTTTAGATGATGTTTAAACAACACTACGCACACACGTGCACACAAGCATAGACAAGGCTGGTTTATTAGTCAAGAAAAATTCACCTGTACACAGATATTATTTCTAATCAGCCCCTTATTTTGAGGGCTAAAGTGTCAAGTGTGATGCACTCTCACTTGAGTTTGCCAAAAGGGTCATTACTTATTTTTTTCAGTCCATTGTATGTTCCCCTTTAGGTAGAGCATTAAAAGTTTCTAGGTAGATATAAAATGAAGATCAAGCGTATCAAAATATACTGACACAGTTCCCTGCTATCTAACATGAGACAACAGTAAGTGATTGTTTTAAATGGCACAATTTTAAGTTGCTTTAGAAAACAATTATATCAAGGTATTATTTCAGGAAGGAAAAGAAGGAATGGTCTTTTCCTTTAAATAGGAAAACTGCTACCACAAACTTGGACAACTAGGAAGTGATGTCTCTTCCAAACATCAGGCCTGTCCTGAAGCTATTATTTATATGAGCACAGGTAAAGTCAAGTTTGACAAGTCACTGGAGCCATTCACATCACAGGTTTGCAGGATCAGGCCCTTTCAGTATATTACATGGGATGACTATGATCAGCTCACACCTTTGGCACAAAGACAGGAATGAGAACTAGATGTGTGACTCATTAGCAGTCACAGAGATAGAGTACATTGCCCAAGTCAGGCTTACACCATTATTGCCAAGTGCCTGTGATTACCCCTCCAGGATCTTGAGAAAGGTGTCAGTTAGACCATAACAAGCAATGCCTTTATCGTGCATACTTTTTTTTTTAGAATTTTCCCATCAAGAAATACATTTTCAGAGTTAATGTTAGTTAGCCAGTTATGGGAAGTCAGGCTGTCATCCAAAATTCATGTGATACATTTTCTTCTGAATTATCTTTCCCCATGAACTTCTGATTAGGTAAACAGCATAATGCACAGAAGAAAAAGTATATTAATCTGACTATTGCTTCTTCTCTCCCATTAATGATGGATTTAAGTTGCCAGAACCCATAAATGCAACAGCTTCCTTTAAAAGCAGTAAAATAATTTTCCTGTATAAATGGAGACTTTCAGGAGATCATTATTGGGAAACTGACATTATATTCTGCACAGAAATAGGTCTCCTCTGGACTTCAACACATACCAACTACAAAATGCGAAGTCAAGTCATTTAGCATTTATTTCAGCAGAAATGGCTTACCTCCTAATTGAGGAGCTTTAGTCAGGGGGGAAAAAAAATAATCATCTTCCAGCACTTTCACTGAACTAGTGCTATTATTATGTGCATTGCAGTGATGCCTGAGACCACAAGCCATGGACCAGAGGATCTTTATGCAGTGTGCTGTCTAATCCTACAAAGTCTTGAGCTCACAAGAACACTAATACACTGGTACTCAAGAGTTGAGACTCTGCCCCTCTGTGGATCAAATCCAAATATGAGACAAACACAGCCCAGAACTCAGTCTAGGGAATGTCTGCAAACCTAGGATGTGTTTTGGCAAACTTTGCACCAAAAAAAGCATCACTGTGTGTGTAAGCATATACCACGGGCCCTTCTTGGGCTCTACTGGGGGACTGAACCCTAGACTGTAATGGAAGATTACAAGCAAGTAAAATGCATAGCTTGAGGAAGTAACCCATTACACCAGTCTGCAAGCAGTTGCCTGATATACACATCAAGGAAAGAGATAGATTCCCCCCCCCGCCCCAAGTCAGGATCTTCACACACACAAAATATGAAAATTTGTGGAATAAATGGTATTTCGTACAGGTCACTCATTGAAAGTTTAGCAAACTTTAACAAAGTTAACTTTAAAGTTAGCAAAGTTATAAAAAGTTTATGGAGGCTTCCAAGGAAGAACTACTTTGGGATCAAGGCACAGAATACAGCCTTTTGATTTACTTTCCCCATACTAGTATCTAGATTGACCAGGACTTTGGTAAGAATTTAGAGCATTGCTGTGGTTTAACCCGGCCAGCAGCTAAAACAACCACACAGCTCACTCCCGCCCTGCAGTGGGATGGGGGAGAGAATAACAAAAAAATAAATTAAAAAAAAAAAAAGGTAAAACTCACAGGTAGAGATAAAAACAGTTTAATAGGACAGAAAAGGAAGATAATAATAGTAGTAATAATAATAAAAATATACAAAACAAGTGATGCATGGCATAATTGCTTACCAACCACTGACTGATGCCCAGCTAGTTCCTGAGTTGCAGCCCTCCCTGGTCGACTCTTCCCATCTGATATACTGTATAAAGTAAGTTCTGCAGCATTCTGTGATATGCCAATCTCATGAAGATAATCTACAAATTCTGTCATGCTTCAAGAAAATATCTACAATTCCAAAAGTTCAGAATACATCCCTGTCAGTGGCAAAACTTGTCCACAAATGGAAAAATTGGGAAAAACCCTCAAGCTACTGATACACAAAACCTTTTTTCTCTAATTCAACAGGATAGTGTCATAAATTTATCTTGCACTTAAAGAGTGTCTCGACACTTATGATTTGATAATGAAAGAGGAAACTGAAAAGATTCCTGTATTACAAGATCATTTTACAGAAATGTCTTCTTTTAATAAACCCAGACTTTGAGCAGTCACTTCAAGTGGTATTGTCTTCATTAGACAGATGGACAGTTTTACAGCAGGAAAAGAATTCTCTAGAACTAGTGATTACCTGTACTAGTGTGATGCTTTCACCCCTTCAATCTCATTATGCAAAGCCTGGAAAGAAGGTCTCACCATCAAATGATTTTGACAAAGTTTCATGTATTATCATCTTCTGGGGCATGAATTTATGTTATGGAACAAACAAATATCTAAAGTATGTAATTCATATTTGAGGATGTAGCTGTCTATGCAGCCATACACATTTACCATTTTTCACTGACACTGGCAATAGGACATAAGCAGAAAAGCCTTTTCCACTTTAAGGAGAAGGACAGGTTGCATATAGAAGAGCATTTTAACTTCCTTGGGTAGTTCATACTAGCCATACTGGTAGAATGCTTTCAGTCTGCCTGACTTCTTCTCATTCTATCACTCTAACGGTGTTACTCAAGTCCTTCATCACTTTCTCTCCATAGGGATTTACCTGGACTCAGCTGGTAAGGTTTTCTAGTTTATAGGGATTATCACAGGAACATAAGGGACACGGTGGTGTGCAAGAAGAGCAGCATGAAATACAGATATGAAAGGGACTGAATTAGTCCGTTTTCCTTGGCACACAAACCACTTGCATTTGTAACTCGGATTAATGATTAGGGGAAAGTGTAAAAATGCAGAGCTGACATCCTTCTGTTTGAACACAAGGTTTCTACACAACAATGAAAATCAACTTTCTGCAGGGGAAAGAAGTACTCAAGGAGAGTCAGGAGTGAGAACTCAGAACTTTTCTTGACTTCTACAGCATAGTAGCATGGTCATCGGAACCAGCTTACAACTACAAGAAGTGGGAGAAAGAGGGATGAGGGGGTTGGAGAAAGAGCGATGAGGAAGGGATGCATAGATTTCAAAGCAGACTTCAGTTAAGAGGGATGAGAATCCCTAGTTTCCTCCACATAGACATATCTTTGAAAGGATTTGCAAAAGAGAGTGAATTTTCTGAACTAAGTCTATTACCAAAGTGTGATTCTATTCAGTTACATCAGTGTTAATCAGCACTAACTCCACTAAATTGTAGTTTTAAACTAGTCCATAACCAGCATGAGCAAAGTAGACCCTATGTGTAAACACAATGAAGCACTGCATGTGTGTGTAGGTAATTAAGCTATAATTATATTACTTATTACACTGGCAGAAAAATTTATTACTCTGGTGAAAGGTTACTTAGACTTTTCTTTCCTGTTTTGACATATTAAGAAATTTAACATTCACATTCAAAATACAAGTATCACTATCCAAAAAACCATCATCTTTTTCTTAACCAGAGGACACAGAGGTACAATCAATTGGCAAATAGGCTCCAGAGAACACTTGCACAATAGAAGAATATTCATATGAAAGCAGTCTTTGAACTGTAAATTTTCATTTCTCTGTGTGTTGATGATTTTTTTACAAGTTATTGTTTCACAGTCCTCATTTTGAACAGATGATGGAATCAGTTTTACAAACATATAAGGGAAAACATCAAAACAGAGGGTAATTCTCGCTATTCTAACTAGCTTCTTGGTCTAGCACTGTTAACAACTACGGCTGATACTCACATAGATGGTTATCACAGGGGCTGCCCAAAGCTGAGCAAAGGTTGCTCTGCCCAATTCTGCAAAAATACTCTTGTTTAAAAACTGTCTACACAGCATTGTGTTTTCCCAGTCTTTGGAAAGCTGAGCCTTCTTGGGGAAAATAAAGTAGGTGTTATCCCCTTCCATCACAGAATGGCGTAGGAATACTTCAGCTCTGTTGTAGTTTTCAATGCCCCACAGAGGAGACGTTCCACATTTCTGGGTAGCCTTCTGACAGAGAAATCTGCTTGCAGTCCCTTGATTTGGTACTTTCCCTTCCTCTATGCATTAGGTAAAATTTTCAAGGTCATTCTTAACATGTCCTTTCTCTCCAGTTCCTTTGTCTTCAATATACATTTTATCATTAGCAATCCGTTTGCCACTATCTTCACTGAAGCCACAGCTTCCATACAGGGGGTCTATTCATCTGAGGTTGCAGGGTCCACTTTTTATTTCTAGAAGCAGCGTGAGGAGGAATGGTAGTGACAGACCACTGGCTCAGGCCCCAGGCTGTGTCTCTACGTTCAAATCTCCCATTGCTTCCAGACTTCCCTATTAGTTACACTGGAGCCTCCAGCTCTCTGAAGTCTTAGAGCTGGCAGAAATGCGGATGGCTCTGGGCTTCCCTGTTAGCAGCAAACAACAAGGCTCTCTAGGGCAAAACTAATGGGGGAGCTCAGAGCAAGCGTGAATTTCAAGATGAGCAGCAGCTGGGCTTTGCTGACAACTTGCCACCTGATCTCCCAACACGGGAGAAGCTGTAGGGCATGAGAAAGAGGAAGCTGGGGGCATGTTTGGAGGGGAGATTGATGTGATCTGATCTGAACCTGAAAAACGGCCAGTTTGGTTCAGACAAGGAGGGTGAAGGGAGGTTTTAATGTATACTAGCCAAAAAAATGGCCTGTTTAGATAACATATATTACATGTTAAGAAGTAATTCAGCCTGGCTAATAGCTTTAGGGATGTATTTGAAGATTCAAGATACATCACACAAGACAGCTTTCCTGTCAGAAGGAGATACAGAGATTCTATATGGAGAGTCACAGTCTGTTCCTTCCTTTTCACCACATAGCTGTGCATTGTACATTTGATCTGATTCTCAACCTTACAATAAAAAGCAGGAGCAAAATGCTGAGCATCGGTATAAAAATTACTCCCAAAGTTGTTTTAAAAAAAATCAGAAAACAAACAACAATCTACAAATCTGTCCTTCCTTAACCAGAGAACACACATGTTATAGGAGTACACCCATGATGGAAAGTATGGTTGTTGGCTACTGGATCAGCACGTAGTGACAATACCATGAGTTTAACTTGAACAAGACAGCTGGGCCCCGGTACAGGAATTTCATGTTCTACCATTACCATTGTAGAGGTGGTACAGCACAACCTGGCACAGAGAGATTCCTAAAGGCCCCGGTGTACACAAGGACTTCAAGAGGTAAGGGTTAGATCCTGCCTAATAGAAGGTGCATAAGCCACCCTTCAGACCTTAAGAAAATTAGATTAGAGAGATCCAGGTCTGCAAGGGTCATCTGATTACTTCAAAACTTGCCAGTGACTTTTCTCTCTTTCATTTTTACTAGGTTTTCATGACTTTTGACATTTTTACCATGACAAAATTACAGTCATGACATGCGCATCCAGCAGGCATGCAGGTCAGGATATATCTTTGTGGATCTACAGTATCTGTTTGACACTCATATGCCTCTGTTCTACAAACAATCAGGGATGATTTTCTGCCACAAGGAACAGCTGCTAAATCTCCCCTTTGCCTTCACCTCTCCTCAAAGGAAACAGCAGAACATACCTTTGCTTTTGCCTCTTGCCCTCACTCTAGTTCAATGCTTTTTCTTGTTCAACATACAGCTTTTCTCTCTAGCTGTAATAACATGGTGTTTTGTTTTTATCTATTTTATGCACAATATGCATAGAGAACTGCAGGAATAACCAATATCCACTGGAGTTCGAAGACAATAGCCTAGCTGAAATACCAATCTCCCAACTTCAGCATCCTCCACAGATGCCTGATGCACTTTCCCCTGCTTGTTCAACATTTCAAAAGTGGGCTGAATGCAACAGAAGGAAACTACTCACCTCCCAGTACAGGATTTATTTTTATCACTGATTACGGACATGTGGTTTTACAATCTGTAGCGGCTTGGGTGCAGGAGCAGCAGGAAATAGGAGTATGGTGTGTGTCATCAAGCATTGCTCACTGATCTTGCTCTCCTCTAGGCAACAGGAGGAAAAGTGCAAGATCACTCATGAGGAAAATTTCCCTTTTAGGTTTGAATTCATAAGGACGGAGGCTGTACAGGGGTAGGAAATTAATTCCCCGTTGGAGCTGCAGGGCTGCATGGCATGGGCAGATCTCAGCCCAGAATGCAAATCTTACTTTCCATTGAAACATGAGCTGGAAGAGTGGGGAAGTAGGACATCACACCACAGTCTGCGGTTCTCTCACCTCTGCCCCACATGAGCTTTGGCATACACGTATTTTTTTAATCTACAACCAATTCTGCTGCTACAGTACGAAGGCTCGGGTATACTGAGATATCTGTGGATTATTTGTTCAGTTTCACATATTCATGATATATTGCTTTAAATATTGTACTTGGCCACAGTGCCAACAAATTGTGGAAGATAACTCAAAACATCTAATTTTGTTCCACAAAACAAGAATAATAAGTCTTTACAGACAGTTGCAAGAACGAGTGGGGTTCATTGTTCCTACTAACTCACAGTGCACTTAACTCCTTAAAAGGAACTGACGGAGCACTGCAAGCGATAGAGAGGTGACTTTCATCCTGACAAGAAATATCTCCATACACAGACTGTCAAAAACTAATAGGAAGAATAAAATAAAAGAACTGGAACAGGACCAGTCTTTGAGGGGGGGCAGGGGGAGAGGGGTCATCTTTGCTTGAAAGAATTATTTTCTACCTTGTTTTATATTCTGCCCAATTTCTCACCAGGACAAGAATCACTGAAAAAGCAATATACATTAATTGCCAAATACCCCTCCGTGAGAGACGCTGCACTGTGCACCTAACACCACAAGGTTGTAAGTTGTTGAACACAATGATTCGGTAGGTGACAAGTGTCACCCTGTATCTTTACAGGCCAAGCCATAAGCCTAAACCAACTTCAGCTTGACCACAGAAACAAGCCAGGTGACGGCTGTAATAACACTGTTGTGCTCAACACTGCTTGAATGAAAACAGAATAAGATGCTTTTATCTCCAACTCAGAACATCCAGATAACACAGCTCAAACATCCTCACTTTTATCTGTTGGGAACTTGGGGAACAGGAAGGTTACATGTCTCATAGGAAACGGGTGGCAGACCTGAATTCTGAACTCTTAAGTCCCACTCTTTTCATTCTATGACTACAATCCCCCTACCTGCAATTCAGCAACAAATAAATGAATATAGATATGAACAATCTCAAAGATACTGAGGAAATAAGATAATACATCTGGTCTACAGCAAAGCTAACCAGTATATTTAAATCAACTATAATACTGATCTTTTGGCTCCTTAAACTGGGGCGGGGGGGGGTCTGAAAATCAAGACAACAGTTCTTTTACACAGAGATAGGACATTTTTGCTTTAAAACCAGAATTTCATCTAAATATCTTGAGGTGTGATTTGCGCCTGCATTTCCTTGTTTCAAATTTACTCTGTCTCCATGAGGCAATACTGAATGCTGCATCCTGGGAAGATGTTAAGCAATGACAGGCAGTGTGCTATTTTTATTTTCAGAGTGGCTTTGTTACATTCACACATTATATCTTTGGATGAGTCCAATCTAATTTTAAATCTATTGGACTGCTGTAGGATCTGAAAGAGCTGATCCTGTAGGATTTGAAAGTGAGTCTTTGAACTGAGATCTCAAGAGATAAATGGCAAATACATTAACTTTGCCACCTCATTTTCTGTAGCTTACAACTTAATTGTATTTTTCGTAGACCTCAGCAATCATGTTTTAATTAGGTCCCTTTGTCTGATTTGATAACTTGTTTTGCATCTTTCTTACCTTAGCCCACCGCTCCACAGAGCTAAGCAGATAATATTATGATCTGGTACTTATTTCTAGCATTCGCTTTAGTTGATGAGATACTACAGGAACTTTGACTTCCTTAAGGTAAAGAACAGGTTTACCAAAATTACATCTACATATTGGCAGCCAATACTAAAATAACCCCCTATCTATGCTATGTATGTAAGACAAACATGAAAAGGGATTTTAGCTCAAGATAACTGGCTAGACAACCCAGTCCTACAGATAGTTGCTGTTTCTCCTAAGTGATCCCACATAGGAGGCCAGCAGGTGCCACATTTCAAATCATATGAAATTACAAGTTAGCAAGCAGTCTCTCCCCATGGGCTCAAATACTACTTCTTAAAGGCTCAAAATAGGACATAGACTGGAGGGGAATTTTATACTCTCTGAAAGGGAATTTCTTTTGTTCAGTTCTGATGACATCTGTGATCTTTTCTCCCCTCAGAATGTCCCCAGAAATCTTTATAATTGAGGACTTATCTATTAAATCTGCAGCCCCCTTTTCTGTAATACCATATTCAATATATACTCCAACTCTGAAAAGAGCCAACAACTTCATGAAACACTCATTCTGTTTATTGAGAATATACTAATCCTAAATAGCCTAAAATTTTCAATCTCTCTCACATACTCATATTAAAGGTTAAAATAACATTCTAGTCACTAAAATAGTCTGTGGATTGTTTCCAAAACCTGTTTAATTCAACATACTTTCATAATCTCAAAACCAGGCTTTTTTTTTTTTTCCCCCATGATGTTGATAATCTCCCAAATTTACTTCCCTTGTGATTTGAATTCAATTTCAAGCAACATTTTCCAATTTTTTGCATCGGGTTCTATTTCTTTTCACTACTTGTTCTTCAGTTCTCTTTTGTCCCTGATAAACCACATTCTAGAATAATCCTGCAAGACTACGGCAATATTTTAGATTTCACATAATAGAACTCAATTTTTGTTTCAGGCAAAGTGTAATTTTGCCTCAATCAGCAGTCAGTAGCCACATTGCCAATTAGACTGAAGTACACTTTACAATAAAATGTGCAAAATTATTGGGGAAAAATATACAACCGAGAGAGTCTCAACTGTGGGTAAAATAAATATAATTGATGCATCCTTCAGTCTGCAGCATTGATTATTATTTATTATTACAAACTCTTCAAAACAGGATGATTTGATGTCAACATGTTATTTTAGGAAGTGCACAATTGAAGAAAGCATTATTTGCATGGATTGATTCATAAAATATGTTTACTGAGAAGAGATGTGCACTTTTACTTGAAATGATTCTGAATAATAAAGAGAAGTCAAGACAATCTTCAAGCGTTATAGTTGAAAAGAATATCTAAGTTTTTTAATAAGCTTCAATTAAGAGAATAGTTTTTGTAGAAAGCCAGAGTCTATGCATTTTTTTCTTTTTGTGCAGTCTGTCTGGGTAAACTTAAGAAAACAGTCACAGCAAATCCAGGGTCACTTTTATCCTGTGTCATCCATTGAATTTGGAAATTCCTCTTGAATAGCAAGGATCAGTCCTATCTCCTTGCATTGATCTGCTTTCCAAACAGAATACCACCACGCTTTGATGTGACATATGGAATGAGAAGAAAGTAATAATGAAAATCAATGAGCCTAAATACTGTCTACTTGTATCTCACCTGTCGTTCACTATGGTTATGTGTGTGTGTCCAAGAGAGGGATTTAAATGCATCTGCACCTTTTTCATTTCATGTTATTTGTAGCCCTATGCTGCAGCACTAAAAAACTCCACCTGAACTCATCTGAGAATTGGGAACATTTATGCATGTGTATATATGTACACACATCTATTTTTAAGTGCTCACAGTTCTCACATTATATTATAAAAAGATCCAAACATCACCCTCACTCTTATTACATTGCTAATGTTAACTCAGTGTTTACAAAAAGACTTTTATCAGAATGTTTTAAAATTAATTTATGAGATTAATTACTGTTATAATCTATGACCTTACAAACCTCTCACTGTCCAGACAGCTCAAAAGGAATCAAAGACGTGGAAGAAAAAAACAAAAGAAAACAAACCCTAAATCAGTTCAATACCACAATGGACAGCTACTACAGAACAAATAGACCTAAATCAGTACAAAGCAGGTGAAGGGGGCGCTAAATCCACGCTGGAAGACCAAAGCCCATCAGGTAAAGCAGTGGATCAGTATGATTCACACTAACTCGCACAAACTCCCCTCATGGGAACTCATCTCACCTGCTGCTTTAAAACTTTACTCTTCTTTCCAGTGATCATACTTCAATAGTATCTTGGCTCTTTTGTTACTCAGAGTGTTTTGTTTAAACTAAATGAGTATCTGTCTTCCCAGGCACTGGTTTTTGTACTGGTTTTAACTAAGTGACTGTGCAACAAGCCTGATTTCTTCCACCTAAAATCTCTGCACACACAAATCAGCCCAAATTAGTTAAGAAAAACTGCTCAGATGCAATGGTGGGCAGGATGAGATAGACAGACTGCTAAATACAGCTGTTCGTCCTTTGGTATAAATACCAGTAATGTCTTCATAACTCACCAGTAAAGAATGGAAGATTATTATTTTAAAGTTTTTTCCTGTAAGAGCCCAACTTTCCTGTGTTTTTGTTATCTTTTTAAACTTTCCTTGGCTGTTTTTTTGTGTCTAAGAAACACTGGGTTTCATCTCTAGAGTCTGTTGTTTGTTGTTTTTTTTAGCATTAGTTTTTCTACAGATGCAGTCCCTGAACAGCTCAGCCTGCTTCATACAATGGAGAGAGCATTTTGCTGATCAGTAAAGCACCAGAAAATGACACTGTCTCATTGAAGAGTTTTAGCACAATATCAGGATATTATTTTCTCTGATGGTATGTAGGGGGTCCTCTTTGCTGACACTGGGGTTGGAGTGAGCAAGAGCAGAGCCAGGATCTCTGTTACTATGCAGATCCACCAGCAATTTACCCTTTGACAGGCAAAACCACAGAGGAGGGTGCCTGGAGCTTGGAGACTACAGCCAAGCTGGTCCGTGGCCCATGCAAGGGAAGGTTTATTCCTTCCCCTGCTCCCTGCAGAGTTCCCCCACGTCAAGCCTCTACATTTGGGCTAAGCGTGGAGGAAAGGATTTGCCCCGAATGCCTTCACAACTTCATTTATAGCATTACGAATCACTACTGTTCACCAGAGACAAGCTGCAACAATTTACATTCTGTGCAAGCCCACCGGCATCTACTACCTTCCACTGGGGCTCCAGGAACAACTAGGAAGACAAACCCACATCTGAGGGGCATGCTCGGTACCCCTTCATTTAACAACTGTTTAGGAGAAAACAAACAGCAGACATTCAAGCGCTGTGCTTTTCACCCACTCAGATCTTGAGTGGCAGAACGAAAGCCCAGGATTCTGGGTCTGACCGGGTATTGCAGAACTCACATTCCCAGAACTTGGCACACAATAAGCATAACATGCGTTTGCTTATACAGGCTAACGATAAGCACATACTATAATCTGGGTTTTGAGATCCAGTTCTGAGCTCACAGGGCAGCTGATGTATATTTGCCAACCTCAGCTTAAGTATACTAGGTATTTAAAACAAAATACTTTTTCCAGTGTTTAACACTTACTGTAAAAAGAAAACTGTATTTCTGACCACCCCTTTTATTTTCCCAATAAAACTTTCTTAATGCTAAAATGCAAGACTGGAACATATTAACTTCAAAGACACATAATGGCAACTGTTCCTTGATCGTGAATTCCATGAAATTTCAGGTCATTGTGGGGAAACGAACAACCAGTTTAGTTAAATGCTTAATGACATAAAAACAGTGATTGATTGCCATAAAAATGGCTCCTAGGGATTACAAAAATGAGAAGACTCACAGAAGTTATTCAATGTTCCCAACTAAATAGAAGAAATATTTGGCTACAAAGCTAAGTTCTTGTCAGCCAGAGAACAGTGAAAGATATATATTTTCAGAAAGAAAAATAAGTTAATCTTAAAATAAGGTAAAAATAAGTTAATCTTAAAATAAGGTAAAAATAAGTTTTATTTCATCCACTGACTTTAAAAATATACTTCAGGTGGATAGAAAATAACACAATCAGTTTTTAAGCAATGCAAACAGCACAGAACTGTGTATCCTACTATATAATACCAAAATATTTAGCTTGCCCTCTCGATTAAAAACAAATCAAAAGTACTCCAGGACCTCAGAAACCCTTAACATTTTAAGTAACGAGAGACTGTTGGCATTTCTGTAGGTATATGTCATTTAGCTGGCAGGAAGATGTAAGGAAGGAGGGGTACCCAGTGTGCTGAGACAGCAAACAAATTAAAATTGCCGTAAACAGGGGTCTTTGTCTTTAATTTAGGAAGAGCGGGTGTGCGTCTGATCTGGACTTGCCTTGCTCCTGCAGATTCCCAGGCACAAGACAGATGGCAGTGCAACCAAGCTAGAGCCTGGGCCTGCAGTCGCTCCCTCTGGGTCTAACTCCTATTATCCACTTGTAAATTAACCTGTCAATTTATCAATCAACACCATCTTGATTCTCCCCTGTTCCACTGCCCAGCATTGCAGTGAATTTGCCTCGTAAATAACTGGGAGCCCCATGTTTGTTAGTATTGTGAATGAGTTTATTATCACTTTGATGACTGCTATGAATCACAAATGCTGCCGAGAGCCTGATAAGAAGAAAAAAAAAAAAGTACATGCACACATTAACACAGTTGAAACTATTTGGGAGATAACAGATCGAGTTACAGTGATAGCAAATCATTTCAACCGGGGGGAAAATGGCTAAAAATTGTAGGTTTTGTGTTGGAGAAAACTCTTAAAGTACAAAATATGAAATAAAGGGGAATAGTATTGTGTCTAAAGCTCACAGGTATCTTCAACTGCTACGTTGCTGGGGTACTTCAAGTTGTTCCTAGAATTTCTCAGGCACTATTATATTTTATGCCCTATTTGCAAAATTCTGAAGGAAGAAATATCCTTTGAGATGCAACAAGTATTTCATTTATTTATTTTTGCCAGTTTAACCCTATGTGGGTCTGTAAGTAATTTATACTATGAAAAAGCTGAAGGAATTCAAATAAAAATAAAAGATATTTTTAAAAGAAAGTTAAGGGAAGAGGAATTTGAATATAATCTTCTTTATGACATGAGAAAAATGCTAAATCGGTAACATTCAAATGTGTTTATTGCACAGTTTTGCTTCTTCTGATGAAAGTCTCAATGTTTGCCTAGTGGCTTAACTTTATTTAGACTCAAAAATTGTAACAAATTAGTGTTGCTTGCGTCTTTGATTTTAGCATTTAAATAATATTTAATATTCTATAAAAATAATAATATGGAAAGTACAACAGTTTTTCACAAATCCTTTGAGAAATCAGGGTTCGGTGGCATATTTGCTCTTTCAAGCCAAATGAAACATAACTAAAATCTAAATAAATTATAAACTGCATGTTAAAAAAAGCAGATGTTTGGCTATTTTTAAATACAATCAATCTTTTGCCAGGTGTAAAAAACAGTCTGCATTTGGCTGAAATACATTTGAAACCTTAAAATACACAGAAGTTTATTTAGAAAGTATAAACAATATAATGAAAAAGAGGTCAAATCCTTTATACATTTTATCACTGCAATTTTTGAGATATTGCAATGGAAGTAAATGGTAAAGTTGAGTTAAAATCTGAACAGAAGTTTATATATAGAATTAAAAAGTCATGGGTCTTATAAAGCAGCCAACACACACACACTCCTATCATTTTCCCTGCTGGTATCATTTTTGTTGTATTTACTCCTTATCATAATTTTTCCACATCTTAAGTCTTAAAATGCTTCTAAAAAGTTACTAGAAAACATCACTAAACCTTTTAATGCTTTTTATTTTTTTAAAATTCTACCAGGCAGATTTACTATAGAAAATATTATTTAAATTCCAAATTACTTTAGAAAATGCCGAGTGATGCACCGACATCAGTTATTTTGTTAGTTCTGTTTTGCTATTGTCTTTCAAATTCCAGCTAGGATACAGACCACATTCTGATCTCAGATCCTACATAACTTAAAAATCCTTACAGAATCTGAGTTGTACGTATATTTTAAAACTGAATAACCTAGTTCAAACCAAGCTGTGCATGTAAAACTACAAGCTGTGAATCGTAATGCCTGTGGTAGAACAAGATTTAAAAGACAAAGCAAAATAAAATTTATACAAATATTTTCTAGGGTTTTATATAGCCTTACAAAAAAATCTAAAAAAACAGTTTATGGAACAAATGGCAAGCAACACACGTGCCCACAGAGAAACAGTTGTCATACAGCAAAATCTCTGGCACAATTAAAGTAGAGGAACAGGGTGTATACTCAACATTGTTATGCCCAGTATATCATTGGTGGAAAAGTAATGGAAAATGAAATTATTTGTTAGAATGCAATTTAGGGAATCTGATAGGTTGTCCATTTTATTCAATTTATAATTAAGATAGTGTTTAAATTTGAAATGAATTCTATATATGCATGTTCAATAGGCTATAGCACAACAATAAGAATGGAATCACATCTCATTTTATCATAAATTGTGTAATAAGCGATAAGGTAAAAACTAGGGCTAAAATCCTTCCAGCAAAAATGAAAGAGAGCGACCTCAATTGCCCTAATTCATTCTGCTTTTTTTTTTTTTTTAAACTCTTCATTTTCCCTCTGTTCACATTATTAGCTTACACATGAGTGCATTATTAGAAAATAACAAAGCCAAACAGAGAAACTTGGAAGAAGCAGGAGATAGCATCCCCTCTACAGCTGAAAGGTATTCTCATTTCATTTGTTAGGAGTTGCAAAAATAGTTTTATTGCCAGGGAAGGACAATGACCTCTGTCTTTCAACAAGCTTGGTGGTTGGTCTTTTGATGGAAAAAACTAGGGGATACAACATCTGGTAATTTGTGTTACTGAGCTTAGCTGAGGTCTTAACGATGTAAGCAGATTATTCCTGAAGAAGAACAAAAAAAATTCCGGAAGACTCAATGAACTATTTAAAGTTATTAGCTGGTGCATTCTGGCACTTCAACACTCTTTTCAGATTCCTTTTCCTTTTAGATGTTTGCCTTCTGATCAGATTGTTCTAAAAAAGAGCTCTACCACCTTCCAACCTCACCATGCTTTTCTGGTGGTCCACGCATGTTCTGTCATGCATACCGAGTCCCCCTTTTTTTCTCTCCACTGCAAGGAAGACTATTATTTTTCTGATTAAATTTTCCCCTGCAGAACTTTAAGAGCTCATACCACCCCTCCTGAGCTGCTACATAGGTCAGGAAGGCTGAACAACACAGATAGCAGTTGAGCTCAGATTAAGAAAAAAAAGGAAGAAAAATTGATGGGTGCAGAATGAAGAAAAAGATAAATTATGTGTACTCTTGACCAGGAATTTCATGCTGAAAACAAATATTCCAAGGAAAACGTCCTCCATTCCTTCCTTGACGCCCTTCCCCTGCTTTAAATAGCTTTGCGCAATTTTAGCTCTTATTCCTCTACTCCCTATAGTTCTTCCAAACATTTTATTTGCCAATAGTGTAGTGATTTAAAACATCTGTTGAGTTTCACTGTTCCCTCTATAGGCAATAGACCCATATTTTCTAACATACACACACGAGACAACAGCCTGAGTTTAAATTACAGACTTGTAATTTGCTGCCTGGAAAACTGAAGTCTTATTGTTGAATGGAACAAATGACCAAGTTTGTAAGAGAACCAATATCTTTTAGATGCAAAAAAGGAGCAAAATCTCAGACCAGGTTTAAGTCTAATAATGGCCAAGATACTTCCTCATGAAGATTTTTTTTCTATGTTCGTTTTAATAAATTTTAGGATGTAAACTCTGAGTTTTAAAGATGAAATTATAGAATTACAGCAAGTGGATAAGTATTTCTAGCACAATTCAGTTTTCCATGTTAAAAAATCTCTATGCTGTAGATTAAGTGTGAAAAGCAATGCAGTCCCATAAAAATTCTCTCCTCATGAAAGGACCATTTTTTAATCGTCACTGCATCTTTCAAACTTCTATTTCAAAGGACTTGCAGGAAGTTTTCAACAAACTTTTATAGAAATACACAGTCTTAGACAACTGTGACCTGGAGCACTTGCAGTTGTTGGTATCAGTTAACCCCGAGTTAACGAATAGATAAACACTTCATTTCTATTCATCTGGAGTTGACCATACTATAAAACAGCACAATATTCTGGTACACTGAGCTTTAAAACATAGCTTAAAGGACTTTGCAAGATTTTGCTGGTGCTTTCTCTGAAATGATAAGTTTTCATTGGCACTACTCATTTCCATAGAACTTGAATGTGTATTCTGTATTTGTTCACTTTCACATTGAACTCAGTACTCATTTCCTAACAGAACAAATACAGAATTTGCTGTGTTTATTTTAGAACATTATTGAATCTATGGAGAAGTTTTGTTAAATTACAGTTTTTAAAGTCCTGTGCTCAGAATTAAGAGCCACCTCATGCTAGGGAGCATTCTAGAGCAAAAATTTCCATCTGGGACTTAAGACCTTTGCCCACACAAAAACTGGGGGATTTTTTTTTTTTCTAATATACTCTATATATGGAAATTAACACTTAAGTGTTTCAGAATTTGACTTACAACACAAGTTATGGCTGTGGTATGGCCTGGTATCAATTGCAGTAAATCAACCAATACAACTTCAATATCCTAAATCTTTATTTTTCCTCTATAGTTCTAAGTTAAAAATTTGAAGTAATGCAAGCTTCTCCAACCAAGCAGGCATTTGCCATTTTCACTGGAGAGTACTGGGAAAAAAAAAATCCATTTAACTCCTGGATGCAGAAATAGGTTCTATTTCTTTCATTTTTTGTATACATAAATAAATTATTTGATTCCATATAAAACATATATGTTTACCTGTAATGTTAGACAGTTTTGCTGGCAAAACAATTATCCCAACACACACATTTTTTTAATGGGAAAAGTGATTTTGTAATTGACACCTTAACTTCATTCTATACCCTAAGCCAGTTATCTTTGGTTCAGATCCCAACATTGCAGCATATGCTGCTGTCCCCTAACATGATACACTGATCTAAAACATTTTTCTAACCTTGGCCCAGATCAGAAGGCTCATCAATGAAAGAAAGCTTCATGTTCTTGCCAGTGCATCAGATGTATTATTTATGAATTAGTATTTTCTGGTTACGTTATTGGTCCTGAGGTCTTTGAACATGAGACAATTTATAGCATGTTTCAGGTGTCCTGTGTAATTGGGATCACTGAGGTTCTGAAGGACACAGTCAGAAGTCTCGTGTCTTTCAAAGTTTTTCTGTGCACACAGCTCTGTGGCTTTCACCTTCTGGGAACTTCCATCTCTGCCACTCGGATAAGATCAGTTAGTACCACCCTTCATTGCATGTAGAAATAACAAGAGGGAACTGCTGGAATTTCTAAGTTTTGTGTTTACCAGCAAGATTTGGTGCCTGTTTTCTTTCTTAGCAGAGAAATAAGACAAAAATCAAAGTACACAATGCACTGTACACATTGTATGCGGCATGTGCTTCACTTCAAGAGCCAACTCAAGTAGAAGAGAATTTAAGAGTCGCAAAGACAGATATAGCACACTGTCATCACCAGTTGCCTCTCAGTAAAGTGAATCCTGTTTTTCTAACACCTACTTCTTTGCAAGTGCTTTATTCCCCATTGTTTACTTTCTAGAAGCAGAGAATCCAAAAGTGTTGAATATTTTAATACATAACAAAAAGTCACTGCTCATGAAGATTCAAACAGGGAGGTGCCATAAACAGTGTATCTGTACACTAAAGTTTTTCTCTTCCCACACAGAGCAAAAGTCTCAAAGGTTTATTATCACACAGCATCATACTGAACAAAATCAGCATACTGCTATGCCTTCGTTGTCAATGTAAAGAGAAACATATCCTTGGACAGAAAACTACAAAACTAAGAACAACACTGGAAGATCTCAGAGGAAGCATGACAGATGTGGGTTTGGAATCAGGGATACGGAAGAAAAGCTCTTAGCCTTAGCGGAACAATGCAGAGTGGTCTTAGAGGAGAGGTAGCCTTCAGGTAGCTGCTTATTCCTTCATCTTAGGAGTGCTTGTTATGTTAAATCAAAAATTATTGGAGACACTGGTTTGGCATCACAGACTACAACCAATCCATCTGCCTCTGTGCAGATATTGAACTACCTAGGGGATTCTCTTTGGTTAGATTGTGTAATGCTTTTGTAGGGCGGCTTTCTTTTACAACATGACACAAAAATGACAAGCCTTGTGGATGTGATCAGACTTGAAGTATTAAAGCCAAATTTTGCATTGATTACACTCTAGGTAATGCTCCGAAAGAGCAAAGAGTATTTCAAAAGATTGTAGAGTATACATATAGACCATTTTCTCCTTTGTAAATAAGCTGGTGAAAGTACAGAATAGAAAATTAGACTTTGTGGTTCTAAAACTCTCATGCAGAATGAGATTTTTAGGGCTAAGTTCTCCAGGGGGTGGCCAAACAGCAGCAGCTTCAAGATGCACGTATGGTCATTACAGCTTCAGAAGTGGGCGCTTGTATTCACTCTGCACTTGCAAATGCAGTACGCTTACACATGACCATACTCATTTTTCTAGGCAAGTCTAAGCTCTTCAGAATTCACATTTACATGTCAAGCTGCCAGCTTTAGTAGCTGACACAGAAGCATCAAGAGAAGACAAAGTATCACCTTCAGAATGAACCATTTGACCTATGTCTGATACATGCGTGTGCTGCAAACATGCATAACAAGTAGAAAGCAACTAGTCTGCTCCTTGGGACGAGGTGTGCTATATGTTACATTGCTGAGTCTCTACTAGAGTGGGACAGAAAACAACAGTCTGTTGCATAACACTAACATGCCAGTAAAGGCCTGTAAGAGAGGCTGAGTACGGATCTGGGAAGTAACAGATGTCAGGGCGTTTCACATTATTGCATACACAGAAGCATCTTCCTACTCATGTACTTCCATTTATTTCGAAAGGACCACAATCAGAGCAAAGTAGTACTCAACACAAAGTCACAAAATGTAACAACAAAACAACTTAGACATTTGGTACAAAAAAAAAAAAAAAAAAGATTTACAGGGTGAGGTTTTCAATAACAGAGAAAACAGGCAGAGGTATATCAGAAGTGGAAAAGGGGGCTTTTAACAGGCTACTTGAAAATATGTTTCAAAGCAAACCACCTCTATAACCCCCACAAACACTCCTGCCAAAATTGATCCCGCTCAGGAATGCAGGCCAAGTCAGGGATCAACATGTATTTTGCCTTATGAAGCTAAAGCAATATTATCACAACTACACTTAAGGCATCTAATTGGTATAGTAGTGATGACTTTTGAGATGGATGGGTAGAGAGCAACTTACTTATGGTGACATTCAAAACACAAGCCTGTGAAATACTTTGGAAACAGACCAACACTATGAAAGATCCCAAATTTACTGCTGCGATATCATCATCAGGTCTTCATCATGAAACATCTATCTAAAATTGGATAGAATTTCCACCTACCCCTCCGCCCTGATCTGTTAAAAACCATGAGATGAAGTGAGTTATGTCCCATTAATCTTTCTCATAGAAGAATCAGACAGATGGGCTGGATGAAGCGGAGGTGAATGAAGAGAAGCACCTGCTATTTTCAGGGAGTTGAGGGAAATTGGTAAGAAAAAAAAATCACAAGTGGGCGGAGAGGGAACAGTATTGCTCTATTACTGGATACCTTCTGAAAAAATGACTGATAGGCCTTATGCATCTATGATAATATGTGTTCACATCTCCTAGTGGGGGGAAAAAAACAAACAAACATCTCAAAAAACATGGATGTCATTACAGGTCATGAGTCAAAGAGGCTGATGAGCTGTCAGAAAAAATTACATAGCAGTGTGAAATATATAGGAAAATGTCTAATTGCTGTAAAGAGTATGATGAAAAGGAGTGATGAATGTGTGTTCTTGCAGCAAAGGAAGATAATGCTGTCTGAGAAGTCATCTCTGTTCAGAAAAAAAAAAATCACATTACGTGTCCTCCTCTGATTTGCACCTTGAGAATGGAAGGGGCTTTTGCAAGAGAGGTCTTGGAGAAGTTTCTCAATGATTTCTTTATGAAACTCAGAATTTTCCTTGCAAAGACTAAACTAAACATAGCTTGTTAAAAATCAACATTTTACACATTTTTCCTGTCATGCCACTGAACAGGGGACTTTGAACACTTGTACCAAATTCTGAACAACAGACCTTCCTGGAGTCCTGCACTGCACCAGATGAAAGGAGCTACCAAGTTGTCCTGGTTTCAGCAGGAATAGAGTTAATTTTCTTCCTAGCAGCTGGCATAGTGCTGTGTTTTGGATTCAGGATGAAAATAACGTTGATAACACACCGATGTTTTTAGTTGTTGCCAAGCAGTCAAGGACTTTTCAGCTTCTCATACTGACCTGCCAATGAGAAGGCTGGGGGTACCCAAGAAGCTGGGAAAGGGCACAGACAGGACAGCTGACCCCAACTGGCCAAAGGGATATTCCATACCATATGACATCGTGCTCAGCATATAACTGAGGGGTTGGCCGGGATGTGGGGCAGCTCAGGGACTTGCTGAGGTGACTTGCTTTCGGTGGTGAGAAATCATGCTGTTCATCACTTGTTTTGTATATTCTTTTAGTATTACATTATTTTTCTGTCCTATTAAACTGTCTCTATCTCAACTCACGAGTTTTACTTTTTTTTTTCTTTTCATTTTCAATTCTCCCCCCCATCCCACTGAGGGGGGTGCAGGGGTGCAAGTGAATGGCTGTGTGGTTGTTTAGCTGCCTGCCAGCTTAAACCACGACACAAGTTTTATAAAGAAATTAAACTAGCACATATATAGCTTGTTGGAAAAGTAAAAGAAATTACTATACGTCCAATCAGTTTCACCAGATATTTTTGGTGGTTAACACAAGTGTAGCTCTTACTGACAAAACAGGACATGCATTCATATAAATGTAGCATGGATTTCGGCAGGTATAGTTCAGCAGCTATGGGTATTAATAGCTCTACCTCCATTCAGAATACCTGATGGCCTTGTTTTAGTGAAAGGTTCTTATTAATGAAGTTTACAAAGTTAGTTATTTAATTCACTTAATGCCTTTGTAGCACAATATCAGATGAGTAAGGGGGATGAGGGGTGTTGTTTTTGTTCATTTCTAACAAATAAAAATCAGCCTGTCTTTAAACATCTGATAATATAGCTAATAAAACTATGCAAAACACCTGATAGAACACCACACTTGAAAATAATCTCTGTAAACCCAATCAAAAAGCAAGAGTGACCAGACTTTTTAGAAGTATTTTGGGGGGGTCAGGGGGGCATGCAATAGTTTGAAATTTAAAAAGGCTCCAGATACATTTCATGGCTTCACAGTTTTGAGATCATTCTGTCTTATCATATTTCATTAGTGTAAGCCTAAACTGAGTACATATTTACATGCATGTTTAATAATTCTCTAAAATCTATATCTAAGAATTTACTTGTCTTTAAGAGTACTGTATTTAGTCAAGTTTACATTACATCTGTTTATGTAATGTTGTTTTTCTTTAAAATCCACTAAAAGGTGTTAATTAGAACTGGGTGATTAGTTCATAATGAACAGTTTAAGCAATTAATGCTACCCCTTTTTTGACCCATGAATTGTCTATATGCAAAGAGCAATATTCTTGAACTTGTTATTCAAAAAATATTAAAATTATTTCTTCAGATCTGTAACTCCTTAGTAATCAGTTAGCTGTATTTAATAGTCTGAGAGTGAGTTGTATTAGTTATTCATGATTTGACATAATATCACATGACATTATTCCTATTCCATCACAGGTCAGAGACACTTTTAGCATCAGGTTTCATACTAAACACACTTTTTTTTTTAATAAACCAGCTTTGATTTTTTTGCAAATATTCTCAAGCACTAGCTTAAATTTCTTTCACAATTAAGTAAACTAGTTCACTGGAATACCTCCCTGGTAGGAATACAAAAGCGAGCAGTGAGAGTCCAAAATCAAGAACTTTTGAGAATCAAGAGGGAGGCTTTCTGCTGCGTTCCACAAAGACCAAAGTGGATCATAAAACCAACGAATTATAAATACTCAAAAACAGGGAATGTTTGCAACATCTGTCTTGCTGTATAAAGTTATATCCATACACTTTTGGCTCAGCTCAAACACTGACCAACCCTTCCCAGTTCCTTAGTCACAAGGAAGGCATGTATAGTTTCAAAATGATTCTTCACAACTGAGATTCAGGCTAAGTTACTTTTTTTTCTTTAATAACCTATTTCATTTCTCTTCAAGGTGATCTCCCTTCTTCCTTTAAGTGACTACCTGCACGCTTTTTCCTCAATACCTAAGGAACATAGCTTCAACCTTGAAAATCATCACATCACTTTTTTCTTTTTTTTTCTTACTTTGCCTAATGAAAAAAAAAAACTAAGCAGAATAGTGGCAATGACATAATCTGAGGTCCACAAGTACAGATGAAGTCTGTGTGAAGACATCTTCCCCAGCCACATTCGAAATTTGCTTATGTTTGTATACAGACACATGTGAAAGAACATAAGGAAAACAGCATCTTTCACATAACAAAATAATAATAATACAAGATAGAGGTTTTGGCATACCTTTGACGGTGGCCAGTAACTGTCTGTTAACAGCAAGCAAACCAATGAACTGTGGATTTTTAAGACTGCATTGGCCCTGCAAGGAGGACTCTTTCATTTCCCATACTTTGTCACTAGCCATAGAGCTGGCTGACATAATGGACTTTTACAACGAGCTCAGAAGCAATTGGCAATTAAGTGGTTTGAAGGGGTGCTTCTGGGCTGCCGTGAAAGGCTTCAGGTGTGAAACGCTTGTTTTCAAGAGCACTAAGCAAAATGTATAGTTGCTTTCAGGGGCCCCCTTGTCCTTCTGAAGGAAGGGGGAGAGATGGGGGAAGCAAGGACACTCAAGAGCAATTTGCTATTCAGTGCCTGAATGCTGTGTGCTTTTTCTCTCCCCCCTCCCCATCCTTGTGTGGCTCGTAAGGAGGGCAGATTGCGATGGCACAAACAGCTTTCGGCACAATGGCAGATCAAGAGAGAGGCAGGGAAAATGAGGCAGAGAGAGAATGGGAGCCTGAATGAAGTAAGGATGGTTTGATTGTTAATTGTGGGTAAATGTGTTGCAAGAGTGAAAAGGGTTCATGGACTACTTTAAAACTATACCCAAGCAATAAGTACAGAGTGTGGGGAAATAAGGAGATGTTCCTGACCCTTTTAAGAGCTATAGTAGTGCATCTGGCCCACTTGAAAAGTAAATTGAGAACTGTTAAAAAGATAGGCAAATACATTTGTGTGCATTATATACTTCCATTTCTAAAGAAACCCTGACCAGCAAATGCACTGGGATGGCATACACACAATATTCTTTTCTCCAAGGATTACTTCACCCATAGGACAAAAACAAAACAAGCTAGAATGTGAGCATGCCCTAATAGACAAATATTTAAAATACAGATTTTTTTAAAGGTGAATAAAAATATGTTTCTATTCTAGGACAAAATATATTTGTTCTAAGGCTAGCACAAGGGTAAAGAAAACTTCAAACAGAACTAAGGGAACAATATCCTTCATGAAGACTGTTTCATGTCAGTTTTCCTTGTATGACCTTTACTTCTAACATATTGATTTTTTCCTAACCCAGCCTTGCTTTGCAGAAAAAAGGGGTATTGAGTCTTTGAGCTGCTTACATATCACTATTGTACATGCATTCTTAAAGGTGAAGGATCCCCTTTCAGAAGATGACTATCTGACTGACAATATGATTAGAATTGTCTGAGGACTTTTCATTTTAAATGAACATATATCAGTATGGAGCAAGGGGAGGGGATGGGAAATAGCTCAGATAGCGCTAAGTTGATGAAGTGTTTGTGCAAGAGACATGCTCAGTTATGCCCTTTTGTGTTTTGGCAAGGAAGGTGAGATTGTAGGGGAAACCAGAAACATAGCTCTTGGACCCCAGCAAGAAACTGCTTTTTGTCTTTCAATCTGCAGACCTCCCTAGATGTCTGCTCAGGGGTTTCTCCCTGTTGCTTCTGCAACATTCCAAACAGGCCCACATTCTCAACACAAGCAACCTACATCAGATTAACCTGAAGAGTTCATTTACATCCTCACAAAACTTTGTGTGTTAAGAAATCATAAAAGTAGAGCTACTGTCTATTTAAAGTGGAGAAAAGTGGCTCTGGATTAAAAATATTCTACCAAAATAGGGCTTATTCTACAAATGAAGGTACATCTATATTCTCCCTTAAACTACGATTCCCTTCTCACTTGTATTTCTGTGAATCAGAAGCAACACTAATTCATTCATTGAGCTAGCCCTTGTGAAGCCAGCACAAAGAAAAGGAGGATCGCACCTCTTGTCAGTCTTTCCTTTACTCGTCGTGAGAGAAATGTCATTTTTGCTTGCAAGAAAACACCGCAAATTCTAACAGCAAAAATCAAGAAACCTTCATTCATGCATGCCTGGGTTGAAAATGCACATACTGAAACCCTCTAAAGTTTAGGTACAGAGCCATTACTCAGAGATGTCAATGGAAATCTTTCCATTGGTTTCAGTGGAAGCTAAGTCAGTCTCTCTGTAAATTTTTTCACTCACAATACCAAGTTATAGTGCTCCAAAAGTGTGCACACAAGGGGCTGTGCTTAGCAACCTACACATGCAAGTGCAAGCCAAGTCACAGCACCTTTGGAACCAGGGCTTTTCAGATGCAAATAAACTCACACTGGACTGGTTTTACCAGCTGTGGGGTTCAATGCACTCAACCCCCCACCCAGAAGTGAGAATGGCACAGAAAGCTGTAAACCAACTGGTGCTCAGCTGCAAGTGTGTTGTGCTTGCGCAGACTGTTGCATAAACAAAAGAATTTATTCACAGCGTGATGGACATGAATTTATGCATGTAACCTCTGGCTCATGGAGATGAATCTAGATCCTTTGGCTGTTTTGTGCATCACTATTCAAATTTTAGAAACCTGAAATGTGTACAGGTAACATGGAGAGTTAGATGGAAAAATAAAAATAAAGACATAATGAGAAAAAAATCAGAGAAAAAATATTTCCATTAAAGTCTTCTGTGTCTCAGTTAATGTTTCATTTTTGAAAAAAATAAAGGGGAATTAAAGAAAACTTTTAAAATTCATATAAAGTGTGATGAAAAGCAGGAAAGTGAGAGAGAAAGTGTTTCGGCACTTCCCACCATGGATGCAGCTGAACTGACATTTTTGAATAAAAATTTTTAATTACCTGTAAAAATATGACATTTTATTTTGGCACAGCAGAGAGCTTTCTCCTTGGAAGACAGAAGTTAATTTACAGAAAAAACTCAAAATTAATTTTTTTTTAAAAGTGCTCGTAGAGGAAAATGCAAAATTGATACCTGTACAGCACCTACTGACCGCACTCAAATGCCCAACCAATTCAGTGTTAATCACAATTAAGGGGAGGGGATTTAGTCCTCTGCTACTGAGCTGTGGCACAAATAGGCCCTTCTTGCTTACATTTTAACCAGGGAAGGTAACAGGGCACGCGATGAATCTCATGGTTATTGCTCTGTACAACACTAAGCACATTCTAAATCACACAGAAAAACATTTGCTGCCTGCAGCTATTTTAACGTAAGGGCCAGATATATTGAAGCTGCACCAAGTTTCCCCTATCAAATTACACTCAAACTCCAGCAGAGTTGTCAGACTTTCTACTGCTCTTATTCTTCTGATTCTTTCCCACCACAATATGGGCATGCTGTAGCGTCTCTCATCTAAAAATGAAAACATACACACTCTAGCCCACTCCTGTCTCTCCAATCACTGCTTCCTCTCATTTTCATTGTACAAGCTGTTTATAGCTGCTGTCAGTTCTCCTTCCATTTTGTCCTAAACTGTTCCTAATCTAATTTCTGCCCGTTACACTCAATTGACACAGTTCTCACCGGAGTCTCTGGTGACTTCTTCTTAGTCAAAGCTCCAACCATACCCTTCTCATTATGCCAAAGTCCTTTTGACACAGTTTTCCATGATGTTCTTCATTAAAGTTTGCTATACTTTGACTGTCATGACACTGACCTTTCATGCTCTCCTCTCACCTTCTAGCCGTCCTGACACTGCTCAAGTTTCTGTGAAGGTTTTGCCTTCTCAGTTGGACCCATTTTTCTTCTTCCTACCCTCATCTTTGGGCCAGTTCAGCTGAGAAATTAAATTACCATCTTTACACTGATGACTCATAGTTCTCCATTTACTCCAGATGTGCCTCCCAAGTTAAATCTCTTCTCAGCACCTCCACCCAGAAATTTAGAAGCCATCTCAAGCTTAGTGTAACAGAGCAACAAGCATTTGGCTCCCCCAACACTACCTCTTTTTTAGTCACCATGGAGATCACCACTATCCTGCCTGTTTCTCAGACCTGTAACCCAGCCTTTACCTTTGAAGACAACCTCGCCCTAAGTACTTATCAAAAATACAGCCTTGTCTGTTCTGACTAAAACTGTTGTCATCTTGCATCGTGATTAACAAAACATCTTTCTCCTCAGCTTTGACAAATGCAACCTTGCCCCACTCACATCCTTTCAGAATATTTCCATAAAGATTACTTTTCCTAGCCCATTGCTTTGACCATGTCACCTCCCTCTTTACATCCCTCTACTGCTCTCCCCCGCCAAACTGCATCAAAACATAAGCTACTTGTCTTCACTTTCAAGGCCCTTCAGAGATTATACCTATGCTACCAATCATCTCTTTTTCTTTGTCAGGATTCTGAACCTCATCTCCAAGGAGCCAGTAATGCCAGCTGCCATCACACACTTGTTATATTTTTCAAACAAGCACCTTTCCACTGTCACACATTCTGCCCTTCACTCCTGGGAGAAAACATCTATAGAGACACCTCATTATATGACTTCAAATCCTTCTTAAATTTTTCCTTTTTTTCTGAGGTCTGTAAAAGCCCTGAGAACTGTCCGGCTGCTGCTAGGATAAGACCACTGCCAAACATGCTAACTGGTATTAAGCTATTCATTCTAAATCCTTTTTGTATGCAGGTATCACCTCCCCTACAAACACGTAAGTTGTAAGCTCTTTGGGGTACGGATCATCTTTTTGATTTGTGTTTGCGCAGTGTGTAGCACAACAGAGTCTTGACCCTTACCATATTCTATGGAAGTAAAAGTGGCGAATGAGATGTTAGAGAAAGGGTTAATCAGTTTACATCAATTAGTTGGTAACCAGATACCTTTCTGGGACAAATTACAAGCTAATTAGACTGTCTTAATGATGTCATGTTTCCATCTTGCACTGTACTTGTTAAGACCGTTGTAGTGCCCTGCTGAGAAAAGCGTGTGGGTGGAGTTTCTGTAAAATTGATCTTTTTTCCTCCCAATTTTGAAATTTTCATTATATTTTTTCCTTTTTAATTATACATCTTCAAAAAAAAGACACAAAGAATTTTCAAATTTAGGTTTTTAAAAAAGAAAAGTATCATCCTTCCAAGTTAGGTTTCTACTAGCTCTATTCTGAATTTGTCTTTTCGGCTTATAGACTCTTTCGGATTGTGACTACATGACTATATTCTGTTCCTTCTGGGGGTCTGGAGTTTTGTTTGGTGTATTTATTTTTTTTTCAAGTCAAGAATAATCTTCATGTTTGCTCCCACCAACTTCTACAGTTATTAATCCAAAAAGCTCAACAGAAGTAAATACAATTACACACTTGAGGCCAAATAAGTTACTTCAGGATGGTAAACTTTTTGATATACATCATTTTATTCTCACTGTTGCTATCTAATTTAACAATTAGAAGTAATCTCTAATAAAGCCAATAATTAGCAGTAAATTTAATAATTATCAACAGAAGTTAGCACTGAAAAAATACTCTCCATGCTGAAACTTCTTTGTAAGCCAAGTGTTATTGCAAAATATGCTGGTATTTAGGAAGAAAATTACTTGTATTGTTACATCCCCAAGCTTTCATTTCTTTTTGGAAGGTATGTGGCTGTGATTTGTGTAATACTATATTTGGAGCAAAATACAACACACAGAATTTGAACGTGCAGAGGCACACATACAGATAAGAGAAGCTATATTTAAGGCTGTATTTTACTACTTACTACATCAGATATCTTTTGAAACAATTTTTCAAAACAACGAATAGCTGTCTCTGTAGATCACCCATGAACCATCATCACCAGAAACTCTAGGAATGGCTCCTTCTTGCCTAAGAGGACAGCCTCAGTGACCAATGAACTCTTAAATACTTTGCCCTATATTGAAAGACTTTCAACACAGAGTTAGTAAACATGCATCCCTTCAGGACTGGTTTTTTGTGACCACAGTGTTTACTGAAACTTCATCTGAAAACTTATTACCTGTACTGTCCTCCCTGCAGCTTGCATTTCATCTGCATTAGTTCCTTGGAAGGAAATTAGCTTATCTATCAAAGCTTAGACTTTGCCATTACCTCATGAGTGCTCTTCAGAAAGTACCAGATAGGCACATGCTCATAATTTCTCATGCACATAATAGAAAAACCCCGGAAATATTGAAAATATGCTACTACTAAATAATAGAATTTAAATTCTGGGACATGCACCCCAAGATCCTCTTCTGCTGCAGGGCTTTCAAGTGAGTTACTAATGCTGCCTTTTTTTCTTCATCATTGAAACAAAATGAAGGAAAGATAACAGAGGTTTCTTGTTTGTCTCTTTCCTTCTCAGAGGTTTGGGTTTTTCCTCCAGAGATTGTTTATATTCCGGAAATAATGCTACTTTGTTGCAGTTGTGGTTTCTTCCATGAGAGGACAGGCACACTCGTAGTTTCAGCATGTGGGCTGACCCGTGGTAACTGTCTACACATGCTCCAGGGTCCAGAGAAATTCGAGTTGTCTTGATTTCAGGAAATGTGGCCTAAACAAGTTTAAATAGTTAGAATTTCCCCCAGACCACCAGCATGCGCATGCCTGGCAGTTACCACAGATGAGCTGACGATGCAGCTTTTTCTGCAGTTAAGCTCTAAATAAGTTATTTCTTCCTTCTAAAAATGATCTCATTAAGTAAAATTATCCTATTGTTTCACCACTATCTTCTATAAACCCATCTAAATACCAGTTTAAAACCTAACACCAAGCAGTTATTTCTGTTGTTACCATATGTTGCATATAAGCCCTGTTAGGCTTGTGCAAAGAACTTGTGTACAGTCTGTCCAAAAGTGAAAAGGGCAAGGCAAAAAAAACCTCTTAATCCTATACCACCCCAGAGATCTTATAATTGGCTTGTTCTGGCTGCATTCAATTGGAACTATCAGCAATTTTTCAGGAAAATCTCATTTCATTCCCCAAAGGTTCATTGACATACTCCCTTCTGGTCAGAATAAATGGGGGGGGGGGGGAAGTGCTTTTTTGCAAGGATTTCTGTGGTAAAAGTCAAATATTTGTGCTAATTCTTTGGAGCCAAACTAATAAAAAAGTTAGGAAGACAACAGGTACAACAGCCAATGTTATCACCACACTAAACCTAAACACTTAAATATCCAAGTGATGAGCTGATATAGAGCAAAATATATCCAAACAGCATTTACAATGCATTTCTACATTAGCCACGTCTTTAACTATATCGTGTTAAGAATAATAAGTTGGCAGACAAGAGGAAAGGCACAGAGATGAGAAATGACTTCTCTCAAGGCAGATAGCAGGTAGAGGGCAAAGCATAAATAGAACTGAAACACTTCTGACTTTTTTTTCCATTAGATCATACTGTCTCTCCATAAATAGGACTTAACGCATCCTCAAATGCATTAGGTTAAAATCATGACTTGAAATGTTTTCAGAGAGTAGTTACTGTACTTGGTGCATCATATTTCAAACATAAAAGTCTCATCTGTACTTTAACAAATTCATTAATAAGTTATCCAAAGACTTATATTTGTAAACAAATGTTTAAATATGCACTTATATGTTTCCTATATTTAACCATGTCAAAAAATAAACTGAGACACATTTTTTAAGTAGCCTCTATTTCAAAAAATATTTTTCTTTAAAAAATCTTGCTCTTTTGCTCAAGAACTGAATACCAGCATAGACAGATAGTTCTGTTGAACTTTATTACGGAAAAGGTTCAGACTATCATGACATTCTTCTGTACCCCAGTATCAGCAAGTCAGTGTTTTAATTGAATATAGTTACCTACAGAAGTTCTTATCAGTGGACTGTACTGAAGAACTGAGGATTCAAAACAGAGGGTAAACCTAGAATAAAGTCTCAGTGATCCAACTTAGTCCTTAAGCAACACCTCATTTTCTCATAGTAGGAGCTACACGCACTTAAACAGTACTGCCTATATAAAAAGAAAACTTACAGCATCAAGATTAATGTCTGAATTGCTGATTCAGACCCTGAACAAGGTCTTCTGATTTCAGCTCATTAGCAGTTCTATTTTTGTGGGCGATGCAAGGAGGAAGAGGGCTACTAGTTTCACCATTACAATGCCACAGTACTTATAGCAACTGCAATACAGCTTCAAAAGGGCTACAAAGCTGCCGCTTCGCAGCAGCGTCCCATTCTTAATTAACATTTTTGGAAACACTGCAATTCAGCTGTATGGCCATTCCATCTCAATTGATAGCTGACTGGAAGTGGTTTTCACAGCTGGGCTGCCGATCCAATGCCCAGGGAGGCTGCAATATCCCTAATTTTGCAGTACTGTTTACAGCCGTAATTAATATTTCTGGAACTACTGCACAGCAGCTCAGTGACCACGCTGTCTCACTTGATAGCCAGTTAGATTCTGTGTTAGAACGGAGCTCTAAACCTTGTGCGTGCACCAGCACAAATATCTGATGCTGCCACGAGTCACAGTTTTGACGTCTCTGCAGGTTACTTGCTAATATCACTGTTACTTTATAGTTCATGGCAAGCCTTCCAGTCACCCATGTCTGGGGATTGCAACACTCCCACTGACCTCGATGGGACCAGGGCTAGTTTCCTGGCTGCATGGTCTATGCTTTTATAGTGATCTGCTTTTATAAAAGAGGTTTTTAAAGTTCATAGAACTCGTAACTCAGACAGTAACAGCCCACTGTGTAAATATGTCTGTACACACATAAAGTAATATATTATCAGCTCATTTAGAAAAGGGAGACTTGGTCTGGCACAGCAAGAATACATACTCTTCAATTGAGATAATTAATATGGCTTAATTATATATGTCTGACAGAAGCTACATAGAAGTTTAAAACACTAAAATGCATTATAAGAGTTTTGACTCTGGCATCTTTCTGCTGTATCGTCTTATTGAGCGTGGGACATGACAGTGGAATTTTAAACTAGATGCATACTTTTACATTCCTGCCAAAGAATTCATATTTCTAAGGACCTCCATCAACTTTACTGGACAAACTTTAAGAAAAAACTTTTGGTTTTGGTGATAGAGCATGAAGCATATCCCTGACAAAACTAGAATATGCTCAAAATAGAAAGTTTGTGTAGGTGCTAATGTACGTCATATTTCAAAAGCTATGCATTCATGCTTTTTACTGAAAGCAAATCAGGCAAAACCATCAGATTACTTCCCACTATATTTCTAAAGTTCAGAGATCATACGCAGCAAAAGAGTCGCATGAAACGTCATAAGATGCAGTAAAACAGAAGTCAGCTCTGGCTCAAGTTGTGGATTTCTCATTTGATGCTTTTGTTTGTTTAGGGCTTGTTTTTTCCCCCTCTGCACAATTTACAAAGTATCTATTTGATGATACAGATTACCCATGTGCTTAATGCTGATTTTCAAGGCAAATGGCATAAAAGAGGAATTTGTTCTATGCACGTTCTGCTTTGTAACAAATATTCCCTTGCTTACTTTATATCTCTTGTTATATTAATCTTGTTCCCCTGGAATGAGAAAGTGCCTGTGAATGGGGTGGGGGATTGATTGTTTGTTTGTTTTACTTCTAACCACCAACTGAAACCAAAGGCATTAAAAGTGCCCAATGAGGGGAATGAGAGAAGATCACGAAGTCAGGCCACTAAACAAAACAAAAGTGTGTGTGTATGGGGGGAGGGAGGAGATTAATCTTATTAGGATCGTATATCATGAGGTTGTCAGGTGTGAAAGCAAACGAATGGCCTCTGTTTATCTGAGCTAAACCGTGCGGTTCACCAAAAGACTCACTCCAAGCAGGGTTGGTTGTTTTTTTTTTTACCCTTAATAAATTGGCTAAGTCGGTGCAGAATGTTGATAATGAAGTATGTGCAAGGGAGGTCTGAGCTCTTACCTTCCAGTGTTTAGATGCAACCAAGATTCCCCCCCCCCTTCTTTTTTTATCACAGCTGATTCAGAAAGCCCTTTGGAAAGATGAAGTAGGTAGAAATCAAAATAAATGGATTCTATTAAAACCAGCAATGCATCAACTGCTTGATAAAGTGATTAATAAACAGCTTAGGATGGTGATTGATTAAACTCTTTAATCAAAGTGCTAAACTGACTTAATATGGATAGTTTCAACATGTTCAAAGTATACATTTTCTCAGCTGAGGGTTCAGAGTTGTTTATGTAACTTTTCTGAAGTGTATCCCCTAGGTCTAACCTGCAGATAGCTAGGACTGTGGAATGTGTAAGTATTATAAAGTGCCATACACATCGCATTAGTCGCTGAAAGTTTGCAAGCAAATTACACTGTTTTCACCTGACAATATTTCTTCCACAGAATTTTAGGTGCAGCATTGGTTTATGTTATAATAGGACTTCTCAAAGAGCACAGTACAAAACAAAAATCAGCTTTTTAACTATTCTATTGAGGACGATAGGGCCAAAAAGGAATGAATGTGGAATCTAACCATTAACAGTAGCAGAAGAGGATTATTTTGTGCGAAAGAGAATTCACGTATTTAGTGCAGAAGAGCGCATTTCATTTGCTTCAATCTGATGTCATTTGTCACACAACCAGTCATCAGCTGGGTTCATTAGCTTAATTCACTCTTCCAGGATCCATAGGAGGGTCTACAATTTCGATACACAGACATGCACGTGCCCAGTATCACCAATTCTCAAACTTTGTCATCTGAACACATAGCATATCAGCTGTCATTCAGAATTATAAAATAAAAAAAATTTGAAGTATGACCTGAATATATCAAAAAGCTAAAAACAACCTTAAAATGCCAAAACCAACTGCAGAAAACTAAAGTCTGTCTTGCTTTTTATGCCAGCATCGGGGGAGGGAGGGGAGGGAGGAATCCTGACTCACAAGCTTTCAAGGCCGCCTAATGGTTTTGAACATTGAGATCTAGAAAGTTTTAAAATCCCTATACATTTATTTTTAGAACTGGAACTTTGGAGCCTTTTCTCCTTGTTTTTTTGTTTTTAAATAACTGGTGGCTATTAAAAATAAAGAATAAGCTGCCTCTTAAACTGGGCATTTCACTGCAGTAAAAACACATGCAAAGAGAAATATAAGAGGAAGAGCACCCACTGTGTTTGCTTCAGTCTGAAGACTTGTGATAGCTCTGGAAGCCTGGACTGTAATCTAAACGTCTGTAGCCTTGTAAAAAGTAATAAAGGTTAGTATACTTTTAATGCACCATAACAATTTTTAAGCCAAACTATCAATCACTATTACATAGAGCTCTCTTCCTGCATGCATGCCAAAGTGTTTCAGGTAGCAATATAATTATCCTGTTATGAGCATATATAAAACAAACACCCCGTATAAGACCTTGCAATAGCAAGGTGCTTCACATTCAGAATCCCTGGAGGAGGGGAAATTCTGCAAGAGAAAACTAATAATGTGTAATGGTCTGAGTGAATCTGCACAGGGATTTTCAATAGTCTCGTCATTGTAAAATATACGGGACAAACAAATCACTTAAATAGCTTGGAAAGTGGCTGTGCAGTGTTTTATAAACAATCAATAAAGCTTTAAAATCAATATCTTGATGAACCACCAGCCATTGGAGGTTATTAAGCAGAGTGACTTTTCTATAGGAATATACAATTGCAACAGCTATTTGACAATGAATTCATGCCTATCCAGCTCCACCATTGAAGTAAGCCAGGTATCTATAGGAAAAGCACCATGCCATACACACATCATGCACACAGTGCTATGTAATGGAGCAATTTCTTCCATACTGTGTTGTCACCTCAGCCCTGCACTATGAAGACTAAGGCTTTCTGTAGAGTTATAAATTCTACAAGCATCAGCTACTCAGTTTCCCAGATTTAGTTACAAGGCTTTCATTCAGAGTACCAAAAGGCAGAAAACAGAAATTAAATTTATACAGAGGCTGTTGCAACTACGGGCTTATTTCTGAAGCAGTAATAGACAAATGCTTATTTAATATGTAAAAACTTCGGTGAATAATATGAGGAACTTCATTACCCAACAACAGCAATCCAGACATTTGCCCATAGATGAAACCAAATAAAAACATGGGTACGATGGGGAAAGGCGATGGACACTCGCACTATAGAAAACATTTCCACAATATAAGAAGCTGGACTTTAGGAAGGATGTGGTATTGCCTCATAGAAAGATATAAGCATCATGCAAAGCGTAGGAAAAAAAGACAGAAGGCTGTTTGATAGGTATAATCAAAGGCCAAAAGCCTCTCACATGAGCAGCATATTTTATTTCTACAGTGTGCTTGATACCCTCTACATTCAAGTCTCTTGACAAGCTGTATTTAACTGACATAAACAATTCACAGCGCCACCTATCAAATGCAGTTTTATAAAAGAGACAAATTAGATAACTATATGCACAATTCTGTGATGTATCTGGGAGTCACCTATGGTACTTCCTGCTACCATTTTCAAAATACGTCTGTATTTCAGACAATGTTATAATGCAATTAATATTGGCTAGCTGTAATTCTGTAATATTATTTTTTCAGTGTCTCAGTTTAATAAGGTATGTTGGGTTTGCGTGGCAAGGTTTTGCTGGCAGGGGGGCTACAGGGGTGGCTTCTGTGAGAAGCTGCCAGAAGCTCCCCCTGTGTCTGATAAAGCCAATGCCAGCCAGCTCCAAGACGGGCCCGCCGCTGGCCAAGGCCAAGCCAATCAGCGCCTCTGTGATAACATATTTAAGAAGAAGAAAAACACTTAGAGAGAGCTTTTGCAGCCAGAGAGAGGAGTGAGAAGATGTAAGAAACTCTGCAGACACCAAGGTCAGTGCAGATGGAGGGGGAGGAGGAGCTCCAGGCACTGGAGCAGAGATCCCCCTGCAGCCCGTGGTGAAGACCATGGTGAGGCAGGCTGTCCCCCTGCAGCCCATGGAGGAAGGATGAGGGGGTGTAGAGGTTGCACCTGCAGCCCGTGGAGGACCCCACACCGGAGCAGGTGGAGGCACCTGAAGGAGGCTGCGGCCCGTGGGAAGCCCACGCTGGAGCAAGTTCCAGGCCGGACCGGTGGACCCGTGAAGAGAGGAGCCCACGCCAGGGCAGGTTTGCTGGCAGGACTTGTGACCCCGTGGGGGATCCCACGCTGGAGCAGTTTGCTCCTGAAGGTCTGCACCCCATGAGAGGGACTCCATGCTGGAGCAGGGGAACGATGAGAGGAGTCCTCCCCCTGAGGATGAAGAAGCAGCAGAAACACCGCGAGATGAACTGACCATAACCCCCACTCCCCGTCCCCCTGTGCCGCTGAGGGGGGGGAAGGTTGAAGCCGGGAGTGAAGTTGAGCCTGGGAAGATGGGAGGGGTGGGGGGAGGTGTTTTAAGAGTTGATTTTATTTCTCATTCCTCTACTCTGTTTTGCCTAGTAATAAATCAGATGAATTCCCTCTCTTAAGTTCGGTCTGTTTTGCTCGTGACGATAATTAGTGAGTGATCTCTCCCTGTCCTTATCTCGACCTACAAGCATTTTGTTGTGCCTTTTCTCCCCTGTTTAGTGAATAAGGGGAGTGAGAGAGCGGCTCTGGTGGGCACCTGGCCTTCAGCCAGGGTCAACCCACCACATAAGGGCACCACCATTTGGAGTTTTCCCTCTACTTACCTCTTCTAGAAATCTGTATCTCATTTCTATTTGCATGTATTGCAAGACTGATTCCTTTTAATTCCTCGTGTTATGGCAGGTTTTGACAAGTAGGTGATACTCAACAGAGCAAATATAAGACCTAGAAGGCCATGAAGAAAGGAAGATTCTTTCATTTCTTTTATTATGCTTATTCCTACCGTATCTGTCCACCTCATTACTCAGTGTGGAATTTATAGATACATGCACCCGTATCTGCAAGAACTCCTTTTCATTGAATAGGGAGAAAGGGTCAGAGAGACAACAGCGTAAAGAGATTATGGCCATTCTCAGTCCCAGTGAGATTCCCCAGAACACTTTTTATGAGCACAGACTTGGGACCAGATTTGCAAATGACAGCACAGTGAACTCAGGTTAAGTTCTGAATACTATCAATTATCATAACAATATGAAAACAACTGCTTAACTAGGAGTAATTTAATAAAACAACCTTAATTTCTGTCAGTTAATGCAACTGATTGTTTTGCCCTGTACAACTTCCAAGAATAATGACTACCTTGGGCAAAAATCATAAGCATTGGTATAGTACAAGAAAGCCACTGGTTTTGCAATATTTACAGTGCCATTCAAAACAGAAAGCACCAGAAAGTAAGAGTCATCTTTGTCTGCAGGCTCCTGCAATACCAAAGTATTTGGATTCACGTACAACTTCTAAGGAAAACGCCTCCAGTATCAGCTGCAGCACCTTGCAGCTGGCCGTAAGAGTTATGAGGGTCAAAACTTTTTTTCTTCTACAGTTGAGGCATGAGAGCCGAGATTTTTAATCTTGGATTCATATGATTTTTGAACACAGAAGAGTCTTTCCTCAGTATGGTGTCCTTTGTCAATAAAGTTAAGCACTTTCTATGTTCTTACTGGCTGCTGCTGCGAGAGTAATGAAAGTCGTATTTCAGTCTCCAACTTAAGCAAAATACAATTTTTAGTATCTAATCCAAAGGCCGTGAAAGTCAAAGGAACCTTTCCACCTCGCAAACCTTGAATACACTAGAAAGACTTCATACAGTCTCTGACTCTCTCGCAACGCGCTCACCATTCAGCATCTTCAATTTTCTGGCGCGCTTGAAACTTTTATGTAAACCAGATTTTAGACAAACATTTTCATCAATCCACCTCTGCCTATATGTTCAAAGTTTTATCAAATTTTTCTTTGCTGCTATCTGAATGCTATGTGGGAAAGTTGAGATTTATCCTTTCACTTTTTAGAAAAGCAGATCTTAGTATAGACATCTAGGACTCTGTGTTCAGACGACAGCAAAGAAAGGAAGCATTTGCTTTCTGCATCTCTAAACCACCCAGCGTATGAAAGTTCAAAGAAGGACTTTATCCCTTTGCTTTTCCTTTTAAGAATGATTAATGATTCCAATACAACCAAACTATGAATTCCCTTTTATAAATATATTGTACGAAGGAAAGATGGGAAGACCCTATTTTTTTTTTTAAGGGGAAACAATATTTCTGCATGTGTATGTTCAGGGCTAATGAGCAACACCATCTGCAAGGCTGGAATATTTTCACACTCCTTTCTATTATACAAAACAATAAACCCTCTCCAGCTGATTTCTCTCATTGTAGAATGCAAATTGCCTATAAAAGACCTCAGGGTGTGAGAAGACACTTATCAAACAGATATTACACATGCTCTCATACCAACTATGCTATCAACTACGCAATTTTAAATATATTAAGGATAAAAAGGTATCAACAAACCTGCTTTTTGTGGTTATAATAATCATGATCTGAAGCACCTCTGTTTGTCAAGCCATTGCTTAGGATACCAATCTTTAAGATAGCATCTGCTTCATGCTAGGTGCAGAAGTAAATTTTCATTAAAAGAGCTGAAAACAAAATTAACTGATTTTTAACGTGTAAAAAGGGAGTACTTTCACCTTGATGTAACAGATGCTGTAACAGAACACTGAAAAGCCGCATCTTATACAAAAGTTTATTGTATAAAGGTAAACATACTATTAAAGAAACTGAGTTCATTAACATTTTGATGCAGAGTCACATTTCCAAAAATTACAATCATTGCTTGTAACTGAGTGGTGCACTGGTGAAGTAACTAATTTCCACAAAGGAACTAATTTCTTGAGTTTGATTGCAAGATCTTCCCTACTCAAGTAATTCCAGAAATCAGGTGTGGATCTTTAAAAAAATGGGAACTTAATGAAGTAACAGACTTAGCAGAACAAACCAGATTAGTGTCATCAGCCTAAACTGCTCAAGCATAATCAGTCACCAATTTCAGTAGTATGGGTTAGTTTTATTTCAATTACTTTGCTTTTAAAGCACAACAGTTAAAAGTCACAGAAAAGACTAACCATGGAGTTCTCCACAACCCAAAATTCAACTTCCTTGTTCTTACAGGGAAGCAATTAAGATCCAATCATTTTTAATGCATCATAAATAATCTTCACACTTGCTGTTAAGTTAATTAATATAATCAGTAATGCCAAACGCATCAAATGAAACTTATTTTGCAAACATGCAAAATGTTCTGCCTCATTGCCTCTGTATCAAAATTAAATGTCATTTTGCTAACAACTTTTGCAAAATTTTAATTTTAGTCCCTTTTATTCACAAATCTTACCCCCCCCCCAAAAAAAAAAAAAATGATACAACTAATCCAAAGTATAGTTGGGTTTTTTTTCTGACAGACTCCAAGTGTCATGGAAACACTACTTGAGCACTTACAGCCTGATTCTGCAAAAAGTTCTGGGGTCAAGTTACTTATGTCCTTAAGTGTTCCATATCAAAGTATTGGGTATTACTCATTGACCTTCGCTGAATTGCCAGAAATGGCTTTTATGTGAAATGAAAGTAGATGGCTAAAGTGTTCGTTACTACCAATGCAAGTGAAAAATAAAATAATTACCTATAGGAATTACAAGGAAAATAACCCTATAATATGCAAGAAGTGAAATTTCACTTTTGGAATAGAAAGTTCATAACTATTTTGATGACCATGGACCTGCACTCAGCTTTCTCATTCTGTGCACAGAGTTCACACATTCATATGATAATTGCTCAAAACCAAAAGATACAGAGAATAATTGTAGGGTTTATTTTGTGTTCCTGTGCACCCTGGGAAATCCAAGTGTGGAGCGGTTCACAGGCTGAGAGGCGCCACTAGGATGCTGTCAACTAAACACAGGGGTACAGTGAATCTATATGTGCCTGATACATTGCACGCATTTGGGGGTCTGGTCCAGGCTCTTCCAGACCCTCCCCAAAAAGAGGGTTACATTCTCTCCCCCTGTAAAGCTGCCTGGAAGTTTTTCTGCAGAGTTTTATGCCTACCAGCAGAGAGTTGAGTTCTTACAAATGCTACATTATTCAATGGCTGTTTTTCTGCATTGCCTCAATATTGAACACACATAAGAAATTTCATTAAGTGATATCCAGGATCCTGCCAAAGTGAAAAAAATAAGAAGAATCACCTAACATTTCAATGTTTTTTCAACTCATTAGAAGGTGGGGACATTATTTAGCAGCTATTCTATGTGCTGTTATAACAATTAGGCTTGTCGGAAACTTCCATAGGCCAGATCGACATTTTATTCATAGAGGATTACTAGGAAATCAAGTATGAGAGTGAAAAAAGTAAGAAAGTTGCAAGAGTGGCAACCCATGCTCCTCCACAGGCTAACAGCTGACACGCTTGGGGGTAGTTCCTGTATACATACAGCACTTGGTTCTTCAAAACATTAAAGTAACTAGTAAAACTGTTACAAAGAACATACTGAGCACTGTTTAAGTTCCCCTTTTTGTCAAATATCTATGTACATATCATAGGTTTTAACAATTTACTCTAATTACAGATCTTCAAATAAATTTGCTATTTGATAGACTACGTTAGTTGTTCCTCAAAGTGTCCATGGCAAGTACTGAGCAATAATAAGTTAGTAACTGAACTGTGATATTTACTATTACATCACAAGTCTTTGTTTCTCTGAACAGAAAACAATCTCCCTCCTTCAATGCAAATAAAGTTTCCTTTCAGAGTTTTTAACACTGCTGTCCACCACCAGTGCATCTAATATAAAACCAACAACAAAATTTCTAGTGGCCTTCATGAATTCAAGCTTCTATGTTTCAAAAGGAAAAAAAACACAGTTGCTCCTTGCACAACATTGTAAAATATATTCATTTACTCTTGCCCGCAAATAAAAATCCAGGGTGAAACACAAAGGCAGAGCCCCAAGTGACTTTAATAGTTCTAAAGTTCTACATCATGAATTTATTCATCATCAATGAATTCTGCATCTTTCTAAAAGGCTTAAAAAAAATTACTGCTCGTGGCCATTTCTTTGAACTCCACTTATGTAAATGTTCAGGAACCAGGACCAAAGGGAAATGAACAGATCTAATCAAAACCTCAATTGCTTCTAATTTACAAGCAAGTTTTTCTCTATTTAGTAAAGACCCATGTTTCAATTCTTCAGTGACCTCCCCAGAATGACAAGGAAGAGATTCATCCAGGTTTGAGTTTGTAAAGAGATCAAGACCAAGTCAATGCTGAAGCTAACAGTATTGTTTGGCTTGAATTAGTTTCTATTTTTTTATTAAACACCACAAAAATCCAGGTTATCTGAGCAAAACCCACCCAATTAAAATAAACCCAAATCATAGTATTTCCTGGAAATAAATCATGTTTTTAAATTAAAGTTGCTTGCCCATTAGCTGCAAATCCTACAGCAGATGATCCTAATAGCAAGTTAACTCAAACAGCAGGCAGTACATCACATTGCTAGCAAATCAGAGCTGTTTCCAGCAGCCTTTTCATTATTGGGTGGGTTTTTGTGGGGGTTTTTTTAATTATTTTTTCTTTCTAAAGTCACTTCTTTCACATCAGAAACAATTTACCTCTAGCCAGGTTTTAAATCAGTGATTTCCTGTCAATGCACATTTGCTTTCAAGTAATTATTCTATTTTAAATACACGCAATTCAATATAAGTAAGTTGAAGGATATGAACTGATGCTGAAGTATTTAAGAGCAAACATAAACCATAGAACATATCTTCAGAGCACGCCAGCTTACTACACACCACTGCTGAAACCTTTTATTTTTAATATTAAAAAAAGGACTAAACTCACACATTGTTCCAGAACCCAGTTCAAAGGCCTCCAATAGAACCTTCCCTCCAGTAAGACCTGATTTCCACTTCTGTAACTGGGAAAGTACAGGCAGACCCTGAACCTCATAATGCTATCCCTGAGCACAGGTTTAGGCTGATGGATCTGGGCATTGCAAACACCTGCTGAAACCTGAGGTTAAGAGAGAGAAGGTGCAGAGCAAGTGCACTCATTGCCACTTCATTCTGAGGTGCATCTATACTACCCTTAACATGGGGAACAGACAGCCTTCTAGGATAAGCAGGGCTAGAGTAACAGGAAGAAAGGGCAAGAAAAGAATTAGTTCAGGGAAACTACATCAGATGGTATGCACTCTTATCTTTTCTCAGAAAGCCAATCTCCTGACATGAGCACACATCCAGCAGGAGAGGCAACCCTGGCATTACTTCTGTTGAGACTGCAATAGTCAGAACCACTGTGAAGCCCACTGTCTTGGCTTACAGAAAGGTAGATGTAGCCTATCTGCTTATTCCTTCTGAGAGAGGTATGTGGGCCTGACTGCAGGTTGAAGAAAGAACTCTTTGGTAATATCAGATTTACTTTTCTGCCACGGAATTAAGTCATCCCAAACAGGACAAACCGTGGATACCCAATCACTCAGACTTGAGAAGAGGCTCATGAATTTCAGCCCTGGCAAATGCAGACTCTCATGCTTCCAAATACACAGAGGCCAAGACACTCATTGACTTTTTGCAGGAGCAGAATCTGGCCCAGATACATGAAACATTTCAAAAGGAGCCTTGACTTGCAACAAGGATCAGTCGAGACAAAAGTATTTGAGTCCGGGCATTGCTAGACAATCTTGCTGGTTGTCAGATCTGCAGTGTAATGACATGTCAATTTGATTCCTTTTGTGCGCGAGCTTGGAGCCTATCTTTGGGCCTGAATTCTTCTGTACTTTAGTTTTTCTTTTGTTCCAGTGGCACTTCTCCCAACATTACTTGACAATGAGTGATGCTCCACAACCCTGATCTTTCACACCCTGTTGGTGACCTATAACTTTTCATGCATAACCTTTGACCTGGGTCCTGACAGTTTGATTTATTGTCCAGTGTTATGATTTATGAGTATCTTCTCAGAATAATTAACGGACAACAGGTGGCAGCATAATAATTTTGATTACCCAGCGGTTCATGAAACCACTACAAAGGTGACTTCATTTACTGAATAAGAAAAGGACAACAATTAAAAATTACACAAAGCAATCCTTTTATGCCTTTTTGTTTTTCACCCTTTGTCTGTGGAACAGAAGACTTTATTTAGGCTCATTGCCTCCCTTCTCAAATACCCAGAACTCAAATTCCTTGCGAAAGACAATGCTTCCCAAATCATGGTCCTGGTAGAATTATTTTGCTGTTAGAAAAACACTTCAATTTCATGTTGTCAGTTTCTATCAAACCAATGAGTTATTTTAAAATCTGTTTGCAAAGCTGTACAATGTGGGCAAAGTTCATTCCGAAGTGTAGGATTTTGTTAACTTACAATTTTATGGAACTGCTAAAGTGTTGTGTCTTGGATTCCACTTATCTGAAGTTAGATCCCCAGTCAAATAGAAAGTATTTCCACAATTCACCTTTTATGTATGCAGAGCTTATCTCTAAAGGTTTTTCCCCATCTCTAATGATCATAGAACAAAAGGAAATTTTACTCCTGTCTCAAATAATTGCTTAAATTTAGGTTAAATGGCAAGTGCTCACTACCCTCGCTTCAGGCCCCATGCTCAGACAAACTTAGTTTAGCTAAATCTGCAGTATCTTCTGAACACCCAACTTCACCCTTTCATCACAAGCAGCTCTCCTGCAGTCATTTGGGCTACATACAGGAGCAGCAGTTAGAATAAAGAATCCATTCTCCAGACTCTGCAGACTAATAGTAATGATGATGCCTACATACAATACCACCAAAAAAAAGTTAGAAATAGACAACTCTGTGCCATTGTATATTTCTGAAAAACAAGCTTAAGAGAATCTGTATTTAGAATATATAAAGACTTAAACATTTTTCTATGTAATCCATAAAGTCCCAAATAACTTCTCCTCCCAAAAACATACCACTATGATGTATTCTTTCTCATTGTTATCCTACATACTGACCTCCCCCTTATTTCAGTTGATCACAATTCCTTAGCACTTTTGATAGACATATGTTGATCAGAAAGAGGACATATCATCCATATGGACAGTGGGACCCACAGCCAGATTTTCAGACCTTATCAATAAGACTTTCAGTGATGTCATTTGGAGTTGCAAGTGTTTAGAACTTCCAAAAATTGAACTCGATGGTGAATAAAGAATGGAGTTCCTGTGTGTTTGCTCAAAGGATATACACTACATTGCAGAACAAAGGCATACTTTAACAGATATTACATACGCAGTTATTCTTAGATATGCTTTTAAATATTGAATAAAATAGGCAGGATAACATGTGGTTTCTTAATCAGATTAAGAGTCTAACATCTAGCAGCATTCAGTGCACCAACGCCAACAGATCGCTGCCAGCACACACCAGCTTGGACACTGGAACAGAGCGCTTCCTTCTCATCTCCCCTAAAAATAAACTAAATGCATTCTAGTGAATTTCAACAGCAAAAATTCTTTGTCACAATTTGTCTGCATGCCCAAAACAGCATATGCAAAATGAATTTTTGTGCTATCACAATGACAATATTATAGACTTATCATTTTTAATTGACTTTGTGACTTATAAAAATATTCCTACAATCCTGCTTTACATCAGTTTTGTAACAGTTTAACACACAGCTATGAAATACTCATTCCTGTTACATTCAAATTTTAAAATATCTGATGGAGGGCCCAGCTAATAAATAAAGCAAAGTTCCCAGAATATTAAAAGCACTCAAGCTTTTGCAAGGATCCTTAGTGGAAAAATAAATAAATTACTGCTTTTGAGATCAGACTTGTTTTATTCCCCTCCCTTCTCCTGAGAACTCAAAGACACCCCTACAACCAAACACTATCATAATGAAGCCAATTTTGTCCTTAGTAGTTTTATCAAACCTTTAATACCACATTAGCTGCTTAATACACAGTGAAAGTAGCAACAGAAAAGCACTAGCACCCAACTACATTCTCAGTAGAGATGAAGGGAAAATTTGCAGCAAATCATTTATCAGATTAATGCAGCTGCTTTTGCTACTCATGAAATAGCCACAAGCTTTCTACAAATGGAATAATAATAACAGTCACAAAAAAATAGAGCATGCATGCCACAGTTTGTTCTAATTAACGCTTTAATTTGGGACAGTGTCTCAGTGGTGATGTGTCTGGTATATCACATGACACCATTTTTCTCTTTGATTGGGTGTTGCAAAGGTATTTGTGGTACAAATTTTAAATGAAAATCTTAAAGGGACAATTGCAAATATAAATGAACACAACTGGTTTTCCCACTATAACTCAGTTATGTAAATACTGACACACATTTAACCAGAGCAATTCATTTAACAATCAAAGTGCTTGAATATTTTCTAATTGTTTCCAACTTTTATTCCACATCAGCTATAAAGTAAAATTAATAAAATTTTAAGAAAATGAAAGCTCACAATGAAATTTCACCAGATTTACATAGATAAATTAAGGCACAAAGATTCTGCATGTTCCATGTCATTGACTCTAGCTTTTCTGGTTTGATTCTCACATGGGAAGTGGCAAGCTTTAAAATGGTATATGCGCTCAAATCATCATGTGATTTTAGTACTTTGTTTCCCATCAATTTTTAAATTAATTATCTGGAAGCAAGCAACGGTTCATTTTTGGTCATAGACTTTTTGATTAGAAGCTATGACCCTTTATGCCTTTTTGGCATGCTCTATACAACACCAATGACATGCAGCGTGACCTCTGACACCTGATTCAACAAAAAGTAACTCCCGGACAGATCTTTCATATTCAGCAATCTCTTTGTTACACCGGGACACTTACCCAATTCCACCCCTTAAAATCCACTATGTCTCCCCATTTTCTCCCCTACCCCCTCCTACTCAGAAACTTATTTGGTAGCAACATTTCTGTCCTTCCATTTGTGTGTCTCCTTCTGTTTTTACAAACTTTACACTATACCATCATCCCATATGTTTGTGCTGCGCACAAGGAGGTTTCTTTAGAAAGCGCTGATGCTAATTATAAATTTAATTTGCATTTTAATTAGAATGGTAGCAAATTAAAAGCGTGGCAGCTGGAGAATTTTGAACGCTTTGCAGAGATTTGGTGTCAGTATCTCCCTGCTTCTGACTTCGCTCTCTTTTCATTTTTCCCCTCACTATCTTTCATTCACACAAACATACTGGCAATTTTTCTCCTCTCTTGTTTCTTTTTTTGTCTATTTTTTATTTCTCCATTTTCCCCCCAAGGATCAAGTTATAAATTATTTCTTTTTTGTACTGATAAACAGTATACTCTTGTCTTGTGCCAGTACACCGTGTACTGTAGTGATAGTGCAGCTTTTAAGTGAGCTTTTGTGAGGCTCTGTCAGTGCTGCCCTATTTTGCTATTTATATCTGCAGTTTATTTACAGGTAGGAATCTATTCTATACCCCCTCGACTAATTTCAAATTCCAAACCATAGCAGCAAACTCTAGCCTAGCCCTAGACATTTCATTTTTACATGCTACAAATTTGCAGTAAGTCTGTAGAACCTTAACAAAAGCCATTCAGAATGCATTGGGGACTGCTCAACTTTATTCTTTACTTAGCAAATGCAGCATTCAATGTGCTTTTGGACAAAAGGCTGAAGTAATCTGTCAGTCTTTTGGTCCATATAATGGCATATATTCTGGCTCTAGTGTCTCCCAGTGCTGTCTTTCATTCGCTATGTGAGCATGTCTGGTTTTAGTACTCACGTGAGCACATTTAGTCAGTTCTGTCATTTTCCCTATGTTGCATCTCCATGGTCATTTTCATTCCTTCTGTTCGCTTCCCCCACGGTGTCCTTGCTCAATAATTTTCATTAATTGATTGACAGCTCTGATAGACCCAACTAACCTCTATCTCACTCTCATGTCGGTTTTTAAATAAGTACTTGTACGTCCAATGACCTTGTCGCCTCATCAGATATCAGAAAATGAGCATGCAGATATGGAGGAAGCTGATTAGCAAAATAAGGAAGATCTCACTTCTGGCATAAGTCCATAATAAGCTCTGACAACTAACTTTAGAGTTAGGCATTAAAACAAAAGGGAGCTACAAATGTGGAATAAATAGACCTTAACCAGTTTCCTAAGCACTGGCTATAGCAAAAGGAAGATTTAGAACATCAGTAACATAACAGCCTTTCTAAAACGCTGAAAAACAAGCTCTATTTCCAACATGGGAAATATAGGTTGGAAACTTATTTTACTGTTTACAATTCTATTTTCAATTACTTGTACAGCATTGTTTAGCTCCCAAAATCCATCCATGGAAAGAGAAGTTAACGTATAAATAAAATTACATTTTATTTCATTTTATTTAGCATACAGCTAAATTATTTACAGCATACCAGTGATCTTTCCCGTGGTAAAATTAACTGAACCTCGAAAAATTCTGGGTTTTGTTATACACACACATCTAAATCACCAGATTAACATATGCTGAGTATTCTAGGCATTTTCATTAAAAGTTGTCCTTGTAGAAAACATCAGACTTTAAACAAAAACATCAAAAAGATTTATTTTTATTGTAAAGATGGGAAGCTGAGGCATGGTAACTCACACGGAAAAACCTAACCAAAGTTTGGAGCAGCTATTTGAGCTGCAAATCTGTTAAGACCAGAAGATATCACAGAATATACTCCATTGGCAAAGGAGGAGTGAGTCCATTGGAATTTCATCTCTACTTTTTTTCCATGCAGCAATCATTGATTTTGGATGAAATTAATCTGATTCTGGTGGCTACAAAAGCTATAGAACACCCAACTCTTCAAATCATAGGCCTGACCATAGCATTCACACCACAAGCACCAATGCACCATGTTCAAGACTACATTCTGTACCAACTCCTAAACTAATGCAGCAACCATAGTATGGCATAGAAGAGCTAGAACACTGATTCCATGGTTTTATAGAACTACTTCCTTCAAGTCATCTGGAAAAACTAGTCTGAGATTTGAAGTCTTTATTCGTAACTATGGAAGTTGCACGATAACGTGGTTTTGGGGTATTTTATTTACTTCTTAATCTTAAGAGCCTAAATGAAAGTCTCTTAAGGAGCAAAACTGGCAGACTCAGGTATTCAGAATACAAGAGTTTCACTATGCTTAGCTGTAAGCATAACTGGCATTTCGGAATGTAAGTAGAGACTTATTCTGATCATATGCCCCTTTTTCACACCAGTGCAGCTCATCCTTTTTGTAAAGTCATTCGTTATTCAACTAGTAGGAGAAACAACAGCATAAGGCCTTGAAATAGAAACCGAGCCTAACAACATTATCCTCAAATTCAGGAGCACCTTATTTCTCTTACTACTTTGGCTCCTGCATAGGTGAAAGACACCTGCTTTTCTGTATGAGATTAAATTACTCTGTTGGCTCCCATTGAACCAAAAGGCAAGGCAGAAGACGGAAAAGTAAACAAGTCAAAAAGTTGTCTGAAAAGGCCGAGCTGGAGATCAAGAACTAAGGACAATGAGGACAATAAGATAATTTCTAATATTAGTATAAATAGTATTTTATGGAATGATATTTAATGGCTTATTAAAATTACCACGCTATTTGGTGCGGCAATATACCTTGATTTTCAGAAAGCATGATGCCTGGGGTAGGTTGAGTCTGGATTTATATATAGCCAGCCTCATAGAAGACAAGCTTGCATTTTCATGTAAGCACTCTACCTTGGCACATCACTAATAAGAACATCAAGAGCAAAAGTGATAAATTACCTTCAAAAAACCCAGAAAAAGTACGTGACAGAAAATACTGAAAATTATCTGTAACTTGTGAGAGTTTAAAACATAACATAAAATCTTGCAATGAAGGTCAAGTGTCTTTCAAGACATGCTATGTTTTTACACATGCAGTTTAAAGAAAAAAGTCTTCCCTCCAATTTGCAATTTCCATCTGTACGGGATTCAAATCTCAATGCCAGGGGAGTTGAAAGTAGAAGCCTATTTCTGAAAGTTCCCTTACATGAAGAATTTTGCTTGGGTAAGCACTTCCATTAATTTCAAAGCCTTCTGGGCTACCAACAAAAATTCAGTGACCTCAGTGAAAGCAATCACATGCGTTTAGACTGACTATTTATACAAGTAAAGCTTTGCAGAATCTAAATCAACTAAATTATCTTCAAGATCTAACTTCCGTAAGTAATATCAGGCAAAACGTTGATATTTGGTTACCCTAATTAACCTTGTATTTTAACCATATTATGGCACAGTAAAGTTCTAATTTCTATTCCACTGTTATATGCCCTGGAATACCCTTCTCCTCTGGAACATAAACAAACAAATCAAAACAAGTTCAACTGTTGGATAAGCTTTGGTCAACTGAATTTCTTTTAATAACTTTATTATGAAATTGTCTGTGGAGTACACAACATTCTCCAAAGTACAAGTCTTCCACCTTAGCACTTTGGAAAGGCTTGGATTTTATTTCATATAAGTTTTTGCAGCTGTACAAAATACTTTCATTAACCCAAGAATAGATTATTTGGAGTGCTAATTAATTGATTCTTCAAAATGCCAATTGACATACTCCTAGGGAAAACCTGATCTAAGCAACTATGTTAATCAAGCTATTGTACTTATGGTTCTGTCTGAATATCAGACCATCTGAAATGAGGAGAACTTTGCCATTACTATCCTGGACCTCTTGTGGGCAGCTTAATTAATATGAGTAGTCTATGACAGTTGCACTTGTACATTCACTGTACTGCCTGACAATAACTCTATAAAATTACATTTCAGCTAAAGAATGGAAACAGTGTTAAATACCATTATTTGCCTTCCTTTGATGTCTGAGAGTCATTATGAAAGCAATTACAGCAGTTTCTCTGTCTGTATGTCTACAGGGTATTTATCTGTATCTGTCTGAGTCCTTTGCCAGGTGGAGAATATATGGCATATTAAAGACAAGGGAATTCAGCCTCAATTATCAGACTATGAACAGAAGAAGAAACAAAATCAGAGTTTTGCAGATGATCCTGCCGGAAAACAGTAATTTAATATTAAAGGCAGGCAATCTGGGGAAAACTTGCCCAGTGCCGAGTCTTTTTATTTTAATATTACTGAATTCCCCCCTTCTTCCATTGTCCTATTTTGTTTTCTATTCTTTTAGCATCCATGTTTTCTAATACCTCTGCTCACTTTAAATAAGCTTATGCTAGGTTTGAGAGTCTCATGAATGTGAGACTTTTTTGTAAACCTTACTTTTTGTTTCTTAATTACATGCAGATATTCTGCCATCTAAGAACCTCTCAGAGGAAACAACAGATTCTGAGTGGGGTAAGGCCATATGAGACAACATGCTGGCAGTAGAGTTAGGAGCTTTGTACTACCTACAGAAGACTACATATTTCATTCTGCCCGTGCCTAATTATTATTTTACTGACTGCCATTCTAGTATTCCTAGGTCCACAGGTTGGCAGATGGGTAAAGAGAGTATTCCCTTTACACACAGAATGGCCAATGCCAAATTTATCCCTTGGATTCCTTCAGCTGTCTTCCAACAGCAGACTGCTGGACAAATAAGACAATCCTCCAATTGCTTTTCTATGCCACTGAGTTGAAGCTAACAAAATAATGTTCTGCAAAAAACCTTTGAAAATACTATTTTTTCCAACCAAACACACATACAGAATGCATCTTGCTGTTTCACCTGAGAAATGCATTAGTTTCTTCTGTTTTCTGTGTATTGAAGGCACACCCATTCATAAACAGCTTCACAGTTCTTTCATAACTTGCAAACATGGATATTTTACCATCTTGTCCTTCTAGTGTTCTGTAATAACCCCAGTTCTGTAACAATGAACCTCACCAGAAATCACAAATCATCAGTTCCATCAAGAATTAGGACTTTTAGTACTATCAGTAAACTCTTTGATGAGATTTAGTAACTGCTGTCTGCACCTAAAAACATCATAGAATGCTATAATTTTAGGCACATGAAAGAAACACCTTGGTATCTCCAAACGGATTACCTAGTTGTGCCATGTGCACACAGGGAAGTAATACAGACCTGGGTGAAAGCTAGTTTGCCCTGTTATTCAGGGCTGACAGGATGCTAATTTATCTTAGTTGCCTGCTATCCATCATCATTTGACAGTCCAGTGAACGTATCTATAAAAGCCAAAGATTCCCCTCTTTTGGTAACCTAAGTTTTCTGATGCTTTATGCTGTCTTTTGTTTTAAACAGAAAGGCAAGAACATTACCAAAATGTCACACTGCTCATCAAGCATGATGCCTATTCTGAAACTTGGATAATATTTCTAGGAACAGCCTTTAGCTGGTTATTTAAAAAGTCTCTTGATATTACCTCCAGATTTTCTGGGGGAAAAAAAAGAGAAATCTAATAATTTAATATTTTAAAAGTTTCTAGAGGCAAGTTAAAGAAAAGGTATAGTAGTGTTTGACTATGTAAGTTACCAACCATCAGATGAAGGCTGGCCTGGTCTTGAACAAATATCTGGGACTGCATATCTCATTGCTGTGCCATTAATGTAGTCATCCATCTTGGGAAAAGGGTGTGCAGAGAGGGGATACAATGCAACAGATACAAATATGCCACCATTTTCTTTATTTTCGTATAACCACATGGAGACACTGGACAAAGGAAAGCACACTTACAGCAGACTAATGTCCTAGCTAAGAAACTCTGAAGTCCCTCCACTCACATTCTGTTCTATTGAATTAGCACTGTCAGTCTCAAGCACCTAATACAGCACTTACCCATGCAAAACAGAACTGTCCTTCATTTGCTTTAAGGCTTATGCTACCAAGGCCACGGAGATGATACACCAAGATGTCATCAGTAATGAGTCTAAATTATCCATTATATGCCAACTGCTTATGCTAGAGCTTTTAATGCATTCTGAGTATTAGATATCATGTGCATCTTCCTCAAAATCCCTAGAATCTTTTCCAGCTGCACATCCTTTTTGTTTAACTTTTAAAGAAAGCAATTATTAGACTACAGACATTTCTTTATACCCTTCTCAGACATTTTACTAGCAATCTTGTGTTACAATACTGTTTCCATCCTGTAAGGGCATATTCTGATATTGGTCATTAGAAATTTTGCCATTTAAGTCTTGCAAAATGAGAATGTTTACAAGAAATGTGTTTGTGTATATATACACACACATAAGGTACAAGAATTTTATTTCAAAAGATTAAAGAATGATGTAAGCCTCAAAGACATGAGGACCTCCTGAGCAGAGATAGTGCGTGGCAAAGAAGGAGGAAAGGATTTAATGATATATTAGACATTTTACAGTATAAATATATTCTTGATTAATTAAATCTGTGTAGTCTATTACCTTACCCTGAGGAAACTATGATATTCAAGAATGCTTTTTTTAATAGGAAAAAAACCCAAACAACTTGCTTTTGATATTTAACCTAAGAGAAAAGATGTAGAGAAAAATATTTTATGAACTTGTGTAAACAAAGAAATTTAATTCTTTCCTTTAATTAAAAAGAAACAATACAACTTGCAAGAAATACACTTATTTTCTTCAAAAAGGAAGATTAATATAGGTTAAAAAGCCTTTCTAGTTTTACAAAATTAATACTGTGTTTAATTATATGAGATTAAAATTTCATTATACATTATACTTTAATTGGTATAGAAGAGGCCAGAGGTTAAAACCTTTGCACGAGTTACCTTTTGTGCTGTTCCAATATCTAATAACATCGCAGTTTTAAATTATAAACCCTGACAACATTTAACAAGTTTCTTACATGTTTTAATATTACCCTAGTAATCTTTTATGTGGAGCAGTAGTGTTCCTGAGGTCATAATCCTAGATGATGAAACAAGCAGAGACAGAAATCAGTACAAAACCAAAGCGGCTGGACATTATTGGATTCCGGTAAAGGTGCTACCTGGACTTCAACTATCAAATATAGGTTTAGACGTAGCAACTTTACAACAGTTACATGCTGTGGTGGTTAAAACTCACGGTGTGGGGCAGCTTTCTGCCTCCTAAACAAGCAGTTATACCTTCAAAAACACTGGTAACTTCTTCTTGGGAAAAGATCAAAGAAATCTGGAGGGTCCTTCTAACAAATGAGTAAAGTGGCCTTGAACTGTTTAAACTGCTGATGCTGTGTCCTACAAGTGGGATTTTCAGAGGACTCCAAGGAGTTTAGGCATACAAAGCCTATTGACCTTTAATGGAATTAGGACACCTATTTTGGAGGTGTTTAGAAAATCCAACACTACTTAGAACAATGTTTCTCAAACATATACAAGAAGAGGCAACTGTTTCAAGGACAAACATGCCTCTGTTTTAGAAATTAAGCAAGTCATTTTATTTACATGTATGAGTAACAGTTTGCTGGTAAGCTAACACCATTCCCACCCTACCTTCCTCCTAGAGTGAACCTCTGATGAACAGGATTGGTGAATCTAGGCAGGTCTGGAGACTTGGGTCTTGGTCTAAAAATGTTGATGTGCAAGCACGTGAATAGATAAAACTCAAAGTGATGACAAACAAGTAATTTATTCTTGCCTCAACTGATCATTTGAACAGCCCTCATTCCTGAACAATTCAAAGAAAAAATATTTTAAAATGTCTCAGTGGTATGAATCTGAGAAATTCTTGTCTGGGCTCACTAACTTCTCTTCCCCAGCAAGAACAGAGAAGATAGAAAAGATTCTTTTAGGGAGTTAGTATTAACTTCTACCGCTATGAGGACTCAAGAGGCTATCTATTACTGTTGAATTTAGTGATTATTGATTGCTTTTTAGTATTGACAAAGTCCGTGTGTATATGGATTACCTGCCATATAAATGCCAATCATGTGAATTTAAGATTTGGACAAACAAGAAATGGCAAAACAACTTTCTAAAAGATATTTTGTTCAGTGTTCCCATCCTATACATCTGTGCATGTGCCTCCAGAAAGTTAAAAACAACTGCTGCTTTGTACAGCAAATCCAGACAGCTCAGCATCAGTATCATGCAAACTGCATACACAAATAACAGTGTGTTGTTTAGCGCTATCCCAAAGTGACCTGGAGAAAAGGGGTGTTTGCTCATGTTGTTGAGCTGAGGTGAGAACAGAGGTCTAATTACCTGCATTTTTTCCTGCAGTAGTTTACAGTTGAATGCCATTATTGGATAACTGCTTAATCAACTCTAAAAAAATACAGTATAATTAGTACTGCAGCAATATAGATACACTGCGAAGCAAGCATTTGCAAGAATGGCAGAAGCCTATTCAGTATTTTGTGAATATCTTATTCGAACCAAATTTCTGACACTGAAAAATACATGTTTATATGTTTTGGAAATGTTTAACAATCTTCTACTACATCTTTAGACATTAAAATAGTTGCTACAAGTCCCATTTGAAGTAAATTAACATAACTTCATTTAAATCAACAGAGTGATTTGCCCACTATGAGAGACTTTGACCCACACTCTTTCAGTAGCATACCAACTCTGGGCCTGATAATGTTTTCACTGAAAAAAAACACTTCAAAGGGATTTTTGTGTGCTTAATGAAATTCAGGATGAGGCCTTCTGCAAGAAACTATAGTGAGTAATTTTAAAATATCTTCTTCATTAAAAGGACAAACTTTCAGAGCCAGCAAATGAAATTCTGTAATTAAAACATGTTTGTTTAAAAAAAAATGCGGAGAGGTCTTGGACAGTGAAATAATATCCTTTAGATTAGTGTTTAATTGAAAACAGTATTTACTGCTCTAGTGCATTTGATAGACCTCTTTACTGTGTTTCTTTATGTATAATTGTATTTTGCAACCAATTTAAAATAACTAGATGAGTGCAGTCCTTACATAAAGGTGAAGATGAGTCCTTGCAAGGATATCAACGTCTACAGGGGTTTCTTTCTAACAGATATGAAAAAGTAATTTCCATTCTGCTACTTTTGTGTGATCCTTTCTGCATATAAAATGCCTTTCAAATACATTCCTCTCAGGTGAGGAGATTTGTGTGTATGTTTCCTAAAAATCAACATACTCTAATATTCTCTGCATCTCTGATTTAAGGAAAAGTTAGGTCATAATAGCAAGGTTTTTTTCCTTTAAAAGCATAATTCATTGCTTTAATACCTATAGTATTATTAAAATGTGAATGCTACAATTATAACAAAGAAAAAATAAATAGGTACAATTCTGACTTGGCTACGGTTTGTGTAAGTAGACTAAACGACTTCCAAATTTTCAAATTGCAAAGGGGAAGTTTAGGGTTAGTGACACTTCTCCCAAGGCTGTTCCCTGCCTCAGAACTATCACTGGTTTTACCAGATTTCAAATTGCAAAGCTGTTTGACCTGCTTTTGCAGAAAGCCTGAGAACTCAAAATTTGGACACATCACTAGAAATATTAATGACCTTTGTTTGAGTAATTATCCAATCTGCTTCCTCATCCCACTGACCATTTGTCTTGCTGCATCTTTGACCAAGTTTAGTTTAGACACACTCAGATCAATGACCCTGTCTTTCTTTATGCTCATAAAAGATGAGTTTAATATGATGCTATTGAAACGATGATAATAATAATGCCCTGCCACACTGGGATAAATTCTGCTACAAATTGAAGCACTTCTTGGTAAAGATATTACATTTTTAAAGGTGTTTTTAAAAGTGGGAAGAGGACCTCAGGATGACTTATTTGCATGTGAGTGACTCGAGCTCTTTCCATATGTACCCACAGCCTGACTGCATTTAGCGTATCGGCCTATTGTTATAGACAAGAGAATGTCCAACTCTCTCAAGGTTAATTGACTGCTGTTCTTTGAAATATACATGAGAAACTTTATTGACTATCTCACATCCGACCTCACCTGTCATGCAGGAGGAGAACAGTAACAGGGCAAAGGACTCCACAGAAGGATGAGAATGACAAAGGTGAAATGCAGAGGGCTGCACTAAATTTTGCCAGAATCCCTTCTTTATTGTTATCCTGTGTATTTTCTAATTCAACTTTTTGTGATTAGAAATAAGAAGATATTTCTCCTAAAAATTTACCAAATTAACTATTCCTCCTAGTGTTACAGGGTCTGAAATCTACTAAAAAAAGATGAACACAAATATGCATATGGCCCAGATCCATTTGCAAAATTAACATTTGTAGATTTTAAGCCTTTCATAAGAACAGTAATTTCTTCACATATGGAAATACTTCCATAACCTTTTAAAGTCTACACTGGTATCAACTTTCATAAATAATTACTTTATCTCAGATATTACAATAGCAGGACCTAAATTACCTGAATCACGTAAGGATAAAGTGACAAACCTATCATGTTGGCCTGGAAGCATTTCTGACAGAGTCCCATAAGGAGGGTAAATCAGACCACCTCATCATCCCTGAAGTAATACATCTAACTTCCCTAGCTCTTTTACATCAAATTTCAGCCTTGCAATATTAAACCAGAATATGCAACTGTAGCGGCAAAAAAGTGTATAAATTATCTGCAAGAGTTCTGCGAGGAAAATAGTGCTTCCTCTGTGACTGTTACATGTGGTCCGTATACAAGGATCTCAAAAGTGTAGCCTCTCCTGGAGATATCTCATAGAAGAAATAATATCAGATGGGAACTGACATTCTAAATTGCAGTCTTTCCAGGCTCAAATCTTCAAGGGATAGAATTAAATTTGGCTTAAATATCATACAACTTCTTGTGTTTTGAATGTTCTGACACCAGGAAAACAGTTGTAATTTTTAAACCTCAGCCCACCTTGAAAATAATTCCACATAAAATCGGAACAAAAGTTTTTTTCAGATAAAAGCAAGCAGCATTTTGTACAACACACTTTTATATCACTTCACACAACAGCAATTATTGTTATGCTCAAATTGGAAAAAGGGTTTAAAAGGGTTTACCTTAGATTGCTGACACAGCCCTACCTATACAGCACATCCCCAAAGAGCGTGTATAAGCCCAACACACATCTAATTTTTAGCACATTCCATGACTTGCGTCTCCACAATGACAAGCCTGCACAAGACACATTTTTGATGACAACGAGATAACCCCTTGTAATGCCTCCACCATGATAAATGGATTTTTGCTAAGCTTTCCATGACCAAATTACAGGCCGTAATGATGACACACTGCACACCACTGCCAAGCAGCATAAAGTGACACCTGCTTACAACAGCTTGAAATGGAACTTGTCAATATGACCAGAAACATTACCAATAACTAAGGGACTGTTTTTTCTAAACCTTACTCAGATTGCATAGTACCCACTCAACTTGGCAGCCTTACAAAACCAGAACCTAGCTTTATACCACCCAGGAACTCTGAGACCAAAGAAGCATTTTTATGTTGTTGATGAAATAATAAAAATACTATCCATATCATACAAAGGAGTACCAGTAAAGACAGACCCAATTAAGTCTCTTTGGACTGCATTCAACCTCCATCTAGACTCCATACTACAGAAAATCCACACACTTGGATTTGTGCAAAAGCCAGAGGTAGAATATTTTCCATTACTCAGATCAGCACTAGGAGGTTAAAAATGCCAGTGTCCTATTCCCGTTAAAAATCTCTCATCTCCTACTCCCTACTTGCCAGCTGTACAGAGTATTTCCCTTGCCGCTAATTCTGATAGCATGACCTAATTAACTCATTTTATCTTTTGGTATAAATCAATTACAACTAAAATATAGTTTGTCAAACCTCAGTGGAGTATTGTTTCATGTTAAAAACATTTTTACTCATGAGAGAAAGTGTGATTAACTTCAATAGAAAGCTTAAAGTTCAACTTACTATGAGCAGAGGGAATCAAGCACAACTCTTCCTTTGCAGAACACTTCAAGCTTCATCTAGGTGCGAGGAAGTTAAAGGAGTGGAGAGTTTTACACTGGTCATTCAGACCACTAGCAGGGGGCAGGACCTAGGAAAAAATAAAAGATTTGTTTTGGGTTGTTTGTTTTTAAAAACGTGGTGAATAACATCATGAAAGAATGTCCAACACCTGAAAGGACAAAAAAGCTTTTTAGGCATCATACTTTTTGAAACACATTCGAAATGTGAAGTATTATATTTTAATTTCAGATGACAGATAAAAATGCAACAAGTCCAACATTCCTCTAGAGATAAGAGATTCAGTTTCTTTGGCCATGAGTTAGTAGTAGCAGAAAAGTCTGTCAAAGCTGCCTCGTTTTAACAGAAACAGAGGTCCGTTGACGGTGTCCTGTCCCAACTCCTATCGCCACAGAAACCATTTCAAACATTAAATACACAGTAGAGGAATCTTCCACACATTATAACATTATATATATAACACACTATATTCCAAATAAACACGGTAGTGAGGGTTTAAACAGAGAAAGAAGCCCATACCTAGTTAAACATGACTGTAATCAAGACTTTTTTTGTTGGGTTTTCCTCCTTGGGCATTTTTGGTAACACATCCTCTACACAGACTACAACAAGAGGGCAAATCCTGGTCTGATGGAATTCAGTGGCTGCACCGGGTATAAACAGCAGGGTTTTGGTCACAGGGGCCACAGGGTGCTGTGTGGAGGTGACCACACACCAGCCCACACTGGTTCCAGCCGGTTCTGACTGAGAGGAAAGCAACCTGCCACGCCAGCGCTGCAGCCAATCAGGGGAGGGCGGGAGGGCGCAGGGACACACCCGAGGCCACACTGAAGGGATGGACTGAGGAGACACACGAGGAGGCAGACGGAGAGGAGCATTCTGAAGACAAAAAGAGAATGTTGGGGAAGGGGACGTGGTTGGGGACACAGATGGACATATGCCATGCCTGAGGGGGGACGTCTGAGAGGACAACTGCCCATGGAGGACCCGCGCTGTGGCACACACCCCTGAGGGGCTGCAGCCTGTGAGCAACCCATGCTGGTGCAGGGACACCCCCGAGGAACTGCAGCATGGAACATCAAGCTCCCCCAAACTACCGATTTTCAAGAAAAATGAGAACAAACACGTTGTATAAATATTCTTCTACCTAGTTCAGGCTACAAATAGATGCCACTTATTTGCAGCCTGCGCATAATCTATGAGACTGCACAATCTAGATTTACTTGTATTGGGATAGTATTCTGAGGACAAAAATCCATAACTGTACCAGAAAAGAGTTTTTATGGTTTAAAAAGCTCATAGCAGGTATGATACAGAATATAAGAGCACAATGCATTTTTCTAAGAGCCTCAAGAAGATGTCATCACTGTTTCTGATTTACACCAGGATGCCATGGCTTTGTGCTTTGCTGTACAGGTCTAATTCTATACAACACACAACTTCCTAAAACATCTACTACACACACATACTTATTCTGTTATACTAAAGTGCTGTATGTCTCTATGCAGCTGTGGCAGAACATTGCAGAGTTAGTTCAGAACATTGCCACTCCTGCAATGCAAAGTACTGAGCTTGTAGAAATCCCATCAGTCCATTAAAATGCATTCACAAAAAAACTGAAGTGCAGCTTCATCTCAGCAGACTTTGCACTAAATACAGTATTGTCTGTTCACACCACTTCACCTTATGGTAGATTAAGTATCTACCCTTCTACAGGTGGCATAAATCGTTTTTTACACTCAGAAAACCTGTTCTTTGCTGTGTAGAAACAGTGGAAATAAAGCACGTGTATGCCACTTACATGTATAGGTACACACATGCAAACACATTCCCACAACATTTACCCCGGATACAAGTGACACACTAGTCCCTCCTTACTCCATGTAGCAATGATTTCACCCAATAGTTCTGGCACTGCTCCAAAAGTCCTCAACACGATGATGAGCTGATTTTAAAATTCCTCATCATCATAAAACTCGGATGTTCAAGTGTAAGATAACTTGAGGCATCACCAGATACATTTATGTGAGCACACAGTCTGCCCAGTCCACTCTGCCCCAAGTTTTATTAAGTGCAATGATGTTCAGCATCCTCAAACATGGCACCTGAAATCCAGGTGGCTGTCCTAAAAGTCAAAGTTTTTATTCCCACCAGTGAAACTGCAATGCAATAAAAAGGGGCATCATTTGACAAATGGATTTCTGATGCAGACTTACATTGTAATGAATATGATCACTGTATTTACCATTAGCTGGGAGGTTGTGATGATTGCTGCTATCAGAAGCTTGAAATATTTCCTTTATGTTTTTATCTTGTAAGATTCCATGGGTATTTTATTGCACATTTGTAACAAGTACAGCTCTAGATTAGCAAACCACAGTTTTGTTTGACCCCAGCTACCATGTAAGCTTCTAGTTTTCTCTAGCCTAAAGTACACTGAAGTATTTTTCTGCTTTCCTGCAGTTTTTAAGTAGATAATAAGTCCCAAACTTCACCAGCCTTTAGCTGAAAGAAGCTTGTCACGGTGGTTGGTAGCTAATGAAGATCCTTTTAGTTTATCTTCATCAATTGTCAAATATTTGAGTCCATGAAGTGGTGTGATGAGGTACAAAGACAGATATTTGAAGGGATTTTAACTCATTTGAGCAATTACATGCTTAACTGCCCTGCGATAATCTGTCAGTCTGAGTCTTTTCTACACAGCAGAAGTGGGGAGTATTAGAATAGCTGGATTTAGAACATAAAGGCCTGGCCTGAATGGAAGAAAGGCACCAGAGAAATTAATTGCCAGTAACAAACAGCAGGACTGCTTGCAAGTTATATATCACATAGTTACCTACCAGCAGTGGTAGAAGCCAGCTGTAAAATAACATACTGAATTGTGACAAAATAGTCACTGCTATGAAATCGGTGAATACCATGAAGAATTTAAACTAACATTGGCTAATCAAGTGCATTGTATTACATAAATTATATAGATACAGAGATAAAAATCTTGTATTATATAGATTTGCCGGATGTAAATTTCAATAAAACAAACACATTTTTAATTATAGCTCTAAGAGTTTTAAGGGGTGATCTTATAATGTGTATGCTTAGATTTACTTATGCATGTATCTCTGCCATACTCAGAATATAACACTTTGTACAGATTCAGTAATGGAAAAATGAGTAAAACAAAAAAGGGAAAAAATATTATTCCTTTAAATGTTATTCTTTAATATTAAAATTAGAGTCAGATTATTAGGAAGATCTAACTAATGATGTATAGCACTTAAAATGCTATAGTTAGGACTTCCTTTAGTCCCACAAGTTCTAAGGGGAGCCAAGAGAGAGCTATTATAGAGGAGCCATCTCACTTCAGTCCAGGCTCAGTGCTATCCTGGGCCACTGTTTCCAGAAAACTGATTTACTCTCCTTTTTCTTTTCCTTCCTCTCCCTGTCAGGTCCCTGATGCCATCTCCTTGCTCCATTGGTCACCTCCCTCCTTATGCAGCCTCCTTATTCACCGCTGCACGGCATAGGAAGACCTCTTCAGGTAGGAGTCAGTGCTCTTTACTACCAGACAGTATAGCCGTGGCATGGTGATATCACTGGGAATCCTACTCTACAGCACCTTTTCCTACACTCATAGAATTCTGTCCAACTCTGTAACACTCTGGGATTTCCTGCAGCAGGGAAATATCAGTTCCAGTTATGGTCTTCTTACACCAGAAATTAAGCAATCCTTGACTTTTGCACATTTGAGGGGTTTGGGAGGGGGTTTCCCTTTGGAATTACAACATGAAACCAGCACGAGGAAAATGGACTCGAGACTACAACTAATGCAAGAAGTGTCAAAACGCACACACTGAAGTCTCTCACTCCCTCCCTGGAAACACTGACCATAAATGACAAAGTGTGTTTCTATACTGAGAGGGCCATTTCATTCACATTACTCACGTTAGTTATGATGTTTATTTTAGATTTGCTGTCTCCCTAAGATGCCAGCTCTGAGGGAGCTAGTTAGCATGGTAGTGTTAGGTACAAAGCAAAAGCCCTTCACTTCAGGGACTGTGCTTCAGTTCTGACCTAAGGTCAGAAAGGAAATAAGATAGGTAATCTCAGCTCGGTCCCTAATGACCAGTATTCCACATCACAATGCTACACATGGCTGTCAGCTTCTGCTCAGGAGAGGCCCAGGACACAGCCAGCATGGAGAACTAATTACCCTCCCATCCCAGGGAACAAATGGGCAGCCCAGCTCAGCAGGCTGAGATCACTGGCAAGGTACGGCAGCAGGCTAATAAAGTGGAGGAGTGTCACATGCATGGCTGTGGCATACAGTTCATGAGGTGCTTTATTTTTCCTTCATTAATGAGGATTTTATTTTAGGCTCACTGTATCACATTAACATATTAAAAAAAAAAAAAAAAGAAAGAATAGAGCCGATTTATTCACTCAGCCTAGTGTTGCAAACATCACCTGCCTTTTGTTTTTACAGGCCTAATTCACATGGGCCAAATTAAGTCCAGACTTTTATGAGTGGGGCATAAAGGGCACAAAGAGCTGCTTCCCCCATCAGTGGAAGAAGGAACTATAAATTGGCTGCTTACACTGGAGAATCCAGAGGTAGAAATTCATGCAGTGCCAGCAGCATTAGTTGGGTCAGGCAGGCCATGTCTGAGCTAGATGGACTAGGATGCATTTTCATTCCCTCCCAACAATAAAAAGGGGAACCAGTAAGGAAGCAAAGTCTTCAAAGAGCTGATGCTTAGCACTCTCCTCTTGCACCCCTGGAGCCACCACCACCCCAGGCATCACTGTTCACAGTGCACAGAAAGGTCTCTCCCTCTGTGAGGCATCTGAGACTAATTAGCTCACAACCTAATATTTACTGGGATGCAACAGCTTACCGTAATTACAGTATTCACTAACTGCCTACATCAAGGGGTAGAAATACCTGGCACCAGAAACACAGGTCACTGCCAGTACACACACACACAGGTGCTCACAACTCCCTTACAACCAACACCAACACCAGGAGAGCCAGCAGGACACTTCTTTTGTCTTACTATAGCACAGAACATACAAAAAGCTCACAGCAAAACATGGAGCAGTGAGGACAAAGGAAAAGGATACCTTAAAAAGCTCATAGTTTTATGCCTGTTATAATAGCAAAAGTGTTAATTAAAAGAAAAACAGATATTGAAGGAAGCAATCAGACATTGCAAAAAAACACATGTAATAATTGCCAGAAAGTTACCTTCTCACTGGAGCCACACATCTGCCTACACACAAAAAACCCCAAAACCACCAAACAAAAACAACCCTCCAGCAACCCACCACCTCAAACAAACTCCCAACACCCACCTCAAGCATCCAGGTGCAAGCATTTATACCTGGGAGTAGGCTGTGCCCTCTTCTTCCACCTACGTGGGATCCTGGGAAATGTAGTCTATCAGGTGGCCCTTCTCTTGCATGGGTTACTTTGACCACATTGAATAACATAATTTTAAAGGATTTTAAGTGTTTATATGAGTACATGGTATGCTGGGCTCTTTCTCAATTAAAAAGCAAATTGGAACTTTTTCAGGTGATGGGAATTATAAACACATCTTTTAAAAATATGCTGGTCTGAATAGGGAGGAAGCTAAGCCACGTTTATCTTGACCTGACTCAGTCTCAGCAATGTAAGTTTGAGATGTTTGTCTTTTCATTTAGAGCACTGAATTTCAGGGTGCCACAGTAGCCTCATGCCCTTGTTCTCAGAAACAAATTTAGGAGTAAAGGCAGGTGATGTTAAAACAACATCCATCCAATGCAAATATATCAATTTATTGTATATTCACCTCCTTCCACAAGAAATGGGTTACCATAGACATTGCAGGTGGATGTTCTGCTCCCTTACATGGACCAGGAGCCTAACTCTTAAGAAACTCAGACTGAGAGATTACTCCCTATACTCTCAGTGAGAAAGGATGCGCTGGGTCAAAATATGGCTTCCTAATGATGTTTTCCCTTGTGTTGCTAGGACACCTGGAAGGAACACAGGAAACTAAACACTTTGTGATAAGAGTAGGCTACCAACTTTGTCTCTAGATTTCATGTCTATCATATCCTAGCAGCAGCAGCATGAGAAAAACACCTGTAAGCTTCAGTGGTAATCAAGGAAAAAGAATCATAGTGTTCCCACTCTTTCTGGAAAAGATAAACCTTTTGCAACTAATGCAGACTTTTCCTTCAAACTATATGTCACATAAAAATGTCAAATCAGCTGGAGATTAACTCTAAGATCAGGCTGGAGTCTGTTTCATTGGAAAACAATCAGCAGCAGCAGCCGCCTTATAGCTGTGAGGAAATCCGTACAGACAGACTACTAGACCAAAGAAGACAGGCAATGCACCCTCATGCGGTTTTTTTGTGTTTTGATAAGAGCATGTCCCTCCACTAGAAATATTCATCTAGTTCTCAGGTCTTGAATTAAGCTTAAACATTAACTTCACTTGCTGCAATGTCATTAAGCCATCAATAAATGCAATAAGTTCCAAAACTGAATCAGTCCTTGTTGAACCCAGTCCTGGCAGATGCTCATGTTTTTCTGGATGAGAAACAAAACTGGCAGAATGAGGCACAGGCTGGACTTTGTGTCTCTACACCCAGTAGTAGAACTGAACTGGCGTATTTAGAAATAAACAGTGATGAGACACAGATCCAACACAAGGCTGCCCCGGTTCATATCCCTCCCCGGACCATAACACACAGCAGTGACCCTTACACAGGAGAAATCTTAACTAAATGGATTACAACATGATGGTCATAATGTGATAGGGAAAAGGGATGCTGGAAGGTATGACGGTAAAAACAGTTGAATTCCATAACTTTCATTTAGGCAACTGTAAATAAGCTTTGCAAACATGGGTAGTGAATGGATTTTTGCCATTGAATTCAGTAAGGATTTCACCTCATATCTTTGTAGTTTACCAGCCCTATAAACTGAAGTTTACTGACATGCTGCAGAAAATAGGACTAAAGTAGCAGGTGTACGCTCATCGCTTTAATTCCTCTAGTGAGACTTGGTATAGTAGAGATTTTATATTAAGGCCAAGCTTTTCTGACAGAGGCAAAACAATCTTCCGGTAACACTAAAAATTATTATCGCTTTCATTATCATAGCACATGGGAGCCTTAGCTGATGACTAGAACCTATCACAGACAAATACGAAAGACAGAGCAAGAAAGGAGTTTTCAGAATGCAGCATCTTCTATTTCAAAAGTGACAAAGATAGCACTCTAAAAATTACATCTGCAAGAAACGTGAGAGACAAGTTTTGCCTGAGATCTGTTTCGTATTCTTATTAGCAGCATTCCCCAGGGGCAAGTAATTCTGAGTGCAATACAAAGTTGGTAATAGGCTGAGTATAATTATAATGAGGATTGATTAAGTTGGTAGCAAAAGTATAGTAGCTTTATATCTGAGAGAGCATCATAAAAGAAAACCACATTAAAAGTTTTGGAAAAAAACTATACACAGGGATTGACAACTAGCTCCCTAGTGAAATGACATCAAAGCTGATATATATTGTATGCAAAACAACCCACAAACAGAGAAATTATTCTAATTCTTTTAAGGTTTCCATGTCAAAAACTTAAAATCTGAATACATTAGGTGCTGCAAAAGAGAATAAAGTATTGACAGCTGTAGCTATTCCATGCAATTAAGCTCAATGTGCCCCCTTTTTCAGTGGCTGTTGAACAACTATGTTTGCCTTTGGAATTTTCTTCTCAGTTTCACAGGAACACTTGGCAACAGAAACAATTTTTGAAGACATCATTTCCGGAACTAATTCATCCCTGATTCTAGGGGAATTACAAGAGCTAACTGGTATAAGGACTCATTAAGCTAGTCCGTTGTTTTAAAGTATTTCTTCCTTCTGTTTTCTGCTTTTAATTTCACGTTTACCTGCAGTCCTGCTCTAGGTCCGACATTTGAATGTGTTTTGAATTTGTGACAGTGAATCAAGCTCACTGAAGTCAGACAAAATCTGAACATCTCACATGCCTGAATCCTGCTTCTGTGACAGGTAGGACTTGTGGATACAACTTTTAACTATCATTTCTAGGTCGTGCTCACTTAAACTACCAAAGAAACACAAGGTTCTCTGTACCCAATGTTGTAAAGTGGAATAACCACAAAGACTTTTGAGCTTGATTCTCTGATGGGCTGAAATACCGGCCCCAAAACAAAAGTGAACTTTCTGAGTGTGTCCCTTTGTAGGGAGTCATTCCAGTAAGTGCAATTGTGGATGCCAAAATTAATGGAATGACTCAAATGCTGAATTTAAAGCATCTGCTTTGAAAGACCAGCATTATCAGACCAGCGTACTCCAGTGCCAGTATCATTTTAGTGTAAAGTATGAAATGTATTTGTTTTACTTCCATTTTAACTGTATAGCAGGTGTTGTACATGACTGTGAAAATACAGCACTTTTTAGGAACCTAGGACCTTCTAGTTCAGCAACGTCATGTCCCAGTTACTACAGGCAAGTACATTGTAAAAAACAATTTTAAAGTAGGTCACATGCCTTCTTAACACTACCAAAGCATTTTACCCTTATTGCTTCATTACGCTACTACAGAAGTTGCTCTTCATCTGATTTTTCATCCTGATTTGTAGCTTATCGTATCCACTCTGCCCAACTGTTCTTTCTCTGACCTAATACTATCCTGAGTTATGAAGAACTTGGATAGTGTCTAATTTTTTTTAAGAAATAGCAAGAATGTATCTTCATGGTTTACCCAAAAATGCAGCGTCTTTAATGAACATGAAAAAATTCTGTGGGGCAGAAGGGATGCTAAGTATCACTGAACGGGCTATTACAGTGTTGATGTATAAACGCAGCATAAAAAAGGGTAATGCTGGCTTGTGCAGCAAAATGATATTGACACAATTAGTTCGATGCTGTTTTTAGAGTTTACGGAATATGACCTCTGGATTTTTCATCTTCAAAGGTTGCTTCTAATTAGCATCCAGTGATAACATGTTAGAGATGCTTCTTTAAAAGATATCACAGCTCTAGCAATGAGTACTGACATGGTATCTATCAAAGTCTCATGGTGCCTGCAATTCTGACAAAAGGCACTCCAAAGGACTGGCACGTATCACCTTATTTGCATTTTTGCATTTCATTATGCTCATAATTGCATACCACCACAGCAATTCTTTCCCACTATCTCAGAAAACATTATCAGCAACGTCTGAAATAAATGCTTAAATGTCAACAATTGACGAGCAAGAAAAGCTGACCTTTGCAGGATCTCATTCTTTTGAGAATTGCCCTGGTATGACTCACTCCTTAACTTTCTGTTTGTGTTTGATAACACCAGAAGAACATAGTTTCTGTATGGATTGTTTTTGTGTATTGGAAATAGAGAGGAAGTCAAAGAGCTGTAAAAATACAATCCATTTATACTAGCAGTCAGCTGGGATTGACTGAACATTTGCAATGACAATTCTTGAAGTCACCAAAACATTAAAGTAAGTGGACATTAACATTAAGCTACAATGGAATTTCTACGGAATTATATGTTACATCCCCATTAGAATTAAAGTGAATTTATCCATGATTAATGTTATGACAATGAATAAAACAACCTTTCTTCCACAAACGTACTATCTGTTTTGCACACTGTAAGAAGTGTTTGACAATTATAAATCGCTAATCTAAAACCAAGGAAAACCAGTCACAGCCACCTTACATATACTGCAATATTGACTGGCCTTCACTAAACTGAGCTAACATTTTACTATAGTTTGTGTTTCTACCATCATTTCATGGCTCCATTTACCTTGATTTGCATAGCAGTTTTGGTGCACATTTTTCAAAAAAACCCACTAATCAATTTTAGCTTAAAATAAATTACAGCACCACAGAAATTGCTGCCACTGTCCAAAAATGCTAATCAATTCTGAAAATCTACATCATGGCTTGCATCCCAGATTTTTCCATCCAATCCACATCAAAAAGAAATGATAGAAAATTATGTTAACATGTTCGACTGCTTGTTTGCTTGTTTTAGTTGAGGCATTGGTTATGCTTCAATGGCAAACTAATCGCCTGTTTGGAATCTCATCCAGTTTGTGTTACTTTTTGTAATGGCAATATGGAGATGCTGCAGAAGATTTCAGCACGGTCCATAGTGAAACTTTTAGATCGTCTAACAGGAGCATTTTTTATATCACTTTCAGAAAGAAAATAAAAGAAAATTAAACTGTTTGTTTTGACCAGAATTACATTCTTCTGTGGAAGGACTTCATTTACCTGTATTAGAGTTTGTTTTAATGAGGCAAAGAATACAACAGATCAATCTGAAAAAAAATACCCTCTCAGGAGTGTCATTTTTTCAAGGCCTATAAAGGATCATTAGTGGGGGTTTTTTTAATGTTTCAAATGAAACAATGATTTTAAGCTGATATTTTCATTACTTCAGCTCTTTGGTTCACTCATAGATTTCAGTACAGAGTGGGTTCCTTTTCACACAGTTTTCACACAGGTTCACACTTATTCCTCATTACTATCTGTTATGGTAACAAGGCTACCTGCACCTCAGTCCCCAAATTGCTTCTGTCTTGTGGCTACACCTTTTGCCAATATATATGGACCTTTTTTTCCTTACAATATAACTATGTAGTTCAGTATCCTGTAGAAACAGCTGAGCTACTTCAAGATTAATTAACCTTAGTGAATATATGCTAACAGAGCTATTGAGCTTCGGGTACTGCAGCTAATCTCCATTTCATGGGTGCATTGCTTCTAAGTGAAACAGTGTACAGATAAAGTAAGCACCAAAGGAAAGATGAGTCCAACAGTATCCACAAATCTAGAAAGAAAAAAATTCACCTCTTGTTCTCTGCAATTAAAAGCATCTTATAGAGATTCATTTTCATGGCCAGTACTGTGGTTCAGTCTATTATCTGGTCAATCTCTATTTTGAGAAGCATTAAACAGCATTAGTATCTCAGTGTCCATACATAGGTGTATGTTGACTTGACTTTAAGGGACCAGGATATCATCCAAGGTGACTAAGGACCTGAAAGGATTAGACTTGCAAGTCAATTACTTTCTGAGGTTTTCCTGCATGTTACCTTGCAGAAAAAATAGGTCTACCTTTAGAAATAACTGGTAAAAGGCACATAGGAGAAAATTCAAGATACCTAACAAAAATATGCATTAAGATTTCATTTAAAAGTCCTATTTTGCATGTTCTACAACACATGAAAGAGAATTATTCTTCCAAAACAAACCACTGTGTTGCATCAAGTCCTGAGGAGCTTCCTAATTCATCGATTCACCTTGTTTGAACCACACATCTTGGCTATTGTTGCAATAAATTACACAATGTCCAGATCTCTTTTAAGATGGCTCATGTGAAATAAGGACGCACAAGCACTATACATTGCATCGCCCTTTCCTTGTTTAAATAGGCAAAAAAAAGTGGGAGGACAGTAGCAATAAACTTGGATCCACCAACTATATCCATCATCCTTATGCAGTATGAAATACTGTAGACCTTGACAAATTTCAGTAGTACTGACTAGCAGTCTCTAAAAAAAATATGTATTAGTTTCCCTAGTTTAGACATTTGAAACATCACTTTTAAAAAGCACTTCAACGTGATTTCCATTTTAAAATCTCCTAGACCTCATTAAGATCGCATTCTTTGTTTCTGGCTATTGAGAGAACTCGAATAAAGCTGAGACACCTCATTATAAAATATTCTGCAACATGATTTAAAACAAGGCATGAAAAACTATCTATAAAAACAACTTCCCACATGGATATGATTAACAACCAAGATGGAAGCATTTCTTGTTGTCAATAACAACTTCCAGTAATGATTAAGACGGGCCATTATAAATGGGGGGAAAAAAACCTCATAAAGCATTCCCCACATAAAAAAATAAATCAATATTTTATATGAAAAATAGCACTGGAATTATTTAAAGCAATTCTCAGGTTTATGTCCTTTTTGTCCAAAGTTGGAAAATGAATCTTTTTTTTAGTTATGGTGTGTTTATTATAAAAACATTTGTCACTGTTCTTCATTGAGAGATAAAATGCTGGAAATACACAGTGCACTTATTGGACAATTTAACATGCTAGGGTCAGGCACTCTGAGGCTTCACAGTAGCACAACAAGAACAGATATTGAAGATGCTCAAAATCCAGATTATGGCTTTCAGAAGACATGGTGTATTGTTCACCCAGGTTGAAAGCAGCTGTATGTTTATATACTTTAATCTTGGCTCAGATGTGAGCTACCATGTTAACAATTTTGTTGCCCAGGCTGCCCTGGCCTGGGATTTAAATAAAAACAAATTACAGGTCTTAACAGTGATAGATGGACTTCTCTTACATTTGTGTAGAGTATTTTTGCCTTAAGATTAAAGGCTTACGCATTTATCTGCATAAACTAACCCCTGGAGTAGGGTACTGCTGACATTTTCCAAGAAAAATGAATATCCTAACTTATTCCAAAGAGAAGACTTGGTATTTGTATGGCCAGAGTGACCTTTGCAAGTGCCCTTTCAGATTAGGTGCACTACATGGAAAATTGTGCTCTTACAGTACTCCATAAATCATACCTACCAATTTTCTTTAAAGGGGTATGTAAATATCAGTGTACCAGGTGGGTAAACAACACTAACCTCGTACAAATGGCTTGAAAATTGAAGAAAAGCACCTTATTTTGCTGCTGAAATTGCTTTTGAAGCCCAGCATCGTGGCTTGGGTTGTAGAATGCATGAAATGATTTGTGCACTGGGAATAGAAAATGGGTTGATGATAACCACACTCGACACAGTTCCTATGTTTCTGAGGTCTTTCGATGATCAAAGATATCATTGCTGTATATTACTTTTCTTTGCAGATCCCAAATGCATGTGAATTTCAAGTGACATACACATTATCTGCATGTTTCCAAAATGGACAGACAGCTTTTTAGTTTGTATTTCTCATTTGAGCTAGTTAATGTTTCTGGTCCAGTTTCAGTCTGAGTCTCCTTGCAATAGTTATGCAGCATTTCCATTTAATAAAAACAAGGCAGAGAAGTCCATGTGCTAAAGAAGAAAAAAATGTGACGTTGCAGCCTTTGAAACTGTCACAAATGTATTTGAATAAGTAGTGACTATAAAAGTCAGAAGATGTGTTAATTGTTGCTAAGCTATAACAGATAATAGAAAAGATTCTGAATCAAGAAAAAAGCCCTGGTCTTAGACACATCAGTAGGGTAACACATACACCATGGAAATCAAAGCGCCTTGGTGAAACTCTAAGAACCAACTTCAGATGTGATCCACACAGGATGATTTCAGTTTAACTTTTAACATTTGTAACTTTGAGTAATTCTGACAGCCTCATTTCTGCAAATGCGTTGTCATTGTGTTGCTTATCCGACAACGTTCCAGAGGGTTTAGCATAAGTATCTATAGGCAATATTGGTAACTCATTTTGTAATGGTAACTCATTTTGTAATAATATTGTAAAAGAATTTACAGCGTTCTGAGCCAAGGTCTATAATCCTAGCCTTACCTTTAAGTACCTGGAGAAACTAAATGCAACTATCATCTGATTTACTGAAGAATTGCCTTGATGACTAGGAACCAGAGTTTATATAAAACTAAAGATGACTTATATTCCAAAATTTTCTATGTCCTAGGATCCAAGAATGTAGTAGGACAAAGTATCAACCTGCTATCAGTAATCCTAAATACTTTTCTAATAAATTTTAGGCCCATTTCACCTGTGTCAATAAAATTATTTAGGATCCTTCTTTGGCATGGTAAATAGGAACAGCAGGAATGTACAAATTACATTTCCAGAAATTTCCAGTCTTTTTAGCTTTATTTATACCATAGAGATGGGAGAGACTTCGAGAAGTCCTTTTAGAAGCTTCAGTTGCATTTATTGATGCTCAAACCCTCTGAGGACCAGGCTGCATGTGTCAACATGGGCACCAAAACCCAGACCAACTCCTGGATAGTTCTGAAGTACGGACCTTAATGGTGTGATCACGATCCTATTGTAAGTAGTAGAAGCTGGGAGCAGAAACAGGATGTGCATTTCTTCTTCCTGCCCACTACATGATGTTGAAATAAACAGATGAAAATTGTAATCAGCCATTTGGAAAGATGAAGTGTGAGTGAAGAAGAAAAGCCATAATCCATTTTTAGCTTATGCTTAAGAAGGTGCCTTAGAGTTACATTGTATATCAACGTTTCCAGTGTCCTCCTTCAAAATCCTTAAATCAGCTCAGCTCAGAGTGCCTTTGGGGCATAAGACAGAAGACAGAATTGCTCACAGGAAAGTATTCGAAGCATTTCTGAAAACAGATTTATTTTTCACAAGGGGAAATAAACCCAACAACAGAGGGATATCATCTACCTCCCAAAGAAAAACAACACTGGAGGGAGAAAAGAGCTGCAAATGCTGTAAAACCAAGCTTGAAGCATTTCTGGCAAATTTGTTCTTACTGAGAAGGGAAAAGAGATCATGGAGGGGATGAAGGTAATGTCTGAGGACACCCCCAGCCTACAGGCCCCTGAAAAAAATCAGTATCTACTTCCCAGAACTGCCTCTCTGCCAGCAGCAGATCACTCAGTCATTTTACCACTGGTCCACCCAACAACTTCTTCAGTGGGACAAGTTTACAGAGGAGATCCAACAGCAAATCCAAAATATTTAAGGCAAGATTTAAAAGCAGCTTGAAACACTCATAACATTTCAAGTCACAAAAGGCCACACAAACACCCCAGAGACACAAAACTGCATTGCTGGGAATGTGACACATGTTTATCAGCTGTTCTCATCTCCTCACAGCCTCTGACTTGATGTGCTCAGCAGCACTCTGAACTTCCAAGAGCTTGCTGTTAGTTTGGAGAAACAGCGATACTGATTTTCTACTCTCTATAGCCAATATCTAAAAGGCATTTGCTTCCTGCTGCTGTTCTGGTGTTAGGGTTTTTTTCTATTGCTCTTTATATTTTGCATTAGACAGGGTTAAAGATGCTCTGAGAAGAAGTTATAGTGTCACTAATGCACTGCATGGGAAAATCTTGGGAACAATTCCATTGCTTCAGGGTTAACAGACAGAGGAGCTGCCGTAAGTTAGGTCCTCCACTCCATCTAGAATATAAGGACGTAAAATTTCCTTCATTTAAGATTAAATCAGAGACAAGCATATTTCAACAAGGGACAGCACAGCCCTATTTTGTTATGATAAAAGTATGTGATACATTTAAAGAAACTATTTAATCCTCAGAACCTTTTGTTAATGGAAGTCCCAGTTCTCATCTATGTGTTGCACTGATACACGACAAGACCAGGAATAATTAAATTCAATACAAAGGCTCATATTAGTATCCGGAAACTTGCACCATTTCATCTAGCTCCAAAAGGCCTCATTAAAACAGAGAACTGAATTACCCTTGACTTTAGGAGTCATGAGGAAACACCTGAGAAAAACTTCATATTGTAGGAAAAGGAATAATTTATGGTTTTTTCAGAAGTGCCTATGTGAGTTAGGTTGTATGGGGGCTTATTAAAAAACACTGTTTGTATGCCTGAGCAACTGAGATGTTTTTGACAATTCCCAACTTTTACAAACATGTTAAGGGAGTAATTTTCAAAGGACGTTGTGGATTTTAGAGAGACGTGTTCAGTTATTGGTGGATTTAGATTTACTCACAAGTTGTTGAGAGTTCAGTGTGATTACTCTGAGGTATAAAAAGTAAGCAAGTACACACACATTTAGAGGCTCAAGTCTTAAAACAACCCAGGACTTGGAGGCAGGCAAAATACGAATATTTTCAAGGTGACTTCTTCATGTCAGAAGCATTTTTTGAAGGCAGCACAATGTTGCATTAAGCATACTGTTGGAGCAGCCATGGAAAACATGTTATTTTCTCCAGTGGGGACTGGAAATAAATATAAAGTTACTACTAGTTATCCATTTAAAGCATCTTTGAGCTTAGAAGGAGCTGCATTGTGCCAAGCTTTACGAGTATACTTTTTCTCCAATCTACCCAACTCCCAATATTTAAGGTCTCATTCATTATCCTAAGGCCTAACCCAGTTTCCAGAGAAGTCACTGACTTTGACATAGCATAAGGATGCAACTGAAGACTGTGCCTAGCTTTCACAAAATCACCAATTAAAAAGAATGTCCGCTGGCAAAAATACCATCTTAAAATGTCAATTCTGCAAATACCTTGGAAAGATGTAACTCATTTTCTGTTTACTGAAACCTCAAAACATCACATGACCCTGCATCTACTTGCACAACAGGAAAAAAAAAAATTGTATTTGACAGGCACTGCTAATAATGAAAATGTTTTTAAATGTAAGCTCTAGCTGTGTACCAATCACTGCCTAATCAGGGTTATGCTTTTCAAATTATATTGTGTCTTCTTTCACCTCCTGCCTATTATGTGAAATAAAAAGAGAAGTGCTTAAGCAAATCCTTGATCTGTTCACATATATTTTTAATATTAATATGTCAGAGCAGTGGCAATAATGATATTAGGCAAATGACGGAATTCTCCCCCCAGCTGGACATGTTAATTGAGAAGCCAAATTTTAGAGGCAAAGTTCACGTCTGTGCAGATGGCAGGACAATGCCGGATGGCAGGCCTAGGTCAGTGTCAATCCCAAACCGTACTTTAATGGCTCACTTCTCTGCTTTTTCAACGTCAGCTGGTCCCTGTGGGGTGCATAAGTTGGGGAAGTCTGTCTCTGCGTTTTTTTCTGCCCTTGACTCTGGTGCACTAATTTCATGCAGAGAAGATGCCCCTATAAGTGATAGTAAAAAAAGAGAGGAATCTGCACTCAGGAGCTTGAATGAGAGAGACAGTTCCAATGTTGCCTTCAGAGCTGATGTAGCTGCATTAAAACCAATACCACACTCTTGCTCTGGCAGGGCTTCATCCAAAGTTTGCTAACATCAAGGGGAACACACTCTCCATTAAAATCCAGTCACCCGATATTTCCTTAGTTTAATAATATTTCTTTTGCAGGGTGGTGCTGGGGGTGGTGGTATCTTTATTTGCCTTTATACTGACGCCATGTAATACTTTGGCCAGGCAGGCTGGTCGGTTTTTAAGATGCTTCATTCTGCTGGAGTCATATAAAGGTATTTTGCCCTTTGTCAAAAGGCCCTGAATATTGTTCACATTTATATAAGTATTATATTATCTCCTTTAATGTGATCTGTGAATCAAAAGCTGAATGTGTATACCTATATATTTAGAGAGATATATAGCTATATAGTGTCACAAAAAGACTTTAATAGTTTCAGTTTCCTAAGTGATATGATTATTTATTATCTCTAATTAAAATGCAGAGCTTGGCTTTCTGCATGAGACTAGATGAAAAGCCTTTTTAATGAAAAGAGCAACTATGAGCTCTAAATTTCTTTATGGAAGAGATAACTTATGTAATCACTGGTAACCTTTTTCAAGAATATTATCTCACTATTTATAAAACAATACCTTCTTTACTTTAGAAATTCCCATTTACATATGAAAAAGAGCTTTATTTATTGATGCGTTTGACTGATGTGCATTCCTCTTTCAGGAATACCCTCTTTTTCCAGTCTTACATATGCCAGAGCACCTACTTTCCTTTTGACATATGCAGGGATGTTTTAAAACAATTCCCTCCTTGAATTATCAATAAACACAAAATGAGTTCATTCTTCAAATAAAATCATGTTATATTTCCTTGGTCTATAATGTTATATTTAAAATGCTTTCCAATGTTATAGATAAAAGAATGCAACCTTTAACCACTAGGATCAGGTATGAACAAAGGCAAAAACATTTTTATTTTCCTTTCTTATTGTAAGAAAACCTTACTTTGACATGTCCCCTAACACACACACACAAATTTGGGGGTTTTATAAATTTAACTACTTTATGCATCAGGAGAATATAAGCAACGAAGTGCTGAAAGTACATGCCAGTAAAACTTGCCCACATCTACATTAAAAATGAGTAATAAACTTTTATATTAACCTGACTTCTTTAATTTTTATACTGATAAATTCTCCCTTTTATTTCTAAACAAAGAGGGGTTTCTATCATTTATGGAAAAAATATTAAAATATTTGAAAGCTTTATGGACTAGTATTTTTCTCATATTTGTGTAACTTCCAACATACCAACGATCCAAACCTGACCCATCTTAAGCACTGCTAACACCATTTTCTGCTAAACGTACAGCAAAAATGTGAACTGTTTTTATATTAATAAAATACAAACATATAGTGTATCATAGTACAGATTGATGTGTGGCCAAATATCTCACGGATATTTCACAACCATACAAGGTTTGATTCAAAGCTCACTGTGGTCAAAGGAAAGACTTCCACTGATTCTAATGGGCTTTCAGTCAAGCTCTCAACTATGTGTTTCTTTTCATGAAATGGAAAAATTCATCATCTGTGGAATTGCCTGGTATGACTGAGGGCAGCAAATGAGTTCAGTGACGCTGCATTTGTGTAAATCTGGGCAAGATTTGACCTTGTATATTGACTGATAGGAAAAGAGGTAGGCAACGTGTTTAACTAAACTTCTCTGTTGTGCTGTAATCATCTGGTCTTATGTTTCACTAATTAATGGCTGTGTAAAGCAAGAGCATTCAAATAAACATGGTTTTAAAACTCGTTTACTCTTTCCAGTCCTTGCTTTGTAACTTTTTACTGAATATTGATTACCTTTTAACTTACCTCCTCTCTCAAACCAATACCTCACCATAAGTAATCCCATTTCTCCAGAAAAGAAGCCACCAATTTTGCTTAAGGACACAGTACCAGCCAGCGCAGATTTTATGCCACAGACTCCTAGCTATCTGACTAACATTTTTCTGGACCTCTTCTGTAGGCCTCTCTGGGCATAAATAACTATAAGTCAGCAAAGTACATATGTTTTCAAGTATATAAGTGCATGTACTCCATGACATTATCTGGCCAATTGTATCAGGTTTAATCTGACAACTAATCAAGTCAGGGAATGGAAAATAATAATCTATGTACATCAGTTTAAACTTGGACAGTCAATCTGAATAACGCTGTACACAGGAAACTATGTATTGATGAAACAAACATTTAATACTGTTTTACAGGCAGCAGATGGGTTTATATTAAGTTGCCTTTAATTTCATTCGCAATATTGTTAGCTAGATTTTACTCTACTAATGAAAACATAACCATATATCTTCAGGAAGGACAACCAATATCCTGGAAAACAAATCAAAAGAGCACAGAGTAATGCAGAAAGAGAGTTGTTCAAGTGAACAGAAAATAAATACAGTTACCATTTAATTTTTGAAGTATTATTCAGATCAGTGATATTTTTATTTCTTCTCCATATAGTTAGAAAACATGTAAGTGCATATTCGAAATTAACAGCAGGAATTTTTCAGTAATCATTCTGCATACACGGGGAAAAACAGACCTGATACAACGCCCCAGCAGTCAATAAAACCCCTCTAACTCGAGTGGGCTTTAGATCGGTATTAAAACTACTTGACTTTCAAAATGGGTGACACATAACTGATTCATATAGAGTTGCACATCTTTCAAAGGTTTTTATCAGATAGCATCCACTAACTCCAAGCAGCCTCGCTTCAATTGTTCTTAATATTATAACCAAACCTCATCCAATTCATCGCATCTTCCTGTCCTATTAGCAGCACTAAAGGTTACATCCATCCCCTACAACGATAAACTATCTTCATAATTCTCTTTAAAGACAAGAGGTAAGGACCATTACACTTACATTTACAAATGCCTAGCTCACCCATGCAGATTGCCTCCATGAAGGGACACGAGCTTACTGCGTGCATACATCGCTAGCTGGCATATAAAGTCAGCTAGGACTAAGCATTTGCTCATAATTGTGTTCACTTAAACTGAAAAATCTCTATTTAGTAAACTATGCTGATCTGTTGTGGGTCTGCTATTGTATAATAAATCAGATTTCACTACTTTTTTGTGAGTAAAGTCTCAAAAAAAATTCACAGTCGATTTAGTTAGGAAGAATCCATATGCTGGGACTACTCAAGTTTGAGTTAATCTTAGATGATACAAATTTATAAAATCACACCATGAGAGCTGAAAAAGGAACAGGCAATCCAAGGAAATCTGGGGAAATTCAGACTATTCTTTCCATTTGTAATTCAGATAACATTACATAGTCTTAATATTTGACATCACCAGATATATTTCAGCCTTTTTTTTCTGTTCCAGTTACTCTTAGCAACTATGTTGAACACTAATGCAGTTTGTGCATTATTACCAACGGGAAATCCCTGACATCAAAGGATTAATTTTAGTCTTTGTCTTCCTTTAGTAATAGGAAATAAATTTTACCTAGTCATTGTCCTAGTCAAGTCAAATAAAGAAACTATATCTGCTGACGAGACGTTATTATCACAGTCAAACAGATTAGCATTGATTTACTGTAGGTAAGAGCTGTTGAAGGGTCCGTTCTGTATGTGCTCTGTAGCAGCATGATTATTTACTGTAAACCTACCCTCTGATTTTCTCCTTAGGCTAGTATTGTTATTATTAAAGCTAATTCACATGAAATTATGGTAGCTCTCCTGGTCTACAGTCCTTGGTCAGAGACCTAAGCAGGTGTTTGCTTAATAATTTGGTCAAAGATCAGTGAGTTAAAGGTTAGGCCATAGAGGGGAAGAATGGAGAGGTCAGAGCACTTGCAGGAGGGGTCTGAGACTTGATCTTCCTGAGTCTGGAATGGTCGAACCTCAAGGTCACCCATTAGTGATCTTGCTTTAACGGACTGTGAGATGTCGACCATAAATTCACCATGCCAGCACCTTTAACCCTATTAATACTTTGACTACTGGAAATAAAAGCAAGGACCCAGAAGGAACCAGCCCATGGAAAATTATTCACAAAATGTCTATGAGATTAAATTTATCTAATAAAGCTTACAACTCTCAATACAGCTCTACAAGGAAAAAACTTTTCTTCATTTTACCCTCTTACAGGGATTCGTTACATTCTATATCAAGATGACAGATAAAGACCCTTCACATACAGTATGCACATACATGTCATAGTGTCTAAATAAATATAAACATATATTTTACAATGTAAGATTTTCTCAGATAACAGAAGTAGAAATTAATGAAAGTAGAAACAAAACTGAGCCATCTCCTGTTCCCAAAACCTGTGCCTGTCCATGTGCATGTAGTCAAAATATTATAATGATCATCCAGAACGAGAGGCTAACACATAACGACTCGTCACCTGCCTATCAGAAGCAGACATGTTTTCTCCTTCTTTGAGTCAGTAACTATGTTTTGATGGTCAAGTGTTTTCGCATGTAGAAATACGGGATCACCAAACTGTCAATTTGGGAAAATGATACTGTCTACTTAGGAGTTTCATCTTGGAAAGTATTTCTTTCTTTCCACTCTCCAACTCCACTTCAAGGTGGAAGAGTTTGTACTTGCTGAATCAATCCTGAGTTGCAGAAATTCCAATATTCTTATATCTTAGAACAAAACAATTCAGCCAAGTTCAGAGTTTCAAATAATTTCAGCTCACAAATATGGGAAGCTGATTATTATCACCACGCACTACAACTCCTTTTGTGGCATCCTGCCATCTCCAGACCTTGGGAGAGTCATCTTTTGCTGTATCCCGGATCTTCTGGACTGCGCGTGACCAGAATGAATTTATATTATTAATAGAAATTGTGCTATAGATGTGCATAGCACTCTTCAGGACAAATAAAGCTCCTAGTTTATCTAGAAGAGATTACAATCTAGATTAAAGCCAGAACAGTACATAGTGACTGTTCATATAGAGGAGATATAGAGGGATAGCTGAACGAGGGATTTCTCGGCCATTTGAGAAATCAGGGTATTTGGCCAGTAAAAGAGGTAACATCACAGGCCAGGTTAGGAAAATGTATACTGCTATTATAGTTAGGGTGTCCATGGGACAATGAGACAAAGGCAATGACCTCCTTCCCCAGGGAGTTCCCAGGGACTCTTGGCAGCAGCTCCTTCCATCGCAGGATGACGACATAGGAACTTACAGGCATCCACGTATCATGAAAAGGAGCAGAAGGGTAGGAAGGGTGAGACATAAAGGAACCATCCACTTGAGATAAATGAAGACATCACAGCAGAGTAAAAAGAGATAACAACAGACAGTTAGGTGCAGAGTGCTAATTGGGAGTCTGAACTGAATCGGTGGCCCCAGCCCAGCATTAATGAAATATTCATAGACGGCCACACAACACACTGTCAGTAAAGGACAGGTTGCTTTGCCTTTTAGTGAGGAGAATTTTACTATATCGCTGTTCCCTTCTTTTCCCTACCCTCACAACTCTGAGACTGTAGGAAGGAAAGGCATGCAATTGCTCTAGAGCGTGTTTTCTCCATGAAAATTTTATACTGGGTACCTTGGCTATCCAGGAATAAAAAAATTAATTATATCATCCATAAAGGCCAGCCACATAGGAAATTCAGACATCCTGAAGCTTCACAGATATCTTTCTTTAACTTCTACTCATCTTTGACTTTCAGCAGATTTTAGCTTCCATGTCTGTCTTATGAAAACTCTGCAAACATCTGAACAGAAAGAGTTTTTCCTTTGTGGACAGGAGGGAACGTGGCATTTCAGTAGAAACGTAGCTCTCCTATTGATAAACATTCATAGCTATTTCAAACTGAGAAACTAATCCTGACAGAGGCTGTCATCTCTTACGTGGTATAAAGTGCCCACAATTCCCACATAGATCAACAGGTTCTGGGCTCCATCCAGAGCCCCTCAGAACTGAGCCCTTCATCCAGAATACTTGGCTTCAATTCATATCACTTGAACTCACATTGTTCAGATGAGCTTAAATCTTTACATAAACTGTTTGCTCAATTGCACTGCATACCGTGCATGCTGCTGTGTGCACCTGTTTGTTTTGATAGCAAGCACAATAGGATATTTTGTGGGTTGAAATCATCCATTGTAACAAAACAGTCTTTTTTTTTAATTAAAAACAATTCTGGAAATGAAGACACAATAAGAATATGTACAAAAAAATCCTTTTATAACGATTGAAAAGTAAAATATGTCAAAATATTTTTAGAACCTCGCAAGTATTTTGGTGACACAAAGTCAGTTTGCAGAGAGAAGTTCTGTTTTTAATGGGCATAAGCTTCTGTCTTTTAAATGATCTCTAGAAGATATTCTAAGTAAATCATTAAAGTTTTAAACATTCTGTTTTTAAAATAAAGATAAAATAATTATTAAAGGAACTGTACGCTTACTGTGTTCCATGTTCTGCTTGCTAATTAGCAAGGAAATGCACTTTTAAAAAATCTGATCAGGAAATAAGATTTCCAGTCTACTTAATCAGTATGGGTTGGAATCCATTCACAGAAAACCGTATCTCATAATACTTCTGCACGTTGAGCTTTCATTAATTAAAAGAGGAATAACATACGCAAAGCCTAAGCTGTAACACAGACTGCCCATGTTCATCTTTAACATGAAGTCTTGTACTTTAGGGGTTGTGTTTATAACTGCCTGCAATAAATAGTATCTTTAGCCCCCAATCTTGCAGAGAACTCTGCAATATATGAGGTCAAAATACAAAGTACTGTAAGTTAATGATAATCATGAATAATTATTTTCTAGGAATAATCTAATACACTTTGTAACACTCTACACTTAAACATGAATTAACACAGAAAACAGAGAAAATTATTCGTGTAGCGTGTTGTTGCAATAGGTCATCTCACCCTATTCAGTGAGAGTAGAATACTCATCTGGACACTGTTGTCTATAGTGAGCTCTTGAAATGGAAAACACCTTTACAGGCATGGAGTTATAAGAAAGCATTATTGTTTCCCCTCTAGATTATAGGCTAGACAAGCATAGTGATCTCAGAAATCTTTGAAATGACAGAGATAAAATTTTCTAATTTTCTTAATGGTCACCACAGAGGTAAAATTAATCCAAGCTTGGAAAAGGACAGCTGAAGATCTTTAACTGTGCAGGACAGCCACAGAGAGAATTTTCAGTACCAGCTATGTGTCAATAGTTAGGTAGATTCCTGGCTCCGTAGGACAGAACTATCAGCACAATGTAACCTCTTGCTCCATCAGGGAAGGTGGATTAGCCATAACCCAGGATAGATGTTCTACGGATTTGCTGCTTTCTTTAGAGTAGAGGAGACCGGTGTTGTCTTCCAGGAATCAGTTCACTGCCCAGCACAAAAGCTTTGCCCTTTTGCCCCCTTTGCGTGCAGAGAAGGGATGCTAACATGGTAAAATTCACTCCTGGGCAGGAGGCCAGAACATGGCCTATGTACTATTAAGCCTTCAAAACAGGGTTTAAGTGGGACTTAAGTGGTGCATGAGCCTTTTGTTGGCTTTCTGCCCAGAAGTGAACTTTACCCACAGAGAATATTACATGTTGTCCATGCATTGTCTACCATATATGGGTGCAACGTAATTCCCCTTTGTCACCCTGACAAAACGCCCAGCGTTGCTTAAACTGAGTTGTTCTAAGTGGTCCAGAGTAAATTGTGCCTGCTGCACATAATACAACCAAGCAAAGTACTCCTAACACAGGAAGAAAGTATGTCTTTATGGTGAGGGAAATTTCATTTTCTCAGGACTGCCATGCCAACATGGTAAACGGTATGGGCCCTTATTATAGAAAGATATGGTTTCTGGCATTTACGTGCACAAAACAGCATGTACATTTCCTGCAGGTCTTTATTTTGAACGTATAAACTAAGAAGAATCTCATTCTATTATGCTTATGTAGCATTCTTCATATTAAAATGTAGCTTGAAGTACTCCCACATTCTTCAGTGTGCTTAATTTTATGCACATGAGTAGCTTTTTGGATTCAATAGAATTGCACAGGCAGTAGAAATAAATTAAAACATAGTGTATGTCTTTAAAGGAGCGAGGCCCAAAGTTATACTTGCATTCCTGAAATGGAAGCTTTTCCCTTTTTTGATTTTATTTCTATTTCTATGGTTTTTTTGCTTTGGCACTAGGGCTGTGTCTCTCTCCTGATTGACTCATTTTCCTTTGAGAGTTGTTTAGATAGGTTACTATGAAGGTTAGAAAAGACGAGAAACAAAGGTTTAACGACTTGCAAAAATATGCACAATACAAGAGAAATACACACATCCTGGACATTTCCCAGCCGGATACAGTCTTAGCTGGAAAAAAGATGACGGGGAGGGAAGCAGAATTGGGAACAGAAACATCAGATGTCCTGGAAGGAATAATAAATCATAATTTGCTATTGTAAATTCTACTGGCAGCTCTTAAAAGTGACCACAAGTAGTCTCTCTGATATATAGTGAAGGGATCCAGAACTGCTGACAGGTTTGTGTATACCAAACTGATTAACACTTTTTATTACATAGACGATTATTAGGGGCTTTGAATTTGAGTTCCTACATTGCTCTTACTTCGAAGAAAGCAGCTGTATTTTTTTTTTTTTGTGATGATACTTTCTGTAAACGGCATGTGGAACTTGATGATTATCATTCATTTTTATTTAGTTAGCAGATGGCTTCCAGCAGCAATTCCTTAAAAGTTTCCTCATTTATAAAATATGAAGTGGCTGACCTAAGTTAAACCAATTAGTAACTTTCCTTTATCATTCTTCCAGGTGCTTTCTTCATTAGGAGATATCAATCAACTGCAGGGCAGTAAACATGCTAGTTCTGGTATTTGTGGAATGCTCAGATCATCAATTGAAGTACACGCAGTTCAAATCTGAAATATTAGCAGTTCAAAAATCCATTAAGATCAGTATCAGATGAGTTGTTATAATACCCATATTGAAATGTGTTGCACAGAATCAGCATGTGACACCTTGGAACTGAAAGAAAATATTTCCTGTTACTACAATGTTCACACAAAAACTCTAGATTGCATTCAGTGGGCAAGATAAAATGTGTTTCACCTGGAAAATGTTCCTTTTTAGTAATACCATCTTCATTAAAAATGTTCAGATTAGTTTCTTCAGCTGTTCTGTATCTCCAGATACAGAAGGTAGCGAAAACACTTCAGGATGAAAGTATTCTCATGCAATACAACTGAAAAGTGATTCATCTATTTGTTAAAAAGACAAACGTTTTACCTTGTTTCTACAACCAGGATCCTTCAAGAAGATATCAGTTTTAGTTTCAAAAAAACAAAGCCACATTATTTGAAATAATGTACATGACTCAGACTTTTTACCCACTCTAAATTAGTAGGAGGAGATGTGATTCTATTGGTATTTCTGCATAACTGCATCGCATACCTTTAGTCTGAAAATTTCAATGATCTTTCCAATTACACTGAGTGGAATGCAGTTCCTAGATTTTATATCAAGCAGAAAAGAAAATAATCTGTATATTTTCTGAATTGAAAATCCCGATTCTGTAAATCTACACAATCAGGTAAAGCTTCAACTCATACGAGTAGGATCCTGGCAGGATCAGGCCAACCATTCACCAGAAATGTTGATGTAATAAATTCATGTTTTGGAAAAAGGCAGGTTAAAATGATAAATGTCAAATATTAGTAGTTCTTTTGAAAAAGGCATCTCCCCTGACACTTCACCCTCATCCCTTGCTCTCCCCTCCACAGATGGCAACGAGGTGCACAGTAAAAGAAATTAAGATGATAGCGTGTTGACAGGAGCAAGGACACTCCAGTTTTCATCCCTGCAGACAACAGAAATGACATCACGTCTCCTCAAACTGACACATTAATAAATTTAGTATCACCTGAACTTTTCTGGAAAAGAGAACCTTTTACACCAGCAAGTTATGTGGTGTCAGTAATAATAGGATTCTGTATCATATTCTGCTCCGCATATGATGGCAGAATTACCTTTTGGGCCCTAACAAGTTGACAGGGGTTCATTTTGCTTCCTCTTTTAATGACATCTCCTTTGCAGGTGAACTGCAGATGTAATGACTTCCTCTTTTGCTTCTGAATACTCCCGAAATGTCATCATGACCCAAGACATCTCAATCTGGCTTAATGCAAACGGGAAGCAAAGGGTTTTTAAAGGTGAAACTGATCTTGCTAATGAAGAAGTATCACTCTTCATCTGGACAGGGAGCACAAAGCTTGTTAGATCGAGCTAGGTGAATGTCACAGGTTAGAGTTCAAGCATAACACAGAATTGTGACTAAAGATGTTATCTTCTATTTGTGTAGAGGTACACAATCAAAACAAAGTAATATAAGTCTAAATCTAAGTCTTTTGGAACAACCCAGCAAGATATGAAATAAACCTTTGCTGGAGAGGTCAGCATTTTGAGGACCTTAATCATGAAAAGTTCAAATATTTTAAAAAAGAAGACAATAAACATGTAAGAATATGTTATAAAAAAAGAGAAGGAATAAACAGCAAAAGGAGGATATTGGATGCTAGTGTAGCCCATTCATTGCTCCAAGCTGGAGAATTACTGTAAAAGTATCCGATTTGTATGTTTAGCTACAGCATTTCAGGTAGTAAAAATACTTCATATTTGCGACTAAGTTGGATTATTCCCAAAGTATATACATATATATTTTTAATGCACAAGAGAGCCAATTAGGAGGCCCAAGTAATGTGAGGGCTGTTTTCCAGTGCAAGTGGAAACCAGCTTGCCCTTCAGACATGCAGAAAGTTCCCTGAAGCCATTTCTGGGAAAAAGAAAAGAGAAAAACCAAACCAAACCAAACCAAACCAGCATACACAAGTACCAAACACATTCAGGCTACCCTCGCTGGCGGAAAGCAGGCCTACCTGCACTGCCCGCTCATCCTAAGCTTTGGAGGAGATGGCAGTCCTCTCGTGGAGAAGTCCGACCAGCTGCGGAAAGCAAGCATTACCTTTCAAAGCCTTTGCTGACTGCATAGAAATAACACTGGTAATAAAATTTAGCTCACCTCTTTGCAGATGTTTCTTACATGTTTAATTCATTGAATAATGTTTTGTTTACAGTCCAGGTCCTGGTGATACTCTTCTATTTAAAGCAGCCCACTGTTTGCAGGATGTCTCAGATGGACACAGCGTGTGAATGGGCCCAGATTGAAAAAATTGTTCAATGATTCACCAAGAGAAAATAAAAAACAAAAGCCTACTGGATTCAAACGCTTCTCTGAATCAGGGAACATTTTAAAAACACCACATGAATATTTTAAGTGCCAAAACTAAAATGGAGATTTGAAAATAGAGGCTCAGATTTTCAAAGGAATATTTGCACCATTCCTGCAATCTTTCTGTCTGCTTGAAGAAAGCTATTATTGTTAATATGAAGGTATATTCAAGATGGTCTGATTTAAGTTTTTAAGCGTTTTTTTCACAGAAAGAGCAGAATGTGTTTGCAATATATTTTGCTTTAGACGCACTGACTTATAAGAGCTTTTCCTTATTCACTCTTGCTTTCCCGAAGATGCTCAGTGGAATTTACTAATATGGAATATTAAATCAAACAGGAGGGGATCTAAAAAGAAGATTGATTGTTTTCTAAAAACAGTATGTATGACAAAATATGATGAACCCAGTCCCTGACTGAAATCCATGAAGATCCTTAGCCAGAAGATACTACATAAATTGAACTACATCATAGTAAATTTTACCCAAAACAACGAAGTCAGCGTTTACATTAAAACTAAAAAAGTCATTGTGTATCAAATCTCAGCCCTAAAGGACTCAGATGAACAAAATGGAACGACTAGAGGTTACACTCCATAGCAGTGGGTCAACTTTGCAAAAACTATTCAGCAGAGTTCCCTAGAGGTCACCACAAAAAATGACAGAGGTGAAAGAACAGTGGGTTCAAGAATCAAAACTCAATTATGGAGCCCAGAAATCTGCTGGTTGGCTTCTCCATGCCATCTAGATAAAAAAATGGCTTAAAATATATCAGAACCTCATACAAGCACTGGAGTTCCTTACTACACAACTGGAAACAAAGAACTGCTTTTATGCAACAGTGAAAACTTCCAGGCTATACATCATGCAGCAGACTGATGCTAAGATTGTTTGCTGGAGAACAGCCTTTATTCATTCTAAATCAATGCATGCTATAGAACGGTCGATAAACTTGCATGTCGAACTCTAAAGTTGCTATTCAAGTTGCTTTACAAAAAAAAAAAAAAGGTGGTTGAATACAAGATTTGATTATCTAATACCCAATACAACACAGAAAATGCAGTACCTTCTTTCTGGCATGTCTGAGGCAGAGAAATTGGCTAATGAGTTTAATCCACTTACCTTGAAAGAAAAAGTAAAGTATTTGCAAATAAGTTTAAATGAATTTTCAATTAAAAAAATTATGAGTCATGGCCTCTATGTTATTTTAGGAAAAACAAGCAATTACACTTAGTTCTAACAGGTGGAATAATGACTTTTTCACCTGTCAACTGACAGCTTAAAATTCCCACACATGTAGACCATTTCTGTTTCATCTTTTCTTTGAATTTCAGCTGCTTTGCTTTTCAATGCCTGTGCTTTGCTGGTGTCTCCTTTGTGTCTGAAACTCTCACACTGAGTTCCGCCTCTTTGGTGCTGGGCTTTCTTTTCACAGTGACATTTCAACATAAACAGTCAATATTCATTACCTCAAAGGAGACTTCCCTCCTATTGCTGACCAATTAAATACCAGCTGAGTTAGGCAGACAAAGGTAAAGAAGCTGTAACACAAGACTGGCTCAGAGTATATTTCTTCTTCCCTTAACGGAAAAAAATGTATTCAAAACAAAGAATTGACGATATTGGGAAAATCCGAAGCAGAGCAAAACAGTTTCTTCAGAAGTTATGTTCCTCCTTTTGATCTTGCACGGTCCTTTCCTAGCGTTATTTAGTCTGTAGACAGGAATAGAAAAGATGCATATGTATCACAGGGACAAAGACAGATCACAGGTATTTCTCTACAACCCCAACTTTGATGAAATAACAAGGACGTAACAAAAAATAACATCTACTGCTTGATGGCAAGAGAAAGGGCTTTTCCCTTTTCATTTCTATGATGTGAATAAGATTCAGATGTGTTTTGAATTTTATTGTATTACATACAGTTCAGCAAAGACTGCTTCATTTTGTATTATGTAAGGTTCAACTCCGAGAAGGAAAATGCCCACCTAAATACATCATGAGCAGGGGTGAGGAGGTACGCTAAACTTATGGCTGATGAGAACAGCCTGCTGACAGACCGCCTGGAGGCTGATAAACCTCCTTCTCTTCCACAGAGTGGGAGGGGATGGGCATCGGTAGCATTCGCTGTCTCCAAAATGCAGGCACAGCCTCTAGGGGAAGGAACAGTTCTACCCATGGCAATGCAATTCAAGCATTCACATAGTTTCACCTGCAAAGTGCAGGAGCACTGAATCATAAAAATACCTAGCTGAAAAGGACTCGGAGAGATCATCTATACTGCATACCTGCCTCAAGGCAGGATCAGATGCCTGAACTATCCCTGACACTTGTTTGTCCGACCTCTTGTTGAAAACCTCCAGCAGCAGAGACTGTACACCGCCCTTGGCAATCCATGCCAGTGCTTAACTGCCTACAAGCTATTAAGTTCTTCTTACTGGCTAAATCAGATCCTTTTGGCTATGAATTAAGCCTGCATAAACCCAAATTCTCCAGAGAGAAGACCAATGGTGTTTTGGCCCACAATATTTTTCAAAGACTTTAGGCAGATGCAATAGGTGTTGGGTGATGAGAATGTTCAGAGAACAATTTAAGAAGAAAAACAGTAATGATTTATAATCTGAAACAATGCAGAAACTTAATTATTTGTCTTAAGAAATGTATTAGTACAATAAGCTAGCAAAGAGAATGAAACCGTTTGGAATACGAGGGTACAAAGATCAGCAGCAAATGTGATGCTAACAAACACGAGTCTGAAATCAAAGGACTTAATGATTGTTCAGTACGAGATCAGGCTGAATTGTCACAGTCTGAAATAGCATGTTTAATGATATGAAATAGTTCTTGCATTTTTACATGAATGTATAAGGACTTTTTTTTTCCTTCTTGTGAAATAGAGAGGGATTTCTATAGCACAACAGGGCCCAATCCCACAGCCTGCCCTCAGTGGGAGGTTTGCTTAACCAAGAAATGCAATGTCAGGCTTTCTCAGAGGATAAAAACAATACAAAGAATCGGTGTAGATGCTTTATGTAAAGGTAACAGCTTGAATATCTGAAAGCATCCAAATGATTTTTACTTAAATGGATGTGACATTGCCAAGAAAGAAACTTTATCCTCATGAGAGATCTTTATTAGCCAGGGTACTTAACCCTAAAGATGAGGAGAATTTAATAATCACAGGGTTGTTTTCTCCCTCTTTTTTCATTTGTGCAACCAGCAGCTAGAGGGCACAAAAGAATGCTTTTACCTTATGATCTATCATATAAAAGAGCCCTACAGACTGAATAAACAAAAAAGAAATCAGTGCTAATATCATAGTATATTACATATTTTGTTTAGAATCTTAATCTGTATTCTCTTTCACAAGAAGCAGTAGCAATTCAGAGAGACAACGGCATGACAATGCAGGAGACTAATGAAAGACCTTTATCCCACTAAGAATATGTATTTAAACCCCAGAACGTAGCAGGTATTTCACACCGCATACACTCTCTGTGGATATGGTCATCATTACTTGCCTTAACTGTTTTGCAAAGCTCTTTGTTTAAAACTAATATAAACACGTATTTAACCTCCTTCATTCTTACATCTTAAATATTAATGCTGGCTGTGATTCTGCATTAATAACAGCTATTATTTTTGCATTAATAAGGAGCTTACAAGAATAAACATGGAAGTCATAGTGCAGTCTTCCTGTCAATTAAAGAGAGAGTCAGTTGTAGTTGCAGAGTGCTTTATCTTATCATTTCACTCAGGACATTCCCGGATTCATGGATCTGATCTGAACAGCTCCAGTGATAATAAACATGTAAGTACACAGAAAACCATCATGGCAAGAAAGCCACAAAGGAGGTTATCAGCGAGTTGCCAGTTTTGGAATCCCTCACTCTGGAAAGAGCGTTATCACCATAAATGAGGTCATTTATGTGGACAGCGTGAGCATAGAGCTCGACATTTTTCCACCAGAAATCCTAATAACCCCAGGAGGGGTCACATCTGTTGCTGTACTATAAAACAGAGTGGACCTTAATAGCAACGTGTGTATTTGTATGTGTGTACATATATACATATAGTTAAAAAGCAAAGCAAAACAAAGACCCTTTCCCTTCACCCCTAATGAACTGCACCAACCCCTTAGGCTGAAATGACTTGGATCTGGATAGAGTGCCATTTGCCAAATTGTAAATTGCCTACATTTATTTTGGGAGTGCACTAAACAGAGTGCTAATTGCCTTGTTTAGCACTTTCCCTTCTTTCATTTGCACTGGTGTAAAATCTTAGTAAATTAACTCAGGATTTTATTATGTAGGTAGCATTTGAACAACTGAATCAGTGAGAAAGCAGCATCAAAGGACTGATAAAAGAGGAGTTGACTCTACCCAGAATGCCATTTATATGTCCCTTGAATTAAAAAGGATGAAATTAACTTTTAATCCTTTTGCTTTTCATATAGCTGATCTTAACATAACATGTATTACTCAGACATTTTATTTGCATTTACTCATTTAAAAATGTTAATAACTGTGGTTGCAAGCTTACTGTATGGGAATGTGCAGTTGCTTGTATTCATATACATAAGTGTGTAGGATTCCTTAGTAATTTTTTTGAACTGCAGCCAAACACAGACTTGAGGCTTCTGTTTATTGTCAAAGAGAACACCCTGAAGAGCAATTCCCATCTAACTGTTCAGTGGGCTATGCAAAATTAGCTGGTGGTCTCACGCTTGGCCACAGCACCAACGGTATCTTATTCTTACATAGCGTCCAAAGAGAAAATGGGGGGAAAAATTATCACCACATTCTCACCTCTACAATAATAATCTTTCCCACAGGGAAATGAGAAATATAGCATTTATTCTGCGAACGAATTCATCGGCATTATATATAAACAGGGTGTTTTAGATTGAAATGTTGCACCAGCAAAATTTCCCCATCGAAGCCATAGGCTGAGGATTTCAACGTGCAGCACTACTGCTTGTGACCACAACTTCATTACAAGAAAATGTAAACTGAAGACCACGGAGTCGGCACTCAGGAGCTCCGGGCTCTCTTCTGAACATGCCTGCTGGACAATTGCTATTGTTAGGCGATAGATTTCAGCAACGAGGAAGTATTTGGGATGTTCTACTGACAGAACTTCGATTTTCATAAGTTCAGAAAAGCCAGAACTTTTGTCTTCAAATGCAGCCAAAAGCCTCATAGGTACAGAAATGATAGATAAAAGCCTGTTTGTCGCTGTCAATAAAACACCGCGCTTGCCAAAATTTGATTTACTCTCTTCTCCTTTCAGTTTACTGTCCTTTCAAATCACGTATTTGCATACATGAGGAGCTCAGAACCATAAAAAATATAAAGATTGATTTACTAAAGTTAGAAAGAATTTGAGAAACTGTTAAAAAGCAATAAGATATGTTTTCCTAGTTTCTGATAGATTTTTTTTAAAGGCTACTTTGCTGATTATTTTCCCCTTGGTACTTCTGATTGTAATGGGAACAGAAAACACAAACCAACTTAGTATCAAAAGTCAGCGAGTCCCGAATCCTTGGCTTCATACATACCTTTGAGTAAATAACACATTATATAATTATTTGCAGGTACACAAACTTCTACACCTTAAGGTACCTTACAAAACAGAAAAAAGGGATTGCTCTACAAAGCAGCTTTTTTAGTGATTTTTTTTTTTTTTTAGTTCTGTTTCCAGACCAGCATGGTTTGGGAGGGCTCCAGAGAAGTATCTGAACTTTTGGATGCTTCTCCCAACTGAACCACCAAGCCATTTGATGTAACTCTATTATTATTTAACACCTGGCTGCACTGCTGTTAAGTGCTGTGCAAATAAAATAAGGTATGATTTAGTGTGTGCTAGCAACTATTTGCCAACAAAAGAAATGTTTTCCAATGATTCTCTGTATATAAATTTATAATAAAGGTCCAGAACCTACTCCTTACATCACAAAGGTAAAGGAAGACATGCCATACGTTTCCATGACAGCATGTGCAGGCACACTATTTGGGACCACATCTTCCTGCTGCAAGAGTCAGTGAGTAGGAAAGAAGTAGGTTATAGATTTATTTTCATCTGTGCCAGAATATCATGGTTAATTAGGATGTGATTTCTGCTATTTCTTTTACATTACAGGTTACGGATAGCACTCATTCAAGCACTCGAACTCCATGATGTTCCCTGCTGATAACATATGTAATGAAAATTTAGACTCTACATCTGGAAGCTTTTCATTATAATCTGAGAGTGTTTAACTAAAGGTATTGAAGAACAGACAAAATGGGCACTGCAGGGAAAGTACCCACAGACTACATACAGCTCAAAGGATATAAGCACAGTCTTTCCTCAAGGTGCTCCATAAATCTGGCAAAGATTAAGTTGGTTCTGTCAATTCAGTGAAGAAGTGAGCTACGGAGCCCACAGAGAAGGTAAGTACATTTACAAGAGAAGGAAGATCTAGTACATGGGCTGAATAGTTCTCTCAGGAGCCTAAGGAGAGGATTTTGTTTTTAACCAACCTCCAATGTTTGACCACTTTGGCCTTACAGTTTCAGGAATATGTTTTTAATAAACTAATCTAATACTGAAAAACAAATGGAACAGCTGCTTTCAAGTCCTTTGTACTTTGGTACTTAATCACGAAAAAAAATTAATACAGCAGAAAAAATACACAGAGGGGAACTTCTCTATGAATACAGTACAAAGATTTTTAGGTTCTAATATAGTCCCTGATGTTCAGGCAAAATTAATATGCTAACGAATCTCCACCAAAACCTTTCATGCAGAAGAGTTGGCCACCATTAATGTTTCAAGCAAATGCTGCCCATCTCCACTTTGTAACAGAAGGCTATTAATAAAAAAAAATATCTATTAGAGTTAGAAAACGCAAAGAACTTTACAAGTCTATCAATATAGTGCCTTCTCCACAACAACTTTTACTTTGTATTACCAATAGGATTTTCTCAAAATACATAGTCTTCAAAAAAGAAACAATCCAAGCATGATGGCTATACTACTAATATAAAATTAACCCTGTCCAGGTATTCTACAGGAACCAGTTTGATATTCTTTCCTCGTTCAACAGGCACATTTGTGTCAGTAAGTTAATTTTCATAATCAGTTTTAGGATTAGTGCTTCCTCCATTGCCATTCCTAAGCAAATGCTCTGCTGGAGTACAAGGTATTTCCTTCCATAAACTAGTTTTAGAAGTTGATTTACAGAACAGAAGTGAATAAGTAGGTACGAACTTGAGGATTTTCTTGGAATCTTTTATTAGTTATCTTTTATATTTACATCTTCCTTACAAGCATCTCTAGCAACTATCACAACATATCCCTATGTAGTATATATACACACATATGTGCATGTATGTATATTAAAAAAATAATTAACAGAGTAGGATTTACATAGTGTCAGAATTATGGGTGGCATTTCCCTTTGGCTGGGAAAGACACATGCTAGTTTTTAAAAATCAATCACATAGTACTTTCTGCATAACTTTACTGTCTCACTCATGGTAAAATCTTCCACAATAATATGGCCAGAGGAGGTTCTACATGTCAACAAAATTTTGCCTTAATCTTATTCTCTAAACACTACCTTATTTAAACTTGTCAACAAAAATTAATGTAATCTGGATGTACAGGAAAACTTGTTGTTGTTAAAATAGTTAAAAGTTGGATTACGTCATGAACTAACAATGAAATGTTATAATATAAAGTTTTAAGAACCCGAGGCATGAGCACAGCTGAAAGAAAAGCCTACAGTGAGAACAAAATAATAAATACACTTACTACTGCTGGATCAACCTTTTGACGATGGCTAAGGATACTGGCGTAACTCAGCAAAAAGTGGTTGTGTAGTGGCTGATTTTATAGTGCTCACCTGGATTTTTAGGGACATTGTTTTCTGCCTTGCCACAGGCTTCTTATTTGTCCCCTGCTTCAACTTGATACAGATTTTTTACTTGTTCAAATCATTGTAGTACCTGGGACAAAGAGCCCCATTTTTTAATCAGTTTTAGGACTTGCGATGCTGAGTCAGCAGAGCTTTGAGATGACTCTGCCTGCATCGTTTCCTTTAAAGGGACCACACCAAGAACATAGCTCTAACTTTGTGAACTGCAGAGATCGTTTTTCTTAAACCAGCCACAAGAACAATGAACTTTTTCAATTAAAGAAACCTCAGAAAAAATAAGGAACACAGAAAAGGGAATGGAAAAACCAGCAAAATTCTTTCCCTGCCTCTTGTGTCCTTACAAGGTGGGTTCTTTCCCTCAGGCTTGCTCTCAGATCAGCAGCTCAGTGACTTTCTAAATTTTGACAAGTCGCATGCAGTCCCCTGGCTCCCTATGAAGCGCTGTGCTTTCCCTGCCTCCGAGTCCCATCTATTCCCTGTCCTCAGCAGCATCTCGGCCTTAGCCCTTGCTGCAGGGTCCCTTTTCCCCTACCTCGTCTTCTGTGATCATGCTCAGATGCTCTTGGGGAAGGAGTAATCTCCCCCTGTTCCAGAGGGCTGATGTGGAGGACAGCAGTCAGGAGAACTTAAACATCTCCCCAAGGGAGCCTCACAGGCTGTGCATACATCCTGGCTTACACATAATAAACTGCAAACAAAAGATGTATAATATAATCCAGTACCTCCAGGCTATTATCTCATAAATTATACCCTTTAAGATACACCATTTCAGTTTGCCAAGTCTGCAGGAAAGCAGCTTTCCACCACAGACCTGATGGAAATCCTGCCCTGACCTGGAGCCCGAGGGAAGCTTGCGGGCGACCTCAGAGGAGCCTGGACTTCCCTCACTGCTCTCATCACTACAGACCCTCACACATCTAAACTAGCTATCACCTCCACACAACGTAGGACTATTTTTCACCTACAAAGTGCTTCGCTCAGGAAATGCAATATATTGAGAGCATTGGTGAAAGTGTGTGGTGTTGCTATATCTCACGCTTGTAAATGATGGCACAAATTTTAAATTCTTTACCCAGTGCTAGAAACAGATTAGTGACAGGAAAACAGAGGCGTCCATAGCTCCTTATGGCCAGTTCTGATGCCCCGGCAGCAACCAGCGGTCCCTCCTGGGGAAGCATCGGCAGCATTTGATGTCAGCCGCAAACGATGGCAGCACCAATGAGAAACGGTTAACGGAGGTTTGATATTTCATTTCGGTGGGCAGGGAAATTAAATCTACAGTTTGTGACTCTTAGGAAATTAAGTCTCTATTAGGAAAGGGTTAAAGACAGATTATGTAAATAGGGATATTGTTATTTGTCCCATATGTAGCACTGTGAAGACTGCTTTCTCTCCCTCCTTTTTTTTTTTTTTTTTAGTTTTTCTTTTCCACAAATTGAGAGATTAACCTGGTCTCAATTGAAATGGCAGCCCATATCATACCTTCCCTTGATCTCACAGCATGGCTAATAACAGCTGGGGCCTACCAAGCAGGCTTCTTTATTTTTCCTTTATTGTTCCAGGCCACACAACCGTGAACCTTCAGCATGTTATGTACTTAAGCATGGTCAGGTTGATGTCATTATTTTCTTATTGTTGCGGAGCTCCCTGGGTGTTTGCCCATATTCATAGAGAGGGGCTTGTGTGCTCTTTGTAGGTTAACCTTTTAAAAAGGAGATGCTCGACCACTTGCAAATGTAGCCCAGGGCTGTGACATTGCACTAGGCCGATTGGTACGCTTCAAAACACATATTAGCACCACTTGTGCTATTTCATCTTTCTTTTTAATTTTAGCCCGGTCTTGTTAGATAAATCTTATCTGCGCCACAAGTAAATGCTTGATAGAGCACATTTTTAAAGCCTTTAGAAGGGGGGGGGAAGTGTGGTTTGTCTGGGTCACTGTGTGCTTTGTCTAAGTATAGGCATAGCTATTTGCCAGTTTATCTGTCCGCTGTCCCTCCGTCTATCTCTCCAGCTACCTCGCAGCAAACAAGCCATGAGCATTAGTGCTGAATTGTGAGAGCTACAGGGAAAAGTGCTTCTCTGCATGAACCATAGCCACATTTAGCTTTTACAATCCTATAAAAATTGGTCTACTTGCTGTCAGTTCAGCCTAGAAAGCAAGCCGTGGCTCTCAATTGCCTCCAGCTCTGATGTAAGCACCCCACAATATTTCCGTTTAAACTACAGTGGATAGAAGACACCTATAAAAATATTAATTAGCTCCAGTTGACACCAGATGCAGTTAACATACTGTGCGCCAGCTCTGAAATACTAGAGTTTTTATTAGGCAAGCTAATGTTTATTGCAATCATTAAAGTCTGAGTCATAAAAGGCTGAGCATAAGAAAGATGTTTCAGGTATTATTCCTTTCACGTATCAAATGTAAGTTTGTTAAATCCCACTTCCAGGATTAATTATTTTGGAAGTCATATTGCAACACAAGCTTTCAAAGAATTTGGCAAGATTTTTTCATGCACTCAGCGGGCCAAATGTAAATGAGTAAGGGGGTGAATCTCTGCTGGTTTCAATGAATTTTGGCCTTGTAACTTGTAAATGAAGCAGATACAAACAGCAGCACAGATTACAGGCTTAATGTCTGAATTACTTCAGTAGCGTCAGTTATGATAATGATAGTCCTGACACCAGTGTATCCTTTGCTACAGTTTCTTTTGTAGACTGGTTGAGCCTTTGCTTTTTTAAATTAAGAGGTCAGGAAGGTGAGCAGTACAGCTGGGCAGCAAGCAGCCTTATGTATCTGGGTCACTGTCAGTGCCCCAAAGGTGTATCTGAAGTTACTCGTGTAATGGGAAGTGGAAGGCTGCCTGTGCTCGTGTGCGCAGGGATTACGTTTATGGTTACCACCAGTCTGGATGCACAACCTGCCCTTTCTGTAAAACCTGTGCCACACAGGCAAGAGGTGAAACAAAACGATGTAGAGATCTTTATAGGATGGAGATGGACTACGCTGGTTTTCACATACATAATGACACCTTTGGAACGTCCTTGTGTCTTTACTGGATACAATCAGGATTGTCTCCTTAATGTTTCTTTCAATTATTGTAGAAAAGACAACCAACAATTAGACTTAATTTTTTATAATTTTGGGGGTCCTTATTTATAACAGAGTTCTGATTTTATAAGCTACCTCAGTACGTATGTGCATATGTCTAAGCATAAGGATAGGTTTGTCTGAATCCTTTGCACGTTACCACGCAGTGTTTGGTCGTATAGACCATGCTGTGCTGCCTTACTCTTCAGACTTGAGTTTACCGAGCCAAACAGAGCCAGCCAGTTGTCCCTGTTCTGCCTGCATGGAAAGAGCTTCTATACGAGACACTCCTATCACGTGTACAGATTTTCCTGGACAATGTGGCTTATTCCAGAGCAGAGCTAGAAGGACAACCAACATAAAAAGTTTGAATGGCCAATGGCAGTCTCAAGTCCCAGGCTAACACGGAGGTGGAGACAGCGCCGAACTGGCCCTGTGGTTCCCCCTTTCATTTTCAGACTCTATTTTTACTGTGAAAAGCCCTTGTTAGTCTACAAGAGAACACTCAATAATAAACTGAATTCATTTTTCTCTGACATTTTGTACCTTAGCAATTTCTCCTTTGCAGCGCAAGTAAACTTAATGTTCAGGTAAAACATTTATTTTCTCTTGAAACTAAACCTGAATATTTATTTCTATAGTAAGACATTCTGAGTAACTGTTTTAATTCCTCAAAATGTGTGTGCACTCATATGTATACATATATATTTATAGGTATACACACATATATATGCCTCACTGAAATGTTAATGTGTAAGGCATATCCTTACTTCAACTTTGTCTAAGCAAATTTATAATCAGAATCACAAGTGAATAAAAGTAAAATAAAATTAAGATCTTCCCCATATGTATTTTAGTGGTGTAGTTGTAAAGAACGGCCCACTGGTTTTGGAGTACAGCAATGAACTACGAATTCATTAAAACCTCGTCAGTTTAATCTCTGGTTATCTTAAGCAAGGTGGCATCCCCTAAATTATTCTTTGTACACAAAATACTCCATTTACCTGAAGCTCAGTTTTAAAAACTACTTTAATCTTTTCCCAGATAAGCACGGTTCAGCTATGTAAAACGGCACATTGCATTAACATAGGTTTTGTTTTGGCTGAAGCCCTTCAGTATGTTGTTACGCCAAAGCCTAGGATCGTATTGCTTCATATATGAAGCCCATAAAAATTAAACCAACCTGCAGAAAAATTAAGGGGTTAGTCCAAAACCTTTTCTCCTTATAAATATTCTTATTTTTTGCAATTTTTTGTGAACCAAAAAAGATTTCCAGTTTTACTGATGAATTTCCAACGTCTCTCTTCAAACCTTTTGGTTCCATCAAAAACCAAGAAACGCACAATGTTGCCAGAAGACATTATTTACTATGAGCCATGGGCTACCATTTGGAAAAGAAGACTTGAACAGGATGTCCTTTCAGACAGCAGCATGCTCTGTTTATGATTCCATAACATCTTTACATATTTTAAATGATATTCAGAAATATGCTTATGCTTTTTTTTTTTAAGATCTTATTTTCTTATCTGAACTCTTTTAACAAAGGTATTACACTAAGTATAAAAGCTGTCCAATTTTTTTCCAACCTTTTGCTTCTCTCTAAACCACAGTCATTTTGTTAGACATTGAAAATGTCTTGATTTAGTTGTCTTGCTATTTTGGGCCTGTCCTGCCCCCTGCAGTGGTAATAAGGATGGGGCTTCCTGCTGGGTCCTGAAGAATACCATTTCACGGCCGCCACATAGCTGGCGGCTTTTATTTATGGAGCCAAGAAAATGAATGGGTATTAGTGTCCAAACATTTCAACATGCTCCTGTGGCCATGCACAAAAGGGACTGATTTGCAGCAAATTTCCACTTATTTTCCAAAAGTATTTACCTTGCAGAAGCTTGGCTGATCGCTATAATGGCATAGGAGAGGGGAAAAATGACCATTTCAGAACCCAATTTTTATATATGTTTCTGAACCTTAAAAGTGCTATACTTCTTCTGAATAAAGATAATACTCTTGGTTGCTAGGCTTTTATGGATATGTGGCTAATGCCAGCCCTTTTTTCATGTGTGTCTTTACAACAGATGAAATAGGCACTACCTAAAAGCAGAAAGCTCACTCTGCCATGGACACTGCATGGGTGAAGGTTGTTGCAAATGACCAAAGTTGAGGTTCTTTTAAGCACTGTGAATGGCACTCAGCATGGCACATCCAAGAGGTGTTTCCCACACCTGTACTTTTACCTGCCTGCTGGGGGCAGCGCAGGGTGTATTTTACACCTTTCCTAAACTGCCCCGCGAAATTTGGGGAAGACTTTCAATCCGTGCTCCACTGTGCAACTGCACGAAACCTGCATCACAATACTATGCCAACAAAATTTGGTGAGATTCACACGACCTTTAAATCACTGACATTTAATAACCATGAGAGGTTATTAAGATACGGTTGCTGAAAGTTCTGTCCAGACTCTGCAAAGTTCAAGAATGCAATTCAAAGTCTTGTGCTCGTGTCTTCTTAAATAGTTCCAGATGAGCTTTTTGGGCAGCAAACTTTAACTGCAGTCAGCATGTGGGTGTTAGATGATATAAAGGCTTAGTTAGATAAAACAAAGACTACTCTTAGTTCTGCAGGTGCTTGCAGGCACCCTGTTTCAGGTGCAATTCCATGTATACACACGCATAGGTGGAGATTGTATGCCTGAAGATCCCCACCATAATATTTGTAGGAAAGCCACAACAAAAAGAAAAACTGGATTACTTGTACTATAATATCATTTCTTGGAAGTTCCCAGCAGGTAAGATGTGAAGTCTAGATAATAGAATCACACCACTACACTAGCTGCTATACAAGTTTATGCAGGTCACCAGATATTGCAGTCTGCAACCCTTGAGTGTAAGTTTCAAAAGAAACAATACAGGAAAGGAAGACTTGTCAATGACAATCCTTGCAATAATTTTTCCATTTTATATATATTTTTAATATAAAATATTATTCTGGATATAAAGCACATCACAACTGTTTATGGTTGCCTCAACCTACACTGAAATGGAAAACTTTCACAAATAATTTCCACGTTGATTAGTTCCATGTTGTAATCTGCATTTGTTGCCTTTAATCCTGGAAACTTATCTGGCAATTATAATAACACTCCTGACTTCGCTCCTGGTCTTAAAGTGTACCTCTCTTTCCCCTAAAATCAGTTTACATAAATGACAAAACCAAAACAAGTGTTCGATTTCACCATAGTGTCTGGATACCTTACAGAGTAAATAAGGAAAAACAATCAGAAATCTTAAATGTGCAGCAGCACACTGTATCTGCTTCATAGTTACAGCAATTGCTCCTTATTCCTTTGCTTCCTATTCAGATTCATTCTACTCAGAGGCTCCGTCTCCTAAATCTATTCTGATTCGGGCAATCCCAGAGAAACAGTACTCAACATGGGTAAAGCCTCTGCAATGAACAACTCCACCTCCTCCTGTTATCCTACCTTCAACTGCTGGTATCAGTTTCACCATATGTATGAAAAAGAGATGGAGGAATGAAGTGGTGGAATAGAGAGCAGATAAATAATCTCATCTGTTTCAATATCCTTCGAACTATGCATCAGGCATACCAAGAGAGAGAGATGGATATGTGAGAGATGTTCTTTCCTTTTCTCTCTCCCTAGAGTTTTACAAGATTTTGCTCCTCTTCACATTGCATGGCAGAATACACCACACACCAGAACAGTGTGTTGGAAGGAATAAAAAAGAGGTGCAGCTGGAAGAGTATCTGCGAGTCTCTAGGAAAGGAAAGACCCTTTCTGTCCACCTCAGTTTCTCCCACTGGGGAATGGATATAATAATGTTCACAAGAGAGCATTGTGCGGGTCTGCTATGAATTCTGGGCACACTGAGTATTTTTTAAAGTTTCCACTCAGTTTGTGGTCTCTCCTGTAGGCGTGTATGATACTTAATGAAAACCTCAGAACACCTTTAGAAACTACAAATTACTTCACAGCTAATGTACCAATTTAATTTTCAGAAGCCATCAAGGCCATTCAAACACCAGACATAAATGACCTTTTCTATAACAAACTATAATTTTAAACATTTTAAAAATAAGAATATGCCATTAATCTCCCTAGCTCATAACAGTGCAATTAAGACTGCGAATTGGTGAATTATTGTATTTTAATCTGGTTAAGAATAAACTGTCCTGAAAACTCTCATAGAAAGTAGACTGTATCAAAGCTTGTTCTTCCCACTAAGGCTTGATTTCATTTCATTGTAATGAAGCAGACAAACTTTAACAAAAATGAATACCTTGCACTCTCTTTTGTTCCCTTTTTTAATATATCTTGGTTTAGCCAATGATTGAGAAAGTCTATCAAACCCTGGTCAAGGTCCTTTTTTCAATCATTAGAAGTGAATCATCCTTAAACCCCCACTTATTAAAAAGGTTTAATCTTGTCAGGTTAGGAGAAAAAAAAAAAAAAGAGGGAGAGAAAGAAAGAAAGAAATTTTGCTTTTTTTCCTGGGGTTAAGAATTACTTTTATCTGACAATGGCTTTGCATGTTACGGCATTAATTTTGCAATAAATTATAGTGCAGGTAGGTGGAATTACTCACATTGCTTGACCAAAGTGTCTGACCTAGCCAGACCTCTGATTGATGAATAGTTTTTCATTTTGTTCTACTAGTCCTATCAGACAAAATCGAAAAACTGGGTGAAAAAGATCCTATTTCATGTAATAGCATTTTGTTATATATCATTAGCACTTAATTCTGTCACCAGTGTCATGTCTGTGTTAACTAGGCCTTTCAACTTAATCCTTTCACACCTCAATGTGACATTCATCTTGGACAATCGATGCACCAAAACTCTTGGTCCCAAGGAGTGAAATAACTCATAGACTGCTGCTATGTAGTGACTTGGCCCACACCCCCCAAGGGGAGGTCTCTTACAAAATTTAAAAAGTGATTAGAGCATGATTAGAGCTACCTTTGATCTCTTCTTTAAGTATCAGTACCAATGTAGCATTCTCAATATGCACTTTAGGAAAGACTAAGTACAAGCCCATGCAACTTTGGCTGTTCACCTGAGTAGATACTGCATACTGAAGTTCATGTGGCTGTTACTTCTACTATTGTTATCCAAGGCACTCAGATTTCATTTAGTTCAGATACATCTATCTGTAGTATTACACCTCTATGGCTGTAGACAGCATCAGAAGTTTAGGCTTGTTCAGGACCTCTTTTCAGCACGGCTACTAGATTTTGGTGAACTTTATGGTTACACATGGATTGTTTCTTCTATTTGGGCCAGAACTCACGCTTAAGTCCAAGCTTGCCTTATAACCACAATGGTTAAAACTGAAATCTGAAATCAGGTGTGGGCCTGAAAGAAGGTCTAGAGTACTGTAAGTTCAAACACCCTATCCCCAACATGTCGTGGCTCCTGTCACACTGCTCCAACCAGCGCTGTGGATAAGACAATCATACACGACTGTGGGTGATTGGCTTGAAACTTTCAACTTCTCCCCAATAAAGTCTTGTGGCAACAACACAAGGTCTACACGGTCTATTTTACAGACAGGGCAATCATGAGAATGACACCCACTGCAAGTAGGTCTCATGTTAAGGGCTTACCAGTGACTTACATGAAACCTTGCTCCTTCTGCAGGCCTTTATAAGAGAGTTGAATCTCAGTCAAAACTGACGAAGGGCAAAACATTCAAAGAGTTGGCTTTGCTTTGCAGCTGCAGTTTTGTTACTGCCAATCTTACTGCTTGCGAGGGGAGAATGAGGCAGCAACTAATAAACTAATAAGAGTACACAGTTCTGGTAGCGGGAATTACAGTGGGTGGCAAAGCTGATCAAAAGATAGAAAATAGGTTTGTGAAACTGTAAATGTGCTACGTCAAAGGGCTCAAAACTTAGCAATTTTTCATCTTCATCAACATTTCCATGACTTTTAATCAGAATCACAAAGTACATGTAAAAAATACTTACGTTCTGCAGAAAAATATATTTCTTGTATTATAGTTTTACATGTGCATAGTACATAACAATTTCTTATAGATTTAAACTACTAGATCATGCTTGTATTACAGTACTACTTGTTCAGATTACCTTTTCTGTGTGGCATACCTTCTCATAGTTATTTGTCAAACCATCCCAAAGACATCTCTCATTCTAATTTCCCTTCCGAAGCAACTCCCTCAAGAAGTGAATTAACAAAACTATTTTCTTCTTTGGAAGAAGTTCAGCGCTTCTCAAAACCAGACAGAGTTCATGGAAGAGGCAAGGATCAAGTCAAATGACCTAATTACAGGATCGGGGCCCTAATTTATGAGAAGATTTTATTTTTACATTTCATGCTACAACAGCATTTAACCGTGTTTTGCACATGCTTTTGCTTTTCAATCAAGGACTATTGTTACAGTGTCCCTATCTTTGTCCCCTTCCTCACTGTTTTGATGCCAGCACACTGGGTCATGTGCTATTTGGTCTGCAAGTTCTTTGAAGCATAAGCTGGATATTCCTTAACTAATCAATGATGTATTTAGTAAAAACAGGAAGTAGGTAGCAGGCAAAAACTGGTGTCATACAGACACATTTTTTTCATCCTTCTCTCTACAGAAGTAGCTACCATTCATTTTGAAGATCCTGTTTCTGACTTTTATCCTAAGTATAATTTCTTGTTTGGTTGGGTTTTATTTTGTTGTTGGGTTGTTTTTGTTGTTATTGGAGTTTTTTACACCTAGCATCTGCCTGGAATCTTTAGTCTGAATTAAAGTTACATTGCAAGCGCCTTACCTCAGTCACAGTGAATGTATATCCAGAGACATTCCATTGGCACCAGTCCATATGTGCACAACTGTAAATGACATGAAAAAAATTTGGCCTCTGATATGAAAAAGGCTATTTATGCACTTTCACAAAGGACAAAAGTCTTATAACTTTGGGTCTGCACAGAAATGAGACACAAATATGTTAGTGAAAAGCCCCAAGTTTTCTAAATGTAGATGAGCACAGATTAAGAAAGCAGTAATTAATTTCCTTTGACCTCAAGCTGAAATTCCTTTCTAAAGCTGTCATAAAGAGAAAGAGGCCAGAGAGAAGAAGTGAAACTGTGTAACAATGCAATTAAACCCTTGTAATGAGGTCAGCCATTGGACTTGTTGCAACTGATATCATTATAGCAATGAGGAGGCATTATACGATGGCCTGATTTTTTACAGGATTCATTTTTTTCTTTAACTCTTTAACAGTCAAATATGCATTCTATAGCATTATAAAATAATTGTTGTTAGCAACCAGAAGAGTAGGCACAAGCTTTATTGTCTTATTAACACAATTTCATAAGTTCTGGTAATGAATGGATGGAAAAAAACCCAACTTGGTGACAGTGGAATACGGGACAACTTTGATACAGACAACCCTTCACTCAGACTCTGTGTCGTATTTGCTGTTAGAGCTTCCTCCCAGAAAGCAACTCCGCTCCCTCCAACAATGGGAGAAAGTAACTTTTAGCAATCTGCTGACAATTGGCAATGGGTAATACTTGACTCATATGGGAGATGTGGTGCTCAAGGGAAACATGAGCAGACCTGTAGGACTAACCTGAACCAGAAAGAATCCTAAGTAGTTTCGATCTCGCTTTAAACTTGTTTATCCATTGAGGGTGCTGGAAAAGAATTTGCTCCACTGGAAGAGTATTCATTGGTTTCATGTGGTCTGCAAACATAAGTTTTGATTGTCTGGTTAGGTAATAAAAAGAAATAAAAAGTTGTGAAACTCAGATTTGGGCCCACATTCAAGGAGACTTACATACAGCTTTCATTAGATAAACAATCTGTTTTTCAAGTGGAAATCTAAGCTCAAGATGTTGTCCCCATTTCTGGAGGAAGTGTCCTAAATGTTGGGCCTGCGGATGACAACCACCTGTGACACCACCTCTCTGACTCACTTGGATCCCCTGCAACTGAACTCACATTACCCATTTCCTCAGCAACTATTCACAGATTGGCAAATAAGAAGTTGCGGTTATTCCTTCAGCATGCGTATCTGAGTGAATCCTTCCTAGTGCTTCTAAGACAAGGCTTGGGTATTTTGGTTTAAGAGATGGTTCAGGGTTATGAATCCAATGGCTGTAGGTATTTCCATCTTCTCAGAATGTTTCAATCATAGCCATTTCTCTGTTCCCATAGTTATTAGTTTAGGTGTCTCCTTGCTCGGTATGCTGGTTCCTAGCTTGAGATGCCTTACAAAAGCACAGACAACATGCATACTGAACTCATAAAACAAGAGGACCTCAACTTGCATCGTGCACCAACTAAATCCATTCATTTATCTTAGAATCACTTCAGTTCACATACCAAGGAAATCTTCAAATCAGTCCAAATGTTATCCCAGTGCTCTGCCCTTTCATCATGAAGTTTTTACGGGATCAGCAAACTGCATACGTGGCTGAAGGAAGGTGTCCATATCAGAAGCAGGTGCTACTTTAGCCTGTTGCAGATCTGCAGCCCGCTGGGCAGAATTAAGGTCCCTTACATGAGAGAAAGGCTCTTAAGAAAAGCAAGAGACAGCCCACTTTAGTTACTGTTCTAGCTGGAGGAATGCATTTGCAGGGTAAGGAGAGAAAAAGTTAATGGAGAAAAATGTTAGCTTATTGGGGACTTAATTAGTCATACCCCATTTACTTCTTAAAAAACAATTGGAGTGAACCCGAAAAAGAATAAACTGGGGCATTTATATAATGCCACGGAGAGGAGATGATTGCTTGGTGAAGAGTCTGCTCATTGACTTCAGTGGGGCCTCCTTATGAGGCTTCAGTTCTTCTGGTCCTTGAAAATGTCAATGTGTATATGAAAGCATAAAAAAAGAAATTCAAACTGATATCAAGTATTTCTAACTCTTCCCTCCACATTCCTCAAATTGTTCAGCTTAAACCACCTTGAAACAAAAGTTTCAAGTACCTTTACCTTTTCTGATTAAGTTCACCATCCCCTGTGTGCTTATTATACTTTTAAAAGAACTATTAGAAGATGGGTTACTAGCTGGAAATAAAGAAAAGGCACCATTTCCTTGCACTTAGAGGACTGAGTCACCAGTGCAGATCCCTTTCCTTTTAATGGTGCACTAAGTCATCGTGTGCCTCAGTTTCCCCTCAGTGAGTATAATACTTACTGACCTCTGCAGAGAGTTGCAAGCTTTCTGTTAACCTCTGCATTAAGTGCAAAGCAATAGCATTATTAAAGATATTTTTAACAGAGACAGCTGAGTGATGTCCTATAAATTGTCATTTCTCTCCAAATGGACCACAATATAATATTTCCTCCAGAAATGCATTTATTATTTAACACTTTTCCATGAAAGGTTTCTTTTACATTGCAAATGCTCAGAGTTCTTTCATAGGTCTTAGACTATTGACCCTTTACCTTAAAACATGCTATTAATGCTTAACGCTGTTATTAGTATTCAGGGAAGTAATGATTGGTACTAAAATGGAAATGTGCAGTAAAAACACCTTCTATTTTGTAAAATAATTATGTAGCCTAATAATTATTTCATACGATTCTTTTTGATTGATAGGGAAAGGGCACCAAGAAGTTTGGAATCATGATTCTTTAAGGTCTACATTCAAATCGCAGCCACCAACACCATTGTTTCCGACAGTTACATTTTATAAGAACGGCAACAGGATGATCCCTGATTCTGTTTGGATGAGGGTTACATCAGATAAGGTATACTTAATTAGCTTGCTTTTTTTTTTTTTTTTTGAATGGCAAGGAATTATAATTCTATAAAGGGCAGTACAGCATTCTTCCAATTTTCAAGTAAGTCACTGGTACCCTGGAGGTCAAATATAGTTCAAGTCTGCAGTGAAGTGAGACTACCTCCTTCCACTCCGCTGTCATCGCACCTGACCCTAACCTGGTAAAAGCATCCCCAGTGGTGCCAAAGAGGCCTTTCCGTTCTCTGTGTACCAGCTACACGGGGCTTTCACATTTAAGGCTGCCAGATAAATGTCAAATTGCAACGTTCTGATGATGTTTAACGGGAACCAGGCTGAGAGTGCTTGAACTTGTTTCACTTTGGGGAAGTTTTTGTCACTTTGCCTTAGATGGAAAAACAAGTTTTAGTTCAATCATGTATGTAAACAAAGTAAATTCACTGAGTTGGGCTTTCTTAGCTGATTTGTTGCTTGCTAAAAAACTGGAAAACCCATCTTGCTGCATGTGTCTGTGTGTAGCACAGAAATAGCTACAAGATTATTGTTCCATGTTTTACAAAGATGGCTGGTTCTAGCTCTATTCTTTTTTGAGTGCATAATACTAGAAACTTTTATAGTTGTTTTCAGACTCTGAGACAGTTATAGCTGCATGTCTGTATGCATGTAGAACTACTTTAAACTATTTTTGCTGGGCCTGTTTTGTTGCCAATTTTTCCTTCAAACACTGTATTAAAATTGAAAAGAATAAATTTAAGCCAGGTTTACTACTCATGATACTACAGCAACGGATTGCAAATGAAAGGAAAATTACAGCTGTAAATAAGTAGTATACACGTACACAGATAAATTGTTTATAAACATTTTTAAACAAATGTTATTGCCACTTTGGAAGAAGTAGTGAGAAGTCTTTTGCATCATAACGATGGTGAAGACAACAGCTGCTGACTTCTTTCCCTCTACCTTTACCACCAGAGATTCCTAACCAGGGAGAGAAAGGATCCAGCACCCACCACCACTAAGAATCCTGCTCATCACTCAATTAACCTGGGAGCTGTTCAGATAATAAAGTGGTAACTGCCACAGTAAAACTTCAAGGCCTGTCTAAAAGTTGTGGGGAGGAAGAAAGGAGATGGTCCTGCCAATCCCACCTCAGCGACTCAGCACAAATGCTCTGGGTAGAGCACAACTACTCGCCTGGATCCCTACTTCAGTTCCTACACAGCTACCAAAAGACATCAGCAGTGCCAATAAAAGCAGTAAAACATCAGCACTAGGAGCAACAGCTGGCCAGATACAAGGAAGGAAATGCATCGTACCATCTGAGGGTAATCGAGGGATTAGCTATGACTCCTGAGTCACAACTCCTTTCTGGACAGACTCCTGCTTTGATCTAGCTACACATGACCCTTTGCTCTGGTTCTGTGCTAGAAAGAGCAAGCAGAGAAACACAGGAAGTAAGCATTAAAGGGAAGCAGTAGGTGTGAGATATTCGGAGCTATTTATATATTAACTACGTTGGGACAATTAGCTGGATTCAGAATTACATGCTTTACTACATAATTAAAATTCAGGAAAGTATTTACTTTTGTAGAAGAGGTTACAAAATTAATAAAGCAGAATGTCAGTCATTTACCTAAGACATTGCCAATGATGCTAGTAAGAGAGATGGGAGACAGGGATAGAGGAAATTTCAAATGTTTTATGAATATTTTGTCACATTTCTCTTAATAATGTTGCAGTAAATAATGAAAAGAAAGAAAGAACTACTTTGTTTCAAGGCAGAATTTTTCTGGTTTAGCTTCTACTAGCTCTAATCACGTTGGGGTTTAAGCTATGGGAAAAACTTTTTGTTAGCTGTTAGAAATGTCTTTCAGACCACGAGTGAGTAAGCACCCAGACTTCTATCAGGCAAGTTAAGTAAACTCTCTAAGTTTCTCAATAGGAAGAGTATTTTCAAGATCTCAAATCTTTTCTCTCTCTCTTATTGGAATCCTCTTAAAAGGGTTTTTGTTGTGGGAGGTTTTTTAAGCAACTTTACTCTTTTTCAGTGTTCTTTCTTGTACATCCAAGAATTTCACTTACCCTCTTGTATTAACTAGTGTGTTCAATTATGACTACCATGACTACTAGTCTTTTTCAGAGGTTCTCCTTTCCCCAAGCTTATAAATGTAATTTACATTCCTGTTCCTAGATGCATGACTCTACATTTACATTTAGCTGTGATAATACAATGTAATCTCTATAAAACTAAGTAACCCATTCCTATTGTTATTTACAAATTAGCATCTGCAAATTCTATTCAGAGGTTTATATTTTCTCCAAATATTAACTTCAGGCTACATGCAGATCTGTGTGGAACCATATTAAAAATATCCTAATGAATGATTTCTCATTTAGGAGCAGATTTTGAGATCAACTAACCAATTTAAGATCTGCTTGGTAGGGGCTACTTTGATTTTTGTATTACACTAATTTTTGTAAGAAAGCCATGCAGCATCAAATGAGTCACAAAATTTTCATTCTTTCAGAGCAATTACTTTTACCTGTTGGAGTTGATATAAATTCTAAAATGTTTAATGACATTGTAAGTCTGCCCTGATAGTGTTATGGTTTCAATTGGACCTGAAACTAGTTCACAAATATGTAGGAGGTTTTTTTCAGTGCTATCACACCCGTTACAACTCCTCCTACGGCTTATGCAATGATGCAAATGTACATTCCAATAATAACAGTATAGACATGTGGTTTCGTATATGCCGAATATATAGAGAGTCTATATAAAGAGGGTATATATTTAGCCTCTACTTCCATCACCCTGTGAATCTAATGCCAGAGGGAATAATTAAGGGGCAAGACTGGTTGACCTAGACATTGGTTGACCCACCCGACAGGCTTTCAGACTGAATTCTCTGGTCTGTTAAAGAAGAAAGCCTCACAAAGTGTCTTTAAAGCAGCCATGGAAGACAAGAAGAGGGTTCCCTAGCGACTCTGTGATGATGTAAGTCTGTCACAGAGATGGCTCAGCCATTTGCCATCACAAGGCATTTCCTGTCCCCAGCATAAGAGGACAGTCATAAAGTCACATATGGAAGGCAGAATGGGAACTGAATGTAGTGAACTTCACTACCTTAGATCCTTCGACAGCAAAAGTGGACTTTGCCCTCTGTAACCAGAACCATGTGAATCTAAATCTTCAGACCCTTGTGGTTTCCCACTTTGTTCTGTGGCTTTGACATACTAGGAAAATGTGGCTTGATGGTCTTATTATCCAAAGAATAAATCTATCACAAGAAACAATCTGTCAGACTTCTGTTCAATCTAATTTATGTATCACTGACTTGTTTTCAAAACGGTTATCTGCCACAACCCAGTCCAAACAAGAGGACTGCCACCAGTAAAATTTGTTCAGTCTTCCAATTCATTTGTTCCTGAGCCCCTATGCTGAACCTGCACCAAAAATACTGCTCAGAGGTGGCACTGGGGTTTCACCATAAGGCTTGTGTGGAGACTACTCGTTTCGCACGGGCTACTGACAAGTCATCAGATACTAAATACTTCAGTTTGCTGATTGATACAGTCTGAATGGAGTCTCCAAATCTACTGCAGAGATGAAAGTCCCCCTGTCAATTCATTAGTCACCTTCTCTTTATCATTAGGAAATGTAAAACAGTAAGTTTGCAGCAAAGATATTCATTACTAGACCCCAGCTGGAGCCTTTCAAGATCAGAGATTAAAAAGCACATAACCTCAGTGTTTCCAATTAGGCACAAATGCCTTTCTCGTCTCTCTTCCTCAGCAATCACATGACTTGCTCTGGATATGGCTAAAATGACACATTTTGGCAAACTACTTGACAACTTTTTTGACCAGATAACTAGTAGCTTCATCTAATTAATTTCTGTCATGGGTTAACCCCAGTTATCATGCCCCCACGAAAAGGCTTCTGTGATACCCCTTTTCCAGAGCATGCCATACCCTTTACAACGTAACCTTTCCCTGCACTCCCCAGCAATTCCCAGCTCGGGGACTAAACGTTGGGCATGGAGCAGAAGACAGTCAGATCTGAAAAACAAAAACATAACCAGAACCTCTACAAGCCCAGTTGCTTTGCAGTGAAAATTCAGAAGTTTTCTAAGATTTCAACAGCAGGGAATCTCCAAATGGCATGCAAGACAATACATCAAATCTCAGGCATGACTAGTACAATATCTTTTTCCCATTCTCACCATATTTTTATGACTCCTCTTACTGCATCCTAAGTGTTTGAGGTTTTTTCCCAGTTCAGAGGCACGTGGTTTATGCAGTCCAACTGATGACCTTCTTTAGAGAAGGTTACCATATTTCAAAGGCCCAGTTTTTAAGGCTGCTTAGAAACCTTTCTTAAGGAAACTGTCTGCCAATTCTGCCTTACGACTAAAGCTGAATTCCAATGGATACTCACTCATGATCCCAGCAGAGTCAATGAGACTTCTGCACCTGATCATCAAGTTTCAGTCCTTTGTACACTGCAATTATTTTTTCCAGTAGATTTTTTTAAAGACTGTTTTCAAATAAAGGATGAGGTTCAAAAGAAAATGTTAATGCTTTTCTTTCTTGAATGTCTGATCAGACTGGCTGGGAAGAAGGAACTGGTGTACAATTTTGTTCCTGTTAATTTTGTTAATAGTCTTGTGCTGTGACTTGTCTAGATGCTTTGTGACTAGTGCTGGTCTTTTCTCTTTTTTTTTCCCACTGACATGCTCTTGCCAAGGATATCATTATGACATTCTGTAGTAACAAGCATTCTTCTGTTCAAATTTATATCAATTAGTTTGGGACAGTAATTCAATCGGACGGCCCACTGGATTTTGAAAGACTCGCAACGATGTCAAAGTGGCGACCTTTTTCCTCCACTCTCAGCCAAAAGCCATTTTTTAACAAGGAGCTCTTGAAAAGAAATGCCACTTTGATAATTAGTTATTGATCACGGACAATGCGACGACGAATACCATCGGATTAGCCAGACGCCAGTGGGTCGCGACACGAGGGTTTCCTTATCGCAATAATCTATGAAAAGAAATATAGAATAAGGGTCATTAAGGCTTCTGTTTTGGGAGCACAACCCAGATAATTTAACTTCCTTATTAAAAATAAAAATACCAAAGCATTCTGGATGCATTTAGTTTTGTAATGAACCTGTTAAAAAAACCTTCTGGCTAAAGAAAATTTGGGAAGTTACGCTCTTTAGGCAACTACACTTAAAATTATTTTCATAAATTAACCCTGCTTTGACCAGCAGCCTTACCTCACTAAAACACTGTTATCTTTCCTACCCTAAACTGTCCATTAGAAACTACTTTGGATCTGTGCATAAAAACACCATAACAATTATAGATTTAAAAAATAATGGACTTTTTTTTCCATCTAATTTAGGAAGCACTTCAAGGCCTGCCTGAAATTGCTTCATACAGGTTATTTAATGGAGAAAAAACGGTAAAGAACAATTTTTATTGCACTTAAAAGAGCAGAAAAGAGGAAGGAATCCATTAGTTTTAGAGTTTCTTTCCAGAATATTAATGAAACATAGCTTTACTGAAATGTGCAAGAATATACAACTACCTGTGCTATAATTTTGGCTGACGTGAGAGCCTATTAGATAAGTACTGAAGTAATACAACTGTTTTTGAGGTATGGGGGATAATTTCTCGGTCCCGTTGTAATTGAACTCTTATAACACCATAGGTAATACCCATACATGATTGGACTACCTAGTACTTTACATTAATAAATAGATTACTTATAGATCATCACTTCAAATGCAACACAGGGCTTTATTACTTTATAGGTTTGCTTAGAATAGTTATAATTTCAGCGTGCCAATGAGATAGAGAAAAAACATTATGGTCAAATAAAAATCCAGAATGACTGACTTACATAACGTCACGTAGGCTATCAGAAGTCTGCAAGTCCAAAAATCAAACACAGATAACTAACTTTCTCATCAGGCAGAATCATTTTTTTATAAACTGATGACTAATGGCACTTAAAGCAGTGTGAGTAGTCTGATGCTAGTCAACATTCCCCAAATTAAATTTGTATTATATCCACTTACTTTTCTCACATAGGTTTGGAGTCATATTGATGGGGAAGCGCGACGTACCCATTTCATCGGTAATAAGCATCCATTCATTCCAGGGAAAAAGAACCTCACATTATTAGACTGATGAACCTGCCATGAACACAATATTAATTTCTTCTTGTATTCAATATTATTTTGTAAAGTTCATTATTAATTCAGTGTCATTTTATTGTTGTTATTATTAAATTACTATTATTTTAATTTATGACAAATTAGCTTTTCGAAGAGCTTCCAGAGATTCATTTTTATACTGCAGTGTGTATGAAAACATTCTAAAAACGTGTGCAAGGTAACAATTAGAACAGTTACTCGTTAGCTTCATAAAGGTAATCTGCTCTAACTTCCGTGATCTGAAGGTTATTTCGTTTTATTGCTGTGACTGCATGAAATACAGTCTTAAGGAGGAAACTACAATTTCATTGAAGTTGAGGGGACTGTGTGCCCACAACAAAGGTAACGCAATACGAAAGTTTTCCTGTTGGGGAATAAGGATAATTCTGCGTGGTAGGTGTTTCGTGACCCTTTTCTACCATTATCTTGTCATGGGGACTTGGGCAGCATGATTTGCTTTTAGGTGGCTTGTTTTTCTGCCTATTGTGAACTGTTATTTTATGGTTCAGACTAAGAGCATTAAAAGAATAATTGTCGCACTGTTCTGAGCTGCTAAGAGAAAAACCTGCAGCACTCCAGCTGACAGCATGCCGATGCTTTCTGGTCTTCCCAGTTTTCCTTTCGTAAGCAGGAAAGACCTGTCACCTCCTTCAGGTAGCCAGTAGCACCCCTTTTTCAGTATACAGATGAACACATTAGTACTTCTTATTTAACCACTCCCACTTATGCCTAAAACCTTTCACTGCATACTATAAAAAGATCCACAGACTACATATGCACATATAGAATCTCCTCCTGTGAGCGCGCGGTAAGGAGGACAGACTTTTCCAGTGCAGTGCACCTACCCAGTACACAATTCAGTTTATCAATTCTCTGCTGAATCCTGAATATTTCAGAAACCTCCCCCTTTCCTGACATGCAGACAGGCCGTTCAGGGACAGTGGAGCTGACCTTTTCTATGAAGAAAGATCATGAATGCAGTGAGATGTCTGTCCTTCCTGACCGCTGGCCACAATCTCTGGAAAATCTTCTGAGTAGAATAAGGGTGTTAATATAGCTATGACCATCGTTAAAATAAAGCATAAGATACATCTCTTTAGCTGAGCTTACACCTTGCAATCAGGCAATGGAAAGAATACTGTCCATCAGACCAGTTGTTTGTGTAGATACCAAGGTGACAGGTGTGTGATAAGATACGGTTTATTTTTACAAGGCAGTAATTCTTACTTACCTGTCCCCCCCAGGGTGTTCTGAGGACTAATCAGTTAGTGTTTGCTCAAATCTGTAAAAGGCCATATAAGTACTAAGTATTATTATTATTACCTTATTATGATATTGACTTTACCACATTGAACTACGGTATTTTCTTCTACTTAGGTGTAATATTACCATGAAGTGTTTATATTCCCGTAACGTAAATGTTTCCTTTTGAGGGTGAGTTGAATATCTTATTGTTACATGTGACCCACAATATAATTTATTTACATGAGCCAGGAGACTCTGAAAATGTATTCTAGGGACCTTTCCAGTTAGACTTACGCTTTTACATTCTCGGGTTGTCCTGAACAGTGTTTGTTGACATGCATTTCCGAAAGCCTGTTTGGCCAATCCATACAGCCCTCTAGGGCCCTGTGTTTTGCTGCACCGGTAGGCATGCTGTCGTTACTTTGGCACTGAAATATAGCTGACTGTAAAAGCTGGGCTGCTATTCTGTTGCTGAATTCACCTGATTTGGAAGTGCCTAGCCTTGTCCTGAGAGCAAAGGCTTAACAACTGTACAAAGTCAAACCTGCAGTCCTGTGCGCTGATTAGCACTTAAGCCAAGTACCATCCCGCCCTCCGCTCCCCCCCAAAAAACCCACAAAGCCACCTGATCTGTCAAGTTTGCTCTTAGTATCCGTATTGCAAGCTGACAGATATTTACTCTCCTCCCCCCAGCCCTTACATCTGGATCAATGGGGACAGGCTTTCCACCCCTCAGAAGATTCACTTACATTAAGTGGCGAGGTGGAAGCAGTGAATGAACAATAGACGGCTGTCAGGCTCGACAGCAGGGCATGGATGTATGAGCGTGGAGCTGACAGCGAGGGCCTCAGAGGGTAAACTGCTTTGCTGGAACTAATTAAACAGATGAAATTATTACATGAATATGCAGATGTTGTTTACATTTTACCATATGGTATTATTTCAGGTAATAACTCGCAGGAGGATCCCTTCCTCTCATCAAGAGGAAATGAGTTGAAAAGGAAGCTCCACGTGTCACCTTTCAGTTGCTAGGCAGACATTGATATGGCAGGCTTCTCTCCGAGTCGCGGGGAAACTCTTCTCCTTGTAGCTATATGACACCGGAGAGGATTTGCATTCTTCCTACTATGCAGTGTTGGAAGAGATTATCTTTTATTAAGCGTAAATGTTAGGGTTGCAAAATTTTTTCCATTATGCACAGAAGGCATGCACTTTTCCAAACGTTGATTCCCAATGTGTGCTTTACAACTGAGATGCTGCCAGTCCACAGTCCATAGGTAAGAACTGACAGATCTGTCCAAATATGTAGAGGCTGGAAGTATGATATTTCTGCAAAGTCTGACATGTGGCTGTGCTGGTTAGCATTTACTGCTTTGCTAACCTGAAGTGTTGATAACAGAGGCATTCCTTTTCAATAAGTTTCCATTCATCATACTGAAAAGGTTGCTCTCTAGAATTATAGAGGCACAGGACTACTGCATCCAACAGTATAAAAAATTACTAATTCTACGCATTTAGGATGGGTAGTCAGCTACAGTCTGACACAACAGAATTGCTGTACAACCCAGGCAAAAATTCATACTGAGGACAAGCAACACTGCAAACATTTCTAAAAAGCGTTAGCTATGGAAGCACAACAGTGACAGACCGTAGCCAAGGCAGTGCTGGAACTGCCGGGTTTGAGAGCTACTCATTACCAGATACATTCAGGAAGGATAACTGTGGAAATGTAGCCATACATATGCTGTATGCATCCAGTCTCTGATGAAAAATTGTCACCAATCTTGAACAAATAAATACAGACATAATTGCCAAACAAGGCTAACAACCCTACTGATGAACAGATCATTTTGCAGCAATTTCTACTTCTTAAAGATGAACGTGCAACTGTCCTGTCATTTTGCTACTAGAGTATTCAAAACTCCCATCCTAAACCAATTCAATATTAATGCAAGCAATACCTTTCAGGCTGATTCAGCATCTCATTTCTACAACGACCGTTTTCACACCCTCGGAGGGATCAATGGCACCACCCTTTTTGATTAGATGCACAAAGTATCTTTGTATTAGTCTCTTTATTGCTTCTTCTAAATGTTCCTAACTGATATGTGCACTGATCATATTGATCTTTCCCCAAAGGCTCAAGTACCAGATATGTTTCTGTAGCTCATTGATAGGGGATAATGCCAAGTTACATCACCACTGCACTGACAGATTGGTTGCATATTGCCACTGATACATTTGGCTTCCAAATATCTTTCTTAGGTACATCATTTTAATAGATTGTTGGGGTCAGTGGTGACCTGTATCATTTAAGATGCAAAGACATGATGTCAGTGGTGCAAAATGTGGTCTTGATTCAAACTATCATACTGTATTTTTGAAATAAGAAAAATGTTTTCTCTTTACCACTATTTCCCCTGTAAAAATCCAACTGAATAGCCAGTATAACTGCCTCTGGCCATTCTGAGTGCATGAACAAGAAAAAAAAACCAACCAGGTCTCCTTGACTTAGAGACAGATAGCTTTATATGGAGCCAGTGCTGCAAGTTCAGAAAGGATTTCTTTGACTTTGTCTTCTGACATAAACATTTAGCAGTATAACATATATATCAAAACAAACCAGAACAGTTCACTTTATATACATTCCCTTTGGAGAGGAGGTGAGAAAACAAACACAGAACAGATGTTAGTCATGCTTAATGTACTACTGGAGGGTACTCGGATACTAAGGTGATGAATATGGTAAAAGAAAAGAGTATTCTCTTCTACAACTGCTATTCCTAACTGACAAAAAAGCAACGAGAAGTGCTTCATTCCTCTGCTCATCAAGGCACTACCTAACAACCAAACACTGAAAATAAACACTCTAGATTTTCCTCAGGAAACCAGCACCCACAACAAACATTGCTCCTAATTACTGACTGATATGCACCTTTCCCTCCTTGTTTGGTATTGTTGAAAGTTGGTTTTGATCACTCAAAACCCCACATTCCTCTGCGATAAATTAAATCACTGCAGCAGTTCGGAAAAGTTTCTGTAAATTCTTACAGATTATCTTGTCAAAGTCTTTGTCTTTCTTGTTTTATTCATAGCGCTATATATTATACAAAGAAATCTTGTTTTAGAAAACCATTAATTTTTCACTAGAAACTACTCCTCTGCGTAGCAGGGCAAGCCACAGGTTTTGTTGGGCACACAGGGGGTCTATTTATCTCATCCCTGCCTGAGACCTGTCACCGCACATTTTTGTATAGCCACAACCACCTCTTTCCTGCTAACAAAGACACCGGGTTGTGGAGCAGTTCTGATCTCTCCTTATGAGGCTTATTGTCTGCCCACAATGTATCCTATGTTTCCTGGTCCTACTGAAAAACAGCCTGGGGGGAGAAAGCCAACAGAATGGAAATAAATTCAAGAACTTCAGTATCAGGATAAGAGAAGAACTTGCTGCGAGTGATCAGAGGTGTGGGCGAGGGAACAAATGAAACAAGAAGTGCTACAACAGGAGCTGAGAATGTCCTGTTGTTGGCATCACGGGAGGTGGAGAGCAACTGCACACAGATCACTGAGCAGGCACTGCCTAAGGCTGTTACTGCTGAGCAGAAATCATGATACAGCTATTATTAATAATAGTATAATGGTGCTCAGAGGTGTCTTGATGGTGTTAGAAGCAGCAAATGAGACACCAGATGAGGCCTGAAGAATAGGGTCCTGCCTCATGCCTTTCCATCTTTTCCCATTTACCTCTATCAGACAGGCTTTCCACACGTCTGTATTACTTCAAAACCCTATATGTAGTATAATCTGAACACAGACTATGTAAGTAATGTGTAAATGCAAGAACATAAGTATATACATCTCTCTAATATCCCTAAAATTCACCTTTTCTTTTCTTTTTACTACAAAAGCGAATCACTACCAGTCATCCACTGGACACTTCTCCTCACTCACCAACATGTCTAAAATTCCCCATCTCAGTCTTCTGGCTGTCATGCTGTTCCTTTAGTATTATTGTACTGCTCTCCTTGGTTCACTGTCTGGGTATTGTGAACTCATGTGGACACAACTGTTCTTTCTTTATGTTTGGAAAATGTCCAGCACATTGGTGTTACTGAAAAAAACCAGAAAGTAGGTAAACTTTGTTTTCATTTGTTCTTACTCGTCTTTTGTTGTTCTTCCAAGAAATCAACTCCACTTGGCAGGCACTAACTGTGTAAGATAACTTACTAATACTGTAAGACGTACAATTAAAAGTAGCATGTTCATCAAACACACACGATTTATTTTGCAGAGTTGAGCTCTGGCTTCTTACCTCCACTAGAAAGTCCCAGCGAGCAAAGGGCAGCAGAATGTGCATTTGTTTTCTTCATGCCAGATTCTGTTTCAGAGTTTCATACTTCAATGTTTTGCCACCTGAGGTTTAAGCTTTCCCTAGTGCATGCAAAATGAAGTAAATCGAGTCATAGCAAAGATAGATTTGGCCTGAAGTCTCAGATGAAAGCCCAAACCTAAGAGAAGAAATAATTCAGAAAACTTTGCATTCAAAATGAAGCGATATGAAGGAACTGATGTGTGTTTCTGACATGGAAAAGCCACAACTGTGTAATATTTCACTTGTCCAAACTTCATGATGATCTGTGTTAAAGAGGAAAAACTAATGCCAGAGCTGGAGCTGTGTTGATTTCCATTGCAGTATTTCACTTTAACAGATGAGACATATCAACTAGGGTTTTGCCTTGTTTTTTTCTACAAATGTTACTGTGTTGATATCTACAGGGGGGAAGACAGACACTTTGAGCTTTATGTATTATGTAGAATTGGTTTCTGGTTGTGCTAACTTCACAAAGCGACGCAGAAATCTGCAAAACATTCCCGTTGCCTTAAATACAACTCCTAAAATTTCCAAGTCTTTTCACAGTTGCATTTTGTCTTTCCAAGTGAAAGCATCTCAGATCCCTAGAAAACAGCAAAGAGATATTCCTTACGCTATATGATGAGGAGATAGGGTTTCAGATATGAAGCAACAAATAGTCCAAAATTGCAAATACGAGAAGAAAATAATTTAGAAGCATTTTGGTTTAGAGAGAGGTTTCAGGACCAGCCTCTGTTTGAAAGTCCATAAATTATGGCCCTTAGTATTTCAGCATCCCCATCCCGCAAAGAATTCAGGCACGTGTGGTCCTGCTGATGCTCACCAAGGAACCTTCCCACACACAGCTCAGAGCAAGACCAGGACTCTTGTTTTGTAGAGCTCAGTCCTGAAAGGAGGTAGGAGCCAGATGCCTGGGAAACTAAGTCAGGGTTGTAAGCACCACCTGCTCTTCTGTCCATGGACATAATCAGCTTCTCTCTGAAAATTGCTTCCCAAGGATGCACCAGTTACAGGATCAGAGAAATGCCTTACAACTGCTTAATGTTTTGTGTTTCCAAATAACATGAGTTAACAGCTGTGCCCTACATTTCCTTTATGGGGTAGAATATTGACGGAAGGTGAAATAAACACGTAGGAAGGGAACGGATCCGCTCGTGGTATCTCTTTTACTGGCATCTGGCATCCTTCTTGCTGTTCATACTCTAAACTGAAACTCTACTTGTAGAGGTTACCAAGAATTCTCTACTGAGAAGGCAATCCATATACAATCGTATCTGTCTGAATAGTTGCTACATCCATTTGACTCCGATAAATTTTACTTTAAGTTATTTTAGGAATAGCCTAGAGGGACTCAAGAACAGCAGATACAGTCCTAATCTGAACAAGGCAGGAGGGAAGAGGGAAAAGTCTGTCCAGCAGTCATAACCCTAAGATATGGTCATGGCGAGCATGCCATGCAGCCCAGCCATAATTCTGGAAACAGGCACTAAAATTCTCTTAGTCCCATCCCCAGTATCTCCATGGGTCTAATCAAAAGGATTTTCATCTGAGGTTTAGTTGTCTAGAAACAAAAATCATGTATACACAAATATGTGAACAGTGATTTCCTACATGATAATCCTTTCTCCCTTCATTTTATAAGATCCTCCTCCCATCAGCAGTCTATACAAGGCTTACTTTCCCAGACCTGTCAACTGCAAAACTCTGGATTTAATTTCCCATTCAAGTTGCCGATGATGCTTAAACTCTTCTGAGATAATCATTTAACGAAAGTTAGATTTTGCACCTATGCATTTCCTATTTTTCCATTGTACAACCATATAAACAAAAATAGAACTCGACCTGTGGGTTTTTAAAGACTGCAGCGTACACACGTGGCACATACTTTAAGACTGAATGACAAGTTCTGCAAACAGATGCAGGCACTCTTCAGCAGCAGAAGTGCTACCAGGAGAGCCCAGGTGTCTCGCTGACCTGCTCTGGCATTTGGCATAGCAGAGTTGCTATTGTGTTGACTCCTCGTGGCAGATAACTAACTCTCAGCCCCTTTGTTGCTCAAAACTACAATAAACACAAGCCTTTGAAGATGCCATCACGAATACTTCCAGTTCTAAAACGTGAAGAAAATCTTCGTGCTACTGCAAGATGTAAATTTGTAGAAAGATTTCTCTGCACAAGGGATGTGTAACTGCAAAACTCTTCAACCGTAAACATGTTTCACTGAAAACAACCAGGTATTTGTTTCTCACTGGATACCACTCTCTGCTCTATGCCAGTCTGAATACATCTTTGAAATTACCTCAGTACTAATGGCATATACATACCGTAACTGTGGGACTGTTGCACAGGTCATGAGTCACCTACACTGAAGCCATCCTCCTTACCAGTATTCGTCAAAAAAGCTTGCAAAAGAAAAACTATAACTTTTTAACAGAATGAAAGAAGTGGTGGAGATATCGTTATCTTTGTTAAGGTTCTATTCAAGCACAGTCACAAATACCAAAAGAATATTTCTGGCAGCATTTTACACGGTGACATACAAAATATTTCAGCTGTGTCAGCATCCATCCAATTCTAGATTACATTTTGGCATTTCAGACAAAGGATATCCTGGCAAAAATTAAACTGAGGAACAAGTAATATCATTATCACAATTTATATCTGTAACAGTTGTGAATGGTAGCATCAGCTCTTGCTAATCCTTTGATAAATTCTTGTTACCTTTCAGTTCCCAAATGTATCGATGCAAGTATAAAAAGCATACTGGAGGCAGATGCTGCAGCAGATGAATGTGCTTGCCAAGTGGTGTTTTGTTTGCTTTTTTTTTTCATCTAGGTATTCTTAACTGTCATATTACGTGCACCAAATAGTTCTTACTTCTGGCACGCTTCATGCAATGTTCTGGGACGTCAATTAATGCAGCTAGGGTTTTTTTCCTCATTCTTCTCCCTGTTTTCTTTCCCATGTCCTCCTGTTAGGCCTCATCTTGCAGCCTTTACTCAGAAGAGCAATATCATTTACTCCAGTGGCACTACTTAGATGAGTAAAAGAAATAGCAATAAACTTGAATGAACTGCACAGTCATTCATATTTGAGTGGATCCAGTAAAGCTTTTGGGTTTTTCTGTTCTTAACCTTGAAACATCATAATGGAATATAATAAAACAGAAGAAAAACTGATTTCAGGACAATCAAATTTAAAATTGGGTTTCTTTTACAACTCACATTAACAGGAACACAGCACCTGCTTGGTTCTTTTAAGTCTTATAGGCAAGAGGGAAAAAAAAATAAACCCTGGAAATCTTTACTTTCACTTATTACCTAAATTTGGAGAAACTTTAGATATGAACAATGTTATATCTGTTTGTAGTTTTACACTGTCTCCCATCATTGAAAAATCAGAACACTTTTTACCTTAATTTAATAGGAGGGGGGCTTCATGTCATCTCTGATATTCACCTATTTTGCTCCTTAAATATCTGTAGGGGCTTGAGTTTGTTTTTTTATAAGTTTTATAATACATTCGTTTTTATTGTTATTGTCTTCTGAAATTAAAGAGGGGATGGTTCACTGCACAGTGAACAGAGAAGAGGGCACCAACCTCATGCATTAATTTGCAGACTGTTCCTGGTTTTGAAAGGAGTGAGCGTACACACGTGTGCATGCAGGTACGTATCTTTATGAGAGCACGCATGTATGCAAACAATACTATCATATAAAAAGGCTGGAAAGGTTTGGGAGCTCGAAAGCAATATCTTTCCCCTCTATACTGCTTTATTACTGGCATTCCCTCCCTCTTGGGCATGCGTTCAGCTGAGACTAGGCCAAATTGGCAGTCATTTTCAAAGTGCTTGGCAGCCCCGTGATCCCTGGGAGTTTTCAGCTGACATCCCTCCCTCAACCAGTCTATGCAAGGGTCAGTGGGAGACCTGACTCCCAGGCCCTGGCTTGCTCTGGCTGTGTCATGAGTCAGGACCAATATAAATTAAAACCTTAAAGCCATACTGTGAAGGCATTCTTTACCCCCTAAGGTATTTTTTTTTCCCTGTGACAGATTGCCTTTCTACTAGTTTCCTTTTTTTTTTTTTTTATTCTTGTATAATACAGTAGTATGTTCCTTTGAGTTGAAGAAAGGGGGAACATCTGGCAAAGAGAGAGTTAAATTTCCACCAAATTTTTAATATTTTTGGTAGATTTGTTGATGCTCAACAAGCAGGAGTGAAATAATAATAATACTAGGGGCTGCTTATCACTTACAAACAATAGTCCAATGACAATGTTCACACTGACGGAAAAAATGGGAGTAGAAATTAATAGTGACAGTCCTGCAGGAAACAAGGGAGAAATTGGATACCAAGTTATAAAATACAGACTAACCCAATAGGCACATGCTGCTGTTATTATATTAATATTGTTAAAAATATCAAAGCACTTTAAAAATGGAATTGTACTGTAGGTAGATGGACAGTATTATTTCCCCATTCTTTTAAATAGAAATTTTCGCTCCTTGTTTGGCTTGGAGGCATGGATGTAATTTGTTGCTCAAAAACCAGTAGCTGAATGCTGTGAAAAATAAGACTCGGGATTAAAGTCTCCCATCTGAAGGACAGAATCAGGCTACACCGAGAGGTCTCTGTTATTAACAAAACCTTCTGAGTCACTGCAGATATGGATTTCACTGATGTTGTTCAAAAGTGGGGTGGGCTGTGTTTATTTAGTTAGTTAGAGAACAAGGAAAGATTGTTTTTCCTCCGTGCAAAAATAAATGGATAAAAAATGACCAAACTCACGTAAATAAAGAAGTAAACATGAACCTCGACAAATCTCACCCGCTGATGAACCTAATCCCACAGCCCAGGCTCAGACAGGTACAATCCCTCTAAAAAAATGAGGGGACTGCCCCACACAGATAAAGTACATAATATGAGCTGTACATCCTGACGGAAAGGACCACGGTGTCGGTATTAGCAATTCAAGGTGTTACTGCAGCTGTGGTGTTTTCTGCTACGCTTGTGCAGCACCTAGCATGGTGGAGGCCGATCCCTGACACACGCATCAGAGCCCGGATAATAATGCCGCCTCACAGTAGTGTAATTTCAGCTGAAATCAGGGATTAGGGAACTGATGTGGCTTCAGATAATGCCTGGAGAGAGAAGGGGGTGCCTGGGAGGGTGCAAGACAATCCTACAAGAGGCTTCTCTTCCATGCAGTTCCCGGGTGGAGATGATGGACGGCCATTGCCTTTGCTTTTCCCCAACCTGAAATACCGAAAGGAACCGTGAGAAGCAGCGTCGTTACCCGAGGTCGGGTGACGGAGACAGCACAAACAGCAGCTTGGCGCCCGGCTCTGCCAGGGACACGTCCCAGGCGGACACGCGGCTCCATGCTGACCCTGAGGCTTGACACTGATTAAAAGACCCGATCAAAACCCATGAAGCAAACGCACTACATTGCCCCAAAGCTTGTTCTCTTTTTCAGCTGATTGTGAACAAAAATATCTGTTCTCTCACAGCGACTTCAAGCAAAGTCCACGACCCGTTTTCTTTCAAGGAGGTTTCTCCATGCAAATAATTTCGCTCCCTGTTTTTAGTAAGGACACGTTTCCTCCCCTCTCAGCGCTCCGCGAGACAGACCTTCATTTTCTACCAGACACCAAGACTTGACTTAATAAGCAACAGGGGTAAAAATATCCACTCTTTACACGTAGGGTATCCTGAGGTACATGCAAGCGTCACTCTAAGATGTGATAATCTAAAGCCGGGCCCAGCCTGCCAGTTCAGGCCTAAAGGGATTTGATTCAGTGTCAAAACCTTTGGCTCAGGAGGTCACTCTCTCTTCTTGCTTTTCTTATAACAAAGGCAGAGGGCTGGGGGGGGGGAGGGTTTCCTCCTCTTTTTTTTTTTATTTCTTTTTTTTTTTTTTTTTTTGTCTTGTGAATTCATCAACTGTTGTTTGTTGAGCAGCGGGCCTTTATTCAGCCTACTGAAACATTTTCATTAGACGGAGGCCTCTGAAGTACGCTGGCGGCTGGGACTGCGCGAGGACAAAATCTTAGGCCTCTCCAGAAGCCGGCTGATTGAAATCAGCACTGTGTCAGGGGCTGTCATATCTCAGAAAAGACATAAAACACACGGAAACATCAATAAGCAACAAGCCTCTGACAGCTCTGAGACATTCCAGCTGACAAGAAGAGAAAAGGGGTAAGGTTAGGGCTCATGGGGGATATTTAAAATGCCTAACAGCCAGCCGAAGTGTTGGCAGGCTTCAGGGAGGCCCAGAAAAGACAAGATAAAGTCTATCAGGTTATCACCTGGTTCGAGACGGATCCCTCACAGCAAGGCCACAGGGATGAGACAATGACACAACGGCTTTTTTTTTTTTTTTTACTATTATTATTACTTTATTATTTATTTTAAAATGTATCAGAGAAACAGACTGCATTTACACCGAGGTTACCCAGACAACGTTTGTGCTGGAGAAGATTAAAAAAAAAAAGAAGAAGAAGAAATGTAAAAGAGGGAGGACAAAAAGAGAATCCTGCAAGTTAAAGAATTCTGCTTCCAGCTACCATGTACAGAAATCAAAAAGGATTAACAAGTTTTTTTTTTCATTTAATTTCCTGTACACCAGACGCTTTTGTTAAGAGATCAGAGATATTGCTATTTATTGAATTTTTAATATGATCTTTATTAAAAGGCAGCACACATGTTTGGTTTTCTTTTTTTTTTTAAACATGCATGGGTATAAAAATCAAAGCACAGGAATGAACCATGGTTGTTTGATTTTGGTCTCTTTATATTATGGTGATTCGAACTCGTATTTAAATTTTAAAATAATAAAAACCCAACCCACATAGAAATGGCCCCTCATCCTCCTTTTAACTCACATCTAATCTGCTAAGTAAGCAATGCGCCCAGAGCAGCACTTTGACCAATGAGATAATGAATTCTGCCTTTGGAGTCAGCGAAGACCAAGAAATGAGGCGCGTAGCCGAGTAAAAAGGGCTGTGTGTAATTATTTTACATTTTTACATCACACTTTCAAAATTTCACCATCAGCTTGCAAATCTGTAATCACCATTGTACATGCTCATTTCTTACACGCAGCATCCCCAGGTTAGTCCTCAGCCCAGTCATTTACAAAACACATCAAACCATCCTCTCCAGTGACAGTCTGGAGGACAGACTCTCCTTCCTTAAGTATTTGGCATTACAAAACTATATAATTTCTTAATCTTGTGCTAAAATCTAAGCAAACTCAAGAAGGAACAAAAAACATATCCTGACCAAAAGACTACATACTTTCTTTTCTATCTGCAGCTCTATAGTTTTTTGTTAGAACATGCAACTATATTCTGCAATCATTTAAAAAGCAGATTAGACTTCATGAAACATCCTACTTGTTTCTTTGTTACCCTGTAAATCCATAGGATTCAACTAAGTTTTACTGGGTATAAATATTATTGCGCTAGTCCATGGCTTGGGAGACTGAGATTCAAATGCTTTCTTCTGCCAGACTTTGGTTCTGTATGACCTGTGAATCGCTTGGTCTCTCTGACAAAACCTTCTGTAACCTGAGCTGATGGACCTCAAGAGTGAAGCTGGACACAAGCTCTACCACCTCATGTTTAGTTTCTTTTCCTGGCAAGGTTTTCCCTTTCTGGCATGTCAGCTGGATTTCATAGTGCCTGTAATCCCATATATCTTTGTGGTAGACTCTGTCAGGGAACTTCACGACAGCAGCCTTCTGGGTTTTGTTGACCAGAACATTATAGCAGAGCAGGCAAACTAGAGGGAAACTGCAGGGGCAGCCACAAAAAGCCAGAAACTATCCCATAGATAGCTCTGAGGAAGCTCCAAAACCTAACAAACACAGACAGACTTTTCTTCCTGTTATCTACAGGTTGCTGCTGCACAGCAGTATAAATACAGCCTCCGGGCTTCACCTTCCAAAACATCATTTGGGAGTAACAGTTCTCCCCTATGGCACTTGCTTGTTGTGAAAACAAATTGATTGTAAAGTTTGAAATCTCTGGACAGTGTGGGGCACATACTTGAAATGGATATAATGTCCTCTGTAGTGTCTCACGCAGTAAAGCAAGAGCTCAGCATTGGCCTAAAGACCTACTCCAGTACACAGCAAGAGGCATAGTCAGCATTACACATAATCAAGGGAAAACACTAAAATGTATTTACATAAAACATTTCTACACAACCCTCAGGTTTATAAAAGAAAATTAATAAGTCAGCAATTCCTACTTAGGAAAGGCGAGGATACGATTTTTCCTCGTTTGTTGGAAGGGTATATTCTGCTGACTAGCATGGCACAAAGTTACGAACACCAGAGGATGCGTATCACTCAGGTTCTTTTCATCAGCCTTTTAAATCAAAAAGCACTCTTACAAAAGGTGTCCTGAGCCTGAAGTGAGGACAAGTCTCTCGACTGAATGCAGCATGTGTCAACCTGGACACCCTTTGACCCACCAGGTTATTTTACTGCTGGCACTAAGAATTCCAGAGAGGATACCTCATCTGTGTCTTTTCTTTTTAATGGAAAGTTGGAGCTATATCTAACATCAGAAGTAATTACTGACTGTATCAATAATTGTGAAGGGTGGTATGCAGTTCACAGATGGCCTGTGGGGAACAGCAGGCATAGACAGAATGGTCCAGGTGCTATTTGATGTTGGTAGAAGTTAGAGCCATCTTCCAGCTTGGCACAAGAGACTTTTTTAAGATTACAGGAGTGCAAAGGTGAGCTTTCATATGCTCCTGCACTTGACCTGTGCTTTCTGAAAACCACCTGTATCTTAGGATCTAGCCAAAAATCTGAAGTAATATGGGCTGTTGCCTTTTTTTTTTCCCCATACAGACTTTTCTGACAAGTATTTTTCCAAAGTTAAACGCATTTACTAACTTTCCAGCAGAAATTAGTTTTTCTACAGTTCAAAATAAAAGTGAATGTCCATTTTTTTCCAGTGTTTTGAGCAGGAACTTTGTTTCGGGCACAGTGGTCAAAACAGCATTTTCTTCTTTCACTGAAGAAAAGAATGCCAGGTTTATTTTTTTCCTCTTTTGTCCTTCCCTACTCTTCTTCTGAACACATTTTTGAAGGAAAAAAAAAAGATCAAACAAAAGACTTTTTTTCCCCTTGAGATAAAATAATAGTACCAGGACTCCTTACTTCTTAAAAGTAGTTTACAAGATGAACTTAAATACATGAGGTTTTTGTTCCTCTGTGTAAAGACTGAGTCTGTGGAAGTTGCACTGAAAACCTGCCAAAGAAACTTCTAAGGCTGAAAAATCAGGTTCACTGATCACTTCCTTTTAAGTGTATCTGGCAACTAGCGCTATTTTTATGACTCAGATGGAAAACTGATTTCTATATAGTCCATAGCTATTAGGCATTTAAAATCCCCTAGTATGAGATTGCCTGATATGAGATACAGAGTTGCTTCTGACTGCAGGAACGAAAATCTCTTTTGAGCCACTGGATCCTTAGAACCTCAAGTAGCTCAACTTGAGACTGCAGCATCAATGAGCTCCGACTTGTTTCAAATGTGGAATTTCACACAGAAGTTTACAAAATGATGTACTGAAAACTTAAGTGGGTCATTAACAAGCTTACAAATAACAACAATAATAGGCTAATAGCTTACTTGTGAGTGGAGTTTAAACATAAAAGGTCTGTGCTGAAATTTTAAACTCTCACGGGAAGCCAGGCTGAAACATGACTAAAGGTACCACAAACAGGATACACAGCAGAGTGGAAGTGGCCCGATTTCTTCTGCAGTAATGAAGAAGTGATTTCATTAGAGGTCAAAATGGTTCATTAACATGTGTCGTTATGTATTAATTCAGGATAATATAGTCAGAAGGGGATTTTTCTTCCTCTTCCCTTCAGTGCACAGAAAAGTGTGGTCTGAACTGTTATCTTGGTGATCACTGCTTGGCCTGAATGCCAATATGAGTCAATCCCAGAAGCGGAAACACTGTGGGCATACCAAAATTACTGCCTCTATCCTTGCACTGACTTCTCGTGTGTGTCAGCAGAACTTCTAGGGGCGCATCTTCTACTTAGAGGTACAGTCAGTCTCTAGGATCTTTTTTTTCCCCGAAAATCTGTAGAAGACCTCTGCCTTTCTAGGCACAGGGAGAATCACAGGAAGCTAATAGAAGACTATTCACAATTCCAGTGATGTAGCCTGTTTCTCCATCACTCAAAGAGAAGCAGAACTGGATTTCTCACTTATAGCCAGTCCAGCTTGTCAAGCCCCCTAGACTAGACAGAAAACTCCCATAAATTAAGGTAAGAATAAGGAATGATAAGGAGTGAGTAATTTCCAGATAAAAGTATTAGTAACTCCAGTGAAGAAAACTATGTATGCTACCACAGCAAGAATACATAGGCAGAGATTAGGAATGAATTAAAACACATTTTCTATAGGTAAGTTCAGGAGGATTTACATGGTCATCTAGTCTACACCACCTAGTTAAACACTCAAACTGGAATTGGTCTAGAATGAGTGTCTTCTGCAAAATGCTTTGCCCAGGACTTTGCAGCTCGTTGCAATGTTCTCTTGGCTTTGACTGCAAACACAGTAGCTCTTGGAGTGGCATCACTAGTAAGGTGAGCAGGATTTACTATGCCTTAAAGTAATTACATGCAGCTTCAAATTCAACGAGTTCATTGGCAACAAAAGTCCGACAAAGTATCATGTTTACAGGAACACGTGTTCATGCAGCACAACGCTGCAGTCAGAACTGTGAAAATACATTTGCTAACGTGTGCTGGGAATTAATTTTTATGAAATGGGAGTGTAGTCCCACTGAATTTCCCCACACAATCTGACTATATGCCATCAAGTACCACTTCTTGAAGAAACCTGTTAGGTTAGTGCCAAAAAAAGCCACTCATCGAGTAGTGTGACTGTTGCAATTTGTGAGCTGTGCTCACTGTCCTTTAGACTTCAAGAGCATTATGAAACTGTAATTTTGGTGTAGTCATCTTATTCCCATGGTAATTTATGTCTGTGGGTAAGCATTTTATCTGAGCCATGGTACCAGTTATTTTCTGAAGCTCTTGAGTTTCCTTTTGATGCCATCGAAATTAAAACCAGAGCTGCAGATAGTACCTGTGCTGTTTGTGACAGAGTCAGAGGTTGGACTGCATTTGCTGCTATTTATTGGGGCTCATCGACTGCAACAGTTACTGCTGCACTTCTCATCACCGATACAAAAATATTAATAAAGGACAACTCAAGAGTGGCATATAACTGACTTTGTCAGTCACCATCAGTATTATAAAAAACACACTACACAAGCATCAGCAAATCTCTCCATGCTGCAGTAATCTTACTTGCCTTAGGAAAATTTTAATTAAAAAGATGAATTCCAACTTTAAATATTTTATTATTTAGACAAACGATGTGCATCTTTAGTAATTAAACACTAAAAGATGTCTCTGCATTTGCTATGTTTAGATGGTGTAAAACGTTAAAAAGTACATTGTCCAGTATCAATTTATTTCTAAAATACATCCACGTTTCTTATCTGTACACAAACAGCTTATGTAAAGAGCTAAACTACATATTCTTAACTACAACTTCAAAATTATATCTAACTTTTCTTCCCGTCTACTTGGCATATCCTTACCCTAACCTAGGTCTGAAATGGGCATGAAGGAGCGATGGCGTTTTATGAGATTTTTATCAGGAAAACATTTGGCAATGCTTATATTAATAGATCAATAACGACCAGTCACGTGAATTCCTTAAGAGCAGGTCTGCAACATAGTTCAAGGTGGAGTAGCTATGAGCAATGACAGTTACCATCATGGCCTTCATCACTCACTGTGCAGACCTGGCGCAGTCCTCTACGAAGCATCTTAGCTTGTACTAGCTTGAGTGTAGAGCGGAGTAAAAGTACTCCTTCAGCAGTCTGCTACTCTGCTTACGGCACAGGAGACTTTGCAGTCAGCTGTAGGCGCAGGAGACCACGCAAAGGTTTACTTTGGGATTTTAGTTCCTTTTCACTGACTTATTTTAAGCAACCAGAAAGTCATGTTTCTGAGCCTCTTACTGTGTTTTTGCCCAATGAATAACTTCCACATCTCAACATTTCTTGGAGAAGTCTGCAGGTTTTGGGGAAAAAAACCCCACATTTCCTATTCTACAGGATGTCTTTGGTGCTCCGGTCCTCTACCTGGAGAGAGGCACTAGTGCTTTCACTCAGTGAGATCATGTTATGCCTGGGGACCTGTACAATTTGTGGAATGACTGCATAGCGTGGCCCCACAGACCGATAAAGGTCCACAAACCACAGTGAGGAAACATTGCTCTGGGATGTGGCTATGAACAGTTGCCAAGAAAGGAAATAAAATGTGGATAGAGAGATAAGTCAAAAATTTATGGAAGTGGTTTTTATATCCCTGTTCTCAGATGCCTCCACCACCTAGCCCTGGTCTTTTACTCCCCAAAGGTCAGTCAGAGAGTTTATGCAATAAACTGCAGACAGAAAAAGTAAAGCATGCACATCAGAAAATTAATTTGAAAATTAAGAACAAATGTACACTTTAAAATAATATATAATTAGCCCTTTTTAATTACCACTTCACTACCATTTAGAAAAAGGTGATGGAAGTTCAATAAAATGAGATGCTTTTATTCAACACTAGTCAAATTAATCTACATACTCAAATTCTCTTTAATAATTCCACGATATGGTAGGTTTCTTTCACCCAAATTTCAGAATATATCTATGTAATAGTTATCTCTGACTGCAAGTACTGTTGCAAAATTCTGATAAATTCTGGAACAGAATATTATTAGAGGAAGAAAAGTCATTTCGTTACTTGCCGTGAGCCTGATTATGCACCCTACAATGCAGTTAGGAGATAGAAATGCTCTTTCCTTTTTAAAAAAGAAAAGAAAAAGGGCCATCAGACCACTAGACTAGATATCCCATTTCTCTAGCAAGAATATACTATCTGCAGCAAATCTGCTTCCAGCATAATCTTTTGTTGCTCTTAATTATCTAAAACATCCAAGCCAAAAGCTCCTGCCTTCTCTCCATCATTGCAGAGACATGAATATTTTCAATACCTCATATACTTTAACTCCACTAATATGCAATATCAGACCTGTCTGTTCCATCTGAGAATACTCTATCACATCCTTTGATGGCAAGTACCGCAGATGCTATTTACCTATTCTGTGTTCTGTTGTCTTTACACCTCATCTTGACTGAGGTTTCAATAGCAGGATCTTGTAATAAATCTCCCTTCCTGAAGGAAAAAAAGCTGCACCTACAAGCATTCAAGTGAATGACTCTTGATACCAGTCATGAACTTAGATATGTTGCACAGCGACATAAAGAGCTGCTTCTAAGCCTAATAATTTGCCTGTGATCGGCGTTAATGAAAATTTCACTTCAGCTCAATGTAAAAATATATATTTACCATACAGCTATCTATGCATAATACAATATTAATGCACCCAGTCAGAGCACAGAATAAATGTTATATTTAAAAGAATTCAGATAAGATTTTTCTTGCAGTTTTTCTAGGATGCTCAGTCTTCAGTGCTTCTAAGTAAAGATTCCGAGGATGGGAAAAGTCATTCTCTGCACTGACTGCTACCTTTCAATTTCTCATTAGGGCTGTCTACTACATTAAAACTGAGACTAGATGTCAGTAGACCAGCGTGATTACAACAAAATTTGAATTTATTTTTTTTTCCAGGAACTCCTAAGTTTCACATCTTTCTGATCCCTCCTAATAGTTCCTATTTTGCTGATGACTCACATATAGCTATGATTCAAATAGAGCTAAAATGGAAAATAGCATTAAAAGCTTTGTATTTTTTTTAATTTGCATTTAGTTTCTGAACTGTTTCTGACCTATGATATTTTCATAAATAGACTGAGAATGATAACTGTAACAATCTGCACATTCCTAAGGATAGATCACAAAGAATTTCTTCATTTGGAAAATGCCTAAAACCGATAAGGCCAATTTTGCCTGTATTCCGTCCAACGGCATATACCCAACCTAACAATACCATGCCGTTATACTAACATAGTTTCATTATGCTGCCAAATTTGCCACAAACACCAATATCCAACTTTTCTAAGGTTTTTATAAAGACTTAATGTAATATTTCTGCACGCACAACATGTGTATGGTTACCAACTGATAACAAAACTAGTAGCATTCATTAAGTATTGCTATAAATCTCTCCCACTGAAACAGCAATAATATCGCCTTCCAGCAACCACAATAAATGTAATGCTTAATCTCTCTCTCTGATATTGTATAACTCTAGCCTGCAGCTAGACTTCCACTGTAGGTGGTACTGTAGAGGATAAGTCTGCAGCGACAGCACATGATGTGTTCCTCTTTTTCAGTGCACGGAAGTTCGTGAGTTTGAAAGACTTTTTTTTTTTCCTTTCCAGAGAGAAGCCAGGATTTAGAGGGGATAAGAAAGGAAAGGGAATGAAAACATTTTAAGTGGTACAATTCTACTCTTAGTAGGAGCCCTACACATTTTTTACATTCCCCCCCCCCAAGGATGCATATTTGATCTATGTCCCTTGCACCTTCACCTTACCCTCATCTTCGTGGTCCTTTACAGCTCACCCTTTGGCTTTACGCTTCTCTAGCACATTGAATGATATAACTACCACAGCAAGTTTTGTGGGAATTCACAAGGTTTTTTTAAGCACATTTCTGCAGCAGCTGGTTTTGACCAAAGAAATAACAAAGACACAAAAAAAATCTTTTGTCATTAAAGTTTTCAGTGCCAGCTTCCAGATCACAGGAGTCTAGGCAGCATCAGAACAATATTCAATACTTCTGGGAACACTCATCCACAGAAAACTACAGGCGTTTTTTAAATCTGTCCATTGTCCATCACTACAGCTCCTGTTTCCCAAATTGTTCCTGTTTCTCACCATTAACCATCTAAGCACCACCTTCGCTGCAAGCAGACAGAAAAACAGCTCCCACGAGCTGGGATCCACATAGAGGAGCTTCCAGCACCAACATCTAAACTGGGCAGCCAAATTCCGCACAAGGCTATGCAAGATGTCCCCGGGTGCTTATCCCTAAGGGAAAGGCCAACTCCGTAGCGTTTCCCTCCCAGGGTATGAGGTGAGGAGGAAAACTGAGGGAGAGAGGAGCAGCAGGGAGCATCCTTGCAGGACAAGGGCCATCCCATCGGGGCAGGCCATGCGGCCGCACCACCGGCTGCCCGTATAAACTCTGCTCTTTGAAAAACAACAGCGCTTGCCGCAGGCTCCTGCTTGCTGCAGACTGAAGCGTGTGTGACAGCCAGCTGAGGACCTGGCCGAGGCCTCCGGCTGGCAGACCGTGCCCTCCCCGGAGCAGGGGCTGTCACAGTCGCTTGCTCCCCCTCCCCGATGTCAGGCTGTAATCCTGCCCTGCTGTTTCGAGCCCCTGAAAGCAAAGCTTCCTACCTTCTGCTTTGCTATTACCGTAGGTATGTAGCACAGGGCTGGATTTGACCTAAATTTGATTTATTCATTTTTCCAATGCTTTACAGGGTACTTAAGCCCTAGGTCAGTAAAGCACTTAATCACATGCTTAACCTTAAGCACATGCTTAAGTGCTTAATCAGGGCCTTGTTGCTATATAAAGCACAAAGCTATGACTCAATCTGAACCAACTGAGTTGAAAAATTGAGGACTCCCCCCCCCCCCCCCCATTCTCATTTGCTTACCTTGACATACATGTATAAGCCAAATTATTGACATTAAACGTGTTTAAATATATTCCGGTTTGAAGCCTAATTTAGGCCTTTACAATACGATCTAGACCAATCTGAATATTGGGGTCCCTGTAGGATTTGTGGCTATTAAGAGAATTACACTCCTGGATGCAGAAAGTGATACCCTTTCATATTGTAACTGTTGCCATATATTAATATTCTCTTAATTCTAATGATTGATCTAATAAGAAAAAAAAGGATTATCTTTAAAGGTAAACTCAAAATGAGCAATTCACATGTAATACAAAGATACTACTTATAGCAAGATGCACCCATATGCACTCTACAGCTACATATGCAGTTTCAAGATTACTATTTTAAAATGTGTACTGCATCCTTATCTAACTTGTCCAGTAGGTGCAATTATTTGTAGAATTTGTTCTACAGTTCTGCAGGAAATTTTCCTTTTGCTCGAACGGTTCAGATTTGCCTCTGCTGTGATTTTCTTCTGACTAAACATCCTCTGAAATATTTTTTTTGATGCTTCCCAGAATTACTGGCACTCTGATTACAATATCCTGTTGGATGGATACCATGAAAGCTGCCAGCTTTGGTAACTATATCTAAAATGTACAGAATGTCATATAAAGCAGTTTATTGAGGGGAGGAGGCCTGGACTGTAAACCAATAATAATTTTATGTGAACTGGGAATGCTTATAAACATATTTACTTTTTCACATTACCTTCTTATGTTTAACAGGAATATTATACCACACACATTTTATACCATTATTAATTAGGAATGATTGTGTTCCAAAAGTTTTAGAAAGGACTGATAAGAAACTTTCAGATTTATTTTTCTCTAACATAAATAAAATATATTTAGAAAAAGTTGCAGCCACACTAAGACGCAGTTAATATAACTAAGTCTTAGCTTCTCCAACAAAATCATCAATTCAGCATGAATATGACAAACTACTTAGAAAATATTTTCTACTACTCCATCAAAGGAGCATATCCTCAGCATCCTCCAGAAACTGTGCAGTATCATTTCTCTATATGACATAACTATACTTGCTCTTCTTCTCCTAGAATATAAGGAAATAAAATAGTGGTATCCTAAATAGCCATTCACACTAGAAAAGTTGTCCCCTCCTGACCTCCTTGCACCAGTTTAACCAGTTGTTCCAGGCTGCAGTTAGCCTCTCCTCCTAAATTTTGGTAAAATCCATCCCACTGCAATAGGATGATTACTTTGTCTCCCTAATCACCCATCAGGGAACTATATGAGAAATAGGCATGAAAATGGCCACATCCTGCCTGTTACAGAGAAATCCCATGGGCACCACCCAGCCCAGCACCGTATTCCTCTCTTTGGCTTCTTGCTACACCCATTAACTGGGACTTCCCAGAAAGGATCTCCACTCTTCGTTGTCCTTGAATCACTGCATCTCAGCAGCTTTGGGGCTTCCTAAGACAAATGCTTTATTATCTGGACATGGTCAGAACCAGCACATCCAAACAGAGCAGAAACATGAAGACTGACGTGGGAGCACTATCTTCTGACGCAAACCGCTGTGGGGAAGTGGCCGAGGGATGAGGGAGCTTCCGAGGGATAGCCACGAGGCCCCTCTTCAGGTTCCAGCCCTCAGATAGGGGATGAAGTCAGAGGGATTTTGTTGTCTGCCCTGACATTTTGGATATACATTTTTTTATTTTAAAAACAACCCTGAAAATGATTCCAAGCAAATTTGCATTAGTTTCACTCTTACCTTGCCACATCCAGTGCTGTGGAGTTACTTCTGATGTGTAAGCGTTACATAAAAATCATACGCTATTCAGGGGTTGGGGAAATCAATGTTTTCTATTACAGAATTGGTGCACGGTTTATTTCCATCCATTATATTCTCTGCACAGCAATAGCAGGCTCTCAGTTAGGAGACAAACCCCAACCACTTATTAGTTCATGGCTGGCAGCCATCAGCTCCGCATTATACAAAATCCCTGATTCATCACTGCCTCGCTCCATCCTCACACCTTTCAACTCACCCATCTGAGGTAAATACAAAGTAAAGCAGTGGGAAATCAGAACCAAAGTTTCTACAGTGAGTTTTACTGCATTTTACTGCCTTCTTTTCATTCTTTCAAATCCTTAAAAAAGACCTATTTTCTTGTGGATTTTTTCCTTCAAAGATAATAGGACAGACTTCAACAATATCTCTGCCAAAAAGGAAAACTCCTTGAACCTTGACTTTCCGTCCTACTACACATAATGAGACAACTACTTAGACTGCATTTAAAAAGTGCTGAGTAGATGAACTCAATGCCTAATGATGTTACTCAGCTTGTCGGCAGCTGATTGACACTAAAAGTAATAAATTAGAACAGAAAATGATTTTACAAGATCCCTGGGATGACAGACAGGCTAAGTGTAATATCCTCCATTACAGTTGTCACTAGATTTTATACAGTTCAGATCTGAACAGCCTCGGCAGGAAAGTGGAACAATTTCATGAGATAGATCTTCAGATGATGGAGAGTAGCATAAATCCTCTGAAGTTAAAGAAGCTATCCTGATTTAGGCAGAGATCTGGCTCTATATTTTTTTATACATGTTTCCACTCAAGTATTGGAATTAAATCATTTGTTTTCCCATGCAAATCTGGGCAGAGAAAAGCAGAAACCCTGTAAGAGAGGAACACTGAAGGCTGATGTCTTGGCTGTGTGTGTTTGTATACCCCCCCCTCCTCCTTTTAAAAGCACAGAAAACAGTATTTAGAGCATGGCATCACTGATTTTGTTGGCTGCCTTCATTTCAGGGAATCCCACTGTAAATCCACAGCTCTGCAGAAGCACCTTTTGAATCATTACCATTCACTGTCAGAATCCTTTGTAACGTGTTAGGATGTGTAAAAGCAAGACAAAAGGCAAGCATGTGGATACTCCACCAAGCTCAAAAAGCCATTATGCCATTATTGTTTGGGGTTAATGAAAAGAAAGAATAAAAATGTGTATTTGAGCCCTAGCTATCTGAAAGTTTAAATGACCCATCTGATTTGGGGGGGGGGTGGGCAGATTGCTGCTGTTTTTGTAAACTTTCATTCATAAAACTTTTCTTTAGAAGAAAACATAGTCTCTTCATGTACAGTTTATTCCAAGCCCAAGGATGACTGTGGATGATTTTAATCCTGCTTCATTCAATGAGCTCTTGTAACGCAACGATTTTCTCCATGGAAGACCTTAACCACAGTGGCCATTTGCAGCTGATGAATTTTTTTTTTTTTGGTATAAATAATTTATAAAGCCACTGCAGACTTATACTTTTACACCGAGAGAAAGGAAAAAGGAGGGGGGGCAGGAATGCATCTTAAACTCTATTTACAAATTTACCTTGGCAGGCCCTCTTGCTGCCAATAGGAAGCCATGTTGCATATTTAATTTGCTCTTTTGTTACAACGGGGCTTAGGTTAGTTAATTTCAATTTTCGATTTCAAAAGCTATCAAATATGGCTCAGATGAGAAATCAATTTTTCTCAGCTGCCTCTGTTTTTGTGATGGGGAGGTTTCCCATTGGCGAGAGGACAGCCACGTGACACGGCAAGAGATTAGTTCACTAGACCCCGTGTTTCAGCCACCTCAATTACTGGCTGCCTCTTGTAATTTAGCCTTATAACACCTAATTTCAAGATAGAACTCATATTTAATTCATGAAAGCTTCCACAAGAGTAATTGTGAAATAAATTGCCATAGAAAATATCCATTTGTGACTCGTTTTAATTTTGTATGCTACTAGCACGCTATTTGTTCTACTTGTTTAACACTTTAGCACAAACATATTTTATATTGAACTTTATGGACTGCTAATAGGTTATTATTTTTCACTGTTTCCCCTTCATGGACAAACCACTGAATGTCCCTCTCCTTCATGCAGCTCTGGGTCTAGTAACATTGGAATAGATGTGCTAAAACACGGAAACTTGTAATCTCCTAATTATTGAATGGACTGTTATGATCTGTTCATAACTTTAAAAGTAGCAGATAAAATCACAAGTGATGGTTCGTAAATGGTAGTTAGATGACAAGGATCATTTAAAGGGCCAAGGAATAAATACAGTTTAATTTCTGTAATGTTTTAAACAAACCCATTCATTACACATATTGATGTTTCATGATAACAGTGGTATATGTATTTTTAATTCTTTTACCAAAATAAATGTTTCCACTGTATACACACCATTTTGTCCTTTTCCTCCCTGTTGCTATGACAACAAGGTGGGTGAGGCCTCCTCAACTGCCAAACTCAGCTGTCATCCCTTCACCCTAAAAGCCTTATAATTGCTTTTATTTGCATACGACAATTAGGCAGGATGGCTCACAGCAAGAAAACCAACCTTTCTCTCCCCCAGTGCACACAACGCCAGCCTGTAATTTATAAAAGATACACGCCATGTGGTGGAGCACTAAAATAGAGTGATGAGTCCTTTCATCTGATTGTAAGCTATTAACAAAAGAAAACATCCCCTTTCAGGCTGTAAAAAATGCCTATCTGGTGTGAACCTGGAGAAAAAAAAAAACAGGAGGGGGGAAGAAAAAAGTTTTGCCTCCTCCATGCAGACCCTTCACATTCATTATCACGTTGAAGTCAGCAAAAGAGTTTGAAAGCAAGAGTTACATTTTGGTGCTTTATGAACAATGGAGTGCCAGCAAAATTGATGACACGGTACAACTGGATCTAGATTTTTGTTCTCGGATTACGTCACACTCAAAGATGCCAAACATGAGATGATAGTTCCTAGCCAGCCTGCTGGAAGCGCTGCACGAAAAGCATGAGATGGGTCGGGATGTCAGGCGAGGACAGTTGCAAGAGAACCCAGAAGTTCAGTACTTTTAACAGCTCTGTTTCAGGAAATACCTGTATTCGACAAAGAGCTTAAACCCATGCTTAAAATAAAGTGTGCCCGCTTACATGTTGAGCTGATGTTGGGGCCTAAATATCTGCACAGGTTATTCATGTGAAGAGTCAGCATCCAGCTAAATGTTTTTATGCAAGTTTTTCGACAACATGCTGCTGTTTTTAACCGTCATCATTACAGAATCTTTCTCTAAGGAAACCAGTTAAGCAACTCCTCTACAACAGTCTCTCCCTTTCGGCTCTCTTCTGGAAGCTCTTCATGTAATATTTGTAATACCTGAACCGATTAAGTATCTCCAACCCTTAAAAATCCCACAGAAGACCCACCTTTCCTTTGACAGATTTTACATCTACAACCTCACCGGTAAAAGCGCAGCATGTTAAATTCAGAATTCAAAAAAAATTGGATTTGGGGAAAAATACGGGATTTGATACTGGGAAAATGAGGAAGCAATAACGATACAAAAAAGCAATACATACTCTTGCCGCTGGTACAGCTAGCTTGATCTAAAAATAAACCAGCTAATACATTACAGTGGCATTACAACACAGACATTTTTAAGCCTCTCTGACTTACCTTCCTCAGAACGGCATCCCCATTGAAACTGGGGAGACTACATAAAGGAGTAAAGCAGAACAGATCTAACCTGGCTCGAACATGGGACTGATCTGTTGTCTCACTGCGGCTACCTCTGTGACCTGATTTTAATGAAGAGGACAAGTCGGGAGCACAGCTTGCAGGTATCTCCTTCAACTTTGCCCACCTTATTGCTGTAAACTCCACTTTAGCACAGGAGATTTACCCAGACAATGAGGTTTATTACCCAGTTCAATGAGGTTTTGGAAGAGAGGTTTAAGTTTGGTGGGGAGAGCAGAAAAGAGAATGAGGAGCTGTTTAGGCATGGGACATGCACTGCCGAGTCCTCTCGTGCCCTCCCTTCCTCGTTAGCTCCGGCAGGTAATCACAAACACAGAACGCAGCTTCCAGCGGCACCTCCCACCTTCTATCAGTACAGGGAGCAAGACAAATGCAACAGCCCACAAGTTTCTCAGCACAAAGTTTGAATAACCAGCAATTTTTGACAGCGCCCTGGACTAGCAGCAGTTCGACTCAGCTCTGCCACCAATCCATAGGCTGGATCTGGACAAATCACAACTCACAGGCTTTAGTTTATGTGGCTCCTCGTACACGATATTGGTACCTTTTTTTTTTTTATGTTGTGCAAAGGACATGCAAATCAAACAATCAGCACGGGAATTTTTCCTAGTGCAATTTACTAATATTTTGTCCATTTTGACTCTACAAGATCCAAATATCACATTTCTGCATTAAGCATATATACTCCACCCTAACTGGACTTGATCTGTTTGTCTTAAATTTCAGTACAGTATATTCCTCTTCCAACTCTGTGTTTCTCTAAGTAGTCACCTTATTGTTCTTAGTATCCCGTTCCTACTCCCAACGCTTGAGAAGTATGTTGGAATCTCAACTAAGATTCTCAAAAACTGCAATATATCATTTTATATTTTAGGTAATTTTTGAAATGAGCCCTTTCAAATCCCCATCTCCTACTGCTATTCTAAAGTCAGTTGAATTTCAGTGGGAGAAAATTGTGCCTCTATGTTGGACCAATTTTTCACTGCATATTTAATCTCCAAACCATGCTGTTGCCAAATTGATCCTTTTAAATGGCTGGAGCCAAATTCTTCCTTGGGATAAGTATAGAGGCTGCTAGGGTTTTTGGCCTCAGAGCTGAAATTGGCCCATGATCTTCACAAGGTACAAAAACTTGACTGTAAAAGTACATGGTGAAAGTGTAAGTAATATAATGCAAGGTTTCCCTACGATCAGAGGGAAATATTTCCCGCTCCAGAAAAGATGCGTACCTTTTACACAAGGAGGCTTGTTTTGAGCAAAGGGAGTTTTTTGCTCTGCGCTCGATAATCCATAGAACCTAAAACTAGTAAGATTTCTTAAAATGTAGAAGTAGGACAAGACATAGATGAAGCTTTGGGAGGCTTTTAGTTTTAGTGTCTTCACTCTGTTTTCCAAATGCATGCACTTTTTTAAAGGAAAGCAAACTATGAACAAGTAGCAAAAGTTTACAAGATGAAGCTTCCTGGGGATGGTCCTAACATGCACTCTGACCATTTACATGGATTTTATGTCACTATTGGCAGTTGCATTCAATAGAAACACTTACAGTACCACCACAGTAACACAGCACTGTTCATGATATTCACATAAGAATTAAAGCTTAATAAGCTTCTTAGAGCTCAAAACTTTTCTACCTCCATGCTAAAGCCGATAGCTTTGCTGAAGTTACTATAGCTTTATATCAGTAAAAATTACAGTAGAATTTGTTCCAAAGTTAATACAGTACATAAAATACAATTGATAGTCATATCTAACTGTGCCAAAAGTGCAGAGAGTTGTCCACATTTCTTCAAGTACCTTATGGGAATATGCTGGGGTTTTGTTCAAACTTTACTTTTTTTCTTTTTGGAAATTCTCCACACATAGGATAGGAAAAGGATTTGAACGTCTAGAACAGATTTGTGCTATGGAATAGTATCTTGTTTTGCAACAGTTACTGACAGGGTGACATCATAAGGTATAGGAATAAAATATAAGGATAAATGTTACCTTGAAGATGTGTATTTTCAGACCTAATTTTCTAATATTCATCTTAAAAATTAGGTTAACTTTTTTTCTGGCCGTCTATTTGTGATAGCTCCTAAAAGCAAACTGAATCAGTTGGATTTTGTACTCACACTAAAGAACAGATTAATATGCACAAGAAAGGAGGAAAAGAAAGATAATTGATAAAAGCTGTGAATACCAATAACTGATAGCTGAAAAATGAAATAAAAGTTTAGGAAAAAAATTTGCTAACACCGCTGCACATATCCAATCAACCTCTAGTAAAGGAACAACTAGGAAGTGAATGAGTTTCACTTCCCTTATAGGAACAGGTTAAGATGTTTCTCTGGGTCCACTTGCCTGTACAGGAGGGACAGGTCTGCATGTTTCCACCATTTTTTCTATTGAGATAATAAAAAGTTGCTCATTTGGTATATCCTGAAATATATACAAAGCTGCTTTTTGAACTTTAACCAAAACTGCGAACACCTTCAGGTATTTTTTTATCCTCATTTATTTTGTAGGCAGAAGGACCTAGTTCAGTTTATAAGAAGAAATTTGCTCCTGTTCCCACAGCCTACGGAGGAGGTGGGATCAGGCTCTCACTGCTGTTTTGATTATCGCAACAAAAAAATGCCACTAAGTAATCTTTCATGCAGCAGTTCGCTGTACTTTAATCCATCTCCTTCTACTTTTTTTTATTTCCAATAAAAGGAACAACGTACACTCGACATGAACTCTAAGATTTAAATGAAGCTTCACGCGTGCTAATATTACAGAGACATTAATAATAAATTGGGAAGCAGGCAAGTCTAAGATGATTTCTGACTTGGTTTTGTACCTCAGACACTAGAACTTGAACTGCAGAGTTTGACACTGACACTTTTTAGGGAACAAAGTCTCTCTCCGACTACCTCCTCCACCCCTCAATTCAAATCTCATCTGAGAAGTGCTGAAATGAAGCTGTCACTCAGGCCTGCTCAGGGACCTGTCAGCAAAACATTGAGCCTTTTCATTTTGATGGGTCAGCCTGCAATCCCCTTGAAAGAGAAGTCCGTGCCACTGTGGTTTTTCTTTCTGCAGGAATTCTGAATTCTAATGAAACTCCAAATCGCTCAATAAAGGCAGGGGCATGGGGAAGTAATCCAACCCAGATCGGAGTGAAATTTGTATTTTATCTTTTTTTCCCCCAGACCATTATTCTAATAGCATTCACAAAGGGTTGTGGGTTTTTTCTTCTCTCCCTCCTCCCCCTTTTTTTTTTTTTTTGCAGGGCAGGCGCAAACGGAATGAGGTGTCCTTTGTCTTGATGCTACACTGAGATTAGGTAGCGGCTCTCTGAAAATGAAAGGGCATGGCTCAAATTTTCTTGGGTAAATATCCATCCGCCTATTGCAGTCTGCATCTCCACTGCTGCAAATATCTCTAATGTATGACTGTGCTGAGAGAAAGAGAAAATTTCACATTAGCATTTCTTCCCCAGAAGAAACAGTCTTTCATTAAAACTGTACAAAGCTTTTTCAAGCCAAGAAGGAAAACTGTACCTTTCTCTTCCCCTCTGTTCTCAACTTTTCCTTCCAGATTAGTTACTACCTAGGACTGCTACCAGGATGGAGGGGAGAGGATGCAGAGAGTGAGAAAATAATTTATATAATATGTTGATGTATTCTCTTTAAAGTGGCTTTATTAACACACATGTTTTATGTTTTTAAAATATGTATGAATTCAGTAGCCCTTTTATGTTTCCTGCCATTGAAGGCTGTTTATTTTAATAAGGAGATAATTGTATTTTGCTAACTGTTTAAAATTTGGAATCATTAGAGAAGATATAGGCAGCCTGAGCAGACACAGAATTTACGACAGTCACCACTATAGACTAGCGGTTTTTTATATTTTAGGAGTTAAGGGTGATCCTACTCTTTTTTTATATAGACTTCTCTGTACAGTGCACAATAATTTAAAGAACAATTAAGACAGTTAAACACAATCGAATTAAAAAGCCAAGTATTTGGAAATAAAAAAATTCCATCTGAATATCATGCACAAAAGCATTATGTGAAAAATAAAAAGCATAGTCTCTGAGTAATATTTTATGGAACTAAAAAAAATATAGGTAGAAAACTAGCTAAAAAACTTTGAATTTGAAGCCCAATCTAACTCAGTGATGTAAAAGAATCAATTAGCTGGTGTAACACTGCTAATGGCACAATAGTAAGTGTTGCCTAACTCTCTTCATTGTCTGGTTAACCTGCAAGTATGCCCATCAGTAGTGTTTCAACAATGCTCCAGCAACCCTCCCACCCTATAATTATGTTTGTGTTATTCAATCTTGCGGAATCACCATCTTCAGGCTCTCACCCTCTCTCTGCAAGACATGACCCAAACATCTCATCTTCCTCTGCTCTGCCTGTCCAAAGAGAATCCATTATAACCCCAGGTGTTGAAAAACCCAGATATTATTACGTACTACGCAAACCAATGCATATACGCGTATGTGCTTCTTACATTCTTCGTACATCTTCCTACACTATTTTCTTGAGCATCGTGATCGAACTTGGATGCCAGAAAAAGTATAGTATGTAATTTTCCTTGGTGATAACCTTCAGAGGTTCTTTTCTCCCCTTGATTGGCATGCATCTCCATGGGAAATCATTATAATAGACCCTTATTTCTCTACCTACACTGTCAGGGGCTGCTAAAACTATACTTCATTTACCCTGCTATACCTCACTATTGCACCATAGGTAGCATGTATGATCACCCAGAGTTCTGACACTGCATTACATCTGGACATCTAGAAAGCAGTTAAAACAGCAATAGACACTGCTTCCTTTCTTTTGTCAGGACATTAATAGCACACTCTTTTCTGTGTGAAATCCATACCATTTTCTTTCACACTCTTGCACGGCAGGTAAAGGCAGGGACTTGGATAAAGCAAAGGTACTTACTTTTGTCTTCGTTCCAAAGGATACATTTTATTTTCAAGATATGTGTCTAATGTGTGCAATACACACTCTTGCATGCAGTTCAAGATTAGCATACCTATGTTTATATAAATCTACCTGCCTCACCATATATATGTGTGTGTGTGTAAAGGACACACATATAATTTTTTAAATGGCTAAATGCTTGCAAGTCTCCAATTCAGTAGATGCCGTGCTTCTTAAAATGCACGTGCCACAAAGATAGCCTTTGGTTTTATCACAGCTATTTTGTCATATACTCTAAACAGGAGGTGCATGCACTTAATAATGGGGAAGGTGGCAGAATCATTTTAGCTTTTCAGTACATCCAAAGTCTCACAAAGCAAATGTTGGTTCTCATTCACTGTCAAGTACCTGATGATTGCTGATTGCAAAAACTTTATAATAGAAATTTTTCTTTCAGTGCATCACCAGTTTGTACTACCATCATGAATAGTTTAAGAATCTACCTTGAAAACTTAACATTGGCTAAAATGTTTAGCATAGAACAGAGCATTGCTTTGATATTATTTGTTTGGTGGTACTCAACCTTGAGCCTTGTAAGAGCAGAAGGAAAACGTATCCCTATCTCATTTGAGGGCTTGATCCAATACCAAAGACAAACTGAACACAAGCAAATATTCTGGATGAGATTGAGCTGAATTGAGTTATTTTACTCAAAAATCAACCTAACTGTCATCTTCCTTTCACTGGTCCAAGGCCAGTTCATACCTTATGTAGTTTCATCTACTTCAGCCAAATTCCCCCTGCTCAGAGACGAATGTGTGAAGAAATCATGGAGCAGAGCACAGCTGCATCCTCTGGTAAGGGTGATGCCCACCCTGTCTTAATGGGAGCCCTGGGAATTGTTGTTTTGGGGAGGTGAGGCTGCCAACGTACAGACCCACAAGTCTACATCTTCCCACATCCTTTCTGTCCCAGCTCAACAGGAATTGTCACAGTCCCGCTTTCACTTAAAAGCTTGCAACCAGTCTCATAGTTCTGTATGCATCAACTCTTTCTTAGTAAGACAAACAGCCTAAACCCAGTTATTAGCAGTCACAGAGCTTCTGTGAAGTGTTTTACCCTGAATCAGAAGATGGAAGTGTTTGTGATCAGAAACATCAGACTCTTCCTCTTGCCCCTGAAGGTGTAGGATGTGGAGAGGTTACAGACACAGATTAATGGGAGCTACCAGAAATTTTAAGTGTTACCTACTTAGGTACTGAAAACTCACTTACAGATTTAGCACTTTTACCTTTTCTTCTTTCTCACCTTTCTCATGTAAATGACAAGATAAATAACTTGATTTCACAAAGTACTCCAAAAATTTACAAATCAAAGATCCAGTCAAATGCAGAAAAAAACCCAAAGATGACACCAGATACACTGGCAAAATGTGACCAGCTACTAACCAACATGACTATTTCTGTAACCTTTACTCACATTGAATAACACTTACCCAAATGGGACCCCATGGAAGAGTCAATCTGCATGTGAGATTTGAAGGATCGGAGTCCAAGTAGCAAAACATATATTTAAATGGGCTAAGTTAATCTTCAGGTTAATTAATGCCATTCTAGGTTTATTCTAGCAATATTTCATTCTAGTTCATCCTACTACTATTCTATTTCCCATAAGAACCTTAATATTTTGGGTTATTTTTATTATGAAATTTCAGTCTCCCAGTGGCCTCGTATTAATTACTTTGACAGAGTTAAGGCTTGATTTACACCAGTGGCTACTTTTTGTGAGCATAAACACTAGAACATTTTGATAAAATTAAAACTGTCATTGCCTTGTGAGCTTGTAAGATTTAACAAGCATGGACAATATTGCCAAACAGAATTAAAGCCTTTTTTCTATTTCATTCAATAAAGTGGTGTCTTTATCTGTAGGCTTGTATTTATTTATTTTCATTTTTGTATTTTTGGCATATTCTTATTTTAAAAGAAAACTGCAGACCCTCCTACATGTTAAAAACCACAAGGATAAATGCAGAAAGCACTCCCGATACATCTACAGTAGCATAGGACCTGTTCCTCCCGCCCCAATCCCCTTATAATTGCTTACGATGTTCAATATAAGGGATAAATGAGTGCCCCTCTCCTGCTTGCTCACAGTATGCCACAAAACCCTGAAAGGGTTAATTGGCATTTTAAGAAAAGGTAATTGTAAAGCGTATCTGCTGGGGTTATCCCCAGAATTGGGGGGGTGGTGCATAGGTCTCCCACCCACTGGAACATCTCACATCTTGAAGAGCATGCTGAAGACAAAAGCAGTACTACTGCTGTTTCTTGATTTTCACTTTCAGCTCTAACTGCTAACCCCCAATGTGCTCTTTTGAGTTTACTATATCAAGCTAGTACTTACAGCAGAGTATATGTACTGTGTCTTGACTGTAAAATTATACTGACATTGTAAGCATAAATATAAATCTCTGTGTGTGTGTTTAAATCATACATAATTCACTGCTGGATTTATTGGTTGCAGAGCAGCACACTGACTGGAGTGGGTGCTCTAAAAAAAATTGGAGGGAGAGGCTGGCTAGACTTTTATATTTTTTAAATAAACCAAACATTTTACTGAGTAAAATATATAACCTGGCATATAAAAAGAAATGTTGTTTTAAGTAAGCGAAAAGTCAGACTGAATCTGAGCGAGGTCATAGGTGGCCATTTTCTTACCCTATCAAGCCCTCTGCCAATTGTTTGTAGATGCTCATAACATTTTTATCCTCTGAAAAGATATATTTCATGTTCGCTTTTGCCAACTGAAACTTTTCCCATGATGTTCTTCTAATGCATACCAGTGAGTAAAGAAAAGTCATATATGCTGGAACACAAAGGAGACACTTTTCCTCTAGCTTTGGGCTGACAAATATGCAAGAGCTAACACCAGTTTGGGGAGTTTAGTCAAGCAACGTTTTTCTGGGCACAATGAGTTGATTCCTGTATCACTTTTCTTTGAAGCTTGGCTTTAGGTATTCACAGTTTGCAAGGGGCAGAGCTCCCGCATTCTTTATATTTATTTTTTTATAATTTCATCCATCATAGTGTACAAAAATGGGGTGGCCTTACCCCTTTAGCCCTAGATTTATCGACCTCTACAATCAGTGATTCCTCCCTGTTCCCACTCAGATTATGCCCATAACATACAAACTACAGAAAATTTTTCTACGCGCATTTAGGATTAAATGCGCTAGATAGAAGAAAACTCCCTCTTTCGATGAAATCCATGGAACTATTTGTATAAGCATATGACAATAAAGGAAGGCTGCATTCCTATTCATTAATAATTACCTTAAATCCTTAGCATGAGTTTCATTTTAAAAAAACTATTCCACCACTCTGTTGGAACCTCTCATATACCTGTACCTCCCCACTTTCTGTAACTGACCCACCCCTTGGCAGTAGCTCTTTCCTAATTTAAAGAAAGCATCACAGCTGGTTTTGAGCAGAATATTTCTCTTAAAAAAATCAGCTGTGCTCTTAATTACAATGTATTACATCCTGTGACACCTTTACAGCTGGACAACTCATTTTTAGTACTAGCATTTTTCACTGAATTTAACACAGTCCTACTCAGCTAACCAAGAAGTTGGTCTTGCTCGTTCCACATCATCATATGAACATACAGGAAAAAACACAGTTGCCTACCAACTTTTACATGAGATAACAAAAACCAAAAAACTCATTTGCTAAGGCTCTTAGAGGGCATCAGAGGTTTACTATATGCAGCTGAGTTATAAATGCCTCTCATATTTGCTGGCCAGCGAAGTTTTTATCTGTACATGTTGGGAACAAAACACCTCTCCCAAGCAGGAAACTTTAGAAAATGCTGAGCCTGGCAACTCTCAGACAGCGTAAGCATTTGTTTTGTTCCATATTAAAGGCTAGTGACACAATCAAGGTCCCTGTAATATTTTTCAGAATATTAGCCTTTTTCTGGACAGCCATTAATATTTAAGAGCAAGTTCTTGCTGCTGTAGTTTTGGGGTGTTCAAGTACAAATTAGCTGCCTGCACCTTCAGTAGATATTTCTTCCAGAATATCTCTGTAATGGGGTATTCACTCAAATGAGTCCCAGTGAAATTCTTGTCATTGTTGAGCACGTCTCCTAGATCCTTTCCTCTTTGCTTTCTGCATTTTCACTTCTTTGTGAAGATGCTTAATGCAGTATAATTGAAACAATTTTATTGTCTCCAGCCATCCATTCTACTGTTTCAGTGGCTGAAAATACTGGTCAATTTGACAAGTTAATATGACTTTAGTGGTCATTTGAACTCCTTAAAGCCACTGGTTGCTAAAATTACTTGTCATCTTCCTTCACCTGCAAACTGAATATAACTGGTCCTTGAGAAAAAGAGGAGAAAATTTTTTTCCCCACCAAAACCATTTACTGAAAGAGATAATTGCAAGTTTCACTAATTGATAGGGCATTGACTCTTCCTACAACAGTCCTGAACCACTTGAGAGCAATACTTGGTACTCTCACCTGGAGCTCTGCTGATACCTTCAAACTTTAGCTTGTCTTCTTCCCACAGGGCTGGATCATTAAAGACAGAATGGGTTACACAACCATTTCAATTCTTCCTTTCATGTAGATCTTTTTTGTAATCTAATTTATCTGTTAATTGGATGCCTAGTGTTCAACAAATGCAGTTCAAGTTTACACTTGAGCTTAGTGCTTTGACTGTGTAACTCTAAGTAGATACGTACAGTTAATATTGGGGCAACTGCCAAAAGAAAGAACAAAAACATTTCTTTCTCCCACCCCTGTCTTTAAGCATACCTAATTTGCCCATGGAACTCAGTATCAGTAGACACAATTAAGCCAAAAGTTTAAGGCTTTTTTTTTTTTCTGTTTCTGTGTATATCAACAACATCCCAGAAACATTGCTTATAGTTTTTTCAAGATTTCTCAAGCTTCCGTCTCAAACTGCCACACAAACAAAATACCATGCAAGTATGAGAATTATGCAAAGGACTTGATCCTGTTCCCCTTGCAGCCAATGGCATTCCAACTCAATCAGCTAGACCCCACCATATTTTTACTTTAGATCTATTTTTTTTTTAGATTATATGTTACCCTATATAGATTATACCATACGCTCTCATAACACCAATAATGGTTGCCATTGACTTATAGCCACAACTACCAGAGAGGTATTGCAGTTAGCTCCTGCCAAGAGGTCACCCCGGGAAGTTTCTGATAAATCAACGGGAGCTTTATGGACTGGTTCTCTTCTCCCTTCCAGGAATAAATGCAAACAGTGTCACTGTCTGGACACTTGTCTTCTACACCAAGAGTAATTCATCAGTGTGCTGAGAAACACCATCCTGATCTGTTCTACTGCACCCTTTCCCTTCAATATCTTGAGTTTCGGTTTCTATTCTTTAAAATCTGTTCAACAGGAGAACACAGGTAGTGTTAAATTAACACAGGTTTCTGTGTCATTCGCACTACGGTGGAGTCACTTTTCAAATCGCTTGCTAATTTTAATGGGATCCACGTAATGAAACACCCCACTTTGGAAACTTACCATTTTTGTGTCTTTAAATATAAACTTTGAAGACACATTTAGTAACACTATAATCTTGTTATAGGGATAATACTTTTTTTTTTAACGGTGATTAGCAGGCTTTCTTAATAACTGCATCAATTTTTCCTTACAAAGCCAACACAATTACTGCTCTGAAAAAAGGCTAGATGTCAGAAAACGTAAACTAGCTGCTCTTCCTGAAAAACACACATCTAAATTCTTCTGCGAGCCCAGTTTCCTACAGTTTTCTGTCCTTTAGCCCTTGCTCCTCATCTATATCCTAACCATACGCTCTGTTCAGGAAGTAGGAGGAGATGCTGCAGCCCGCCAGCTGTTCCCAAAGCTGCGTGGAAGGGTTGAGTCCTGCCCGCCTTCCCCTCGGTGGGGGCATTCATTTGGGTTTCTCTCCTCTACCGATTTTCACCAAAGTTACAAGAACTTAATTATCACCAACATTTATGCCCTTCTGTCAAATTTGGTTGAAAAAAACAATACTAGGAGCAGGCTGACAGGTAGAGCAAATGATCACATAAGCCTGGTTTTTGTAGGTACGCAGCCTAAAGGATGCCATAAAAATCTACAGAAAAATCTAAAGCCCCACATTAGAAAAACCGCTAGCTGCATGATCTGAGTTAATGTTTCATTTGTATACGGGTGTGTATTTAAAGATAATTAATATTAGCTGTGACTTTTGAGACTGGTATCAACACAGTCTCCCTTTGTAGTGCCTACAGTTTTGTAAATGCAAATAATTTTGAGTTCAGTTTTGCATTTTTAATTATTAGCAGGCAGAGTTCCTTTGGTATTTAACTGCCTAACCATGACTCAGGGTAGACACACACATCCATGGCAGTAATTGTGACTAGGATTTTCAGGTGTAAAGAAATCAAAGTGGATTTTTTTAAAAAATTAACCCCCAAGTGAATCTTGAACAGAAGTACTTGAAATGCATGGGCTCGGATTTATTTTTTTAAAGCTTTGGTCAAAGAGATTTCCATTAGTTGAACTAAGGCAGTGCATGTAATATTAATATGAACTCACACTGTTGTGAACGCTTACTGTATAGTATGGAGATATACTGTGATATTAAAAAAACCATTATTTCGAAGTAGGCATGCCAAAAGCAGTTCTCTGGAACAGAAGGTGGCCTAATTATTAAAAGAAATGGCTTCCATCTCTGTGATGGTCTGACTGTTTGTGGATAAAATCCTACAACTGTGAAGGGCCTCATGCACTGCAAAAAAAAAAAAGGAGAAAAAAATCAAAGCGTTCAGCAGCCATACATCAGAGAGACTATACAAGAAGGGTATCGTATTTTTAGAGACCCCAGAATTCCTGAGCAAAGTAGTAGTTAGTACCAGGTCTACATCAAAAGAAAACAACATTCTGTGTCATCACTGGCCTCCTCTGTGATGTTTTGCCCTCAGCTTCATAATACTCAAAAAGTCATGGTTAAAAAAGACAGACTGTCCCTTTAAAATTAGATCATCCCTTTTATTAATATGCAGAATGAGTTGTCAATTGACCAAGCAACAAATGTACATCCTCATATCCTCATTTTCACTTCTATCTATGAATATTTTAAAACCCTAATGTGTGCTTGGCCATTTGGGTTTTAAGCAAAGACTTATCACAGTGTAAAACCCCTCATTTTTATCCCTTAGCTGAGGGCTTCTTTTTCCCTTTTCCAGGGTGTCATTAAAAATCTGATGCCAAGAGCTGGGACTTGGCAGGGTTTGCGATATAATTTGCAATCTGCAGTGTTTGCTGGCTAGCCCCCACCTGCCCCCCTCTTTTTTTTTTTCTTTTTTTTTCTTTTTTTTTTTTTTTAACCAGCCTGCCTGCTAGAGTCAATAGGGGGCATCCCTCATCTGTCTAAAAGAAAAATAGCAGCATACTAATTAGAATTCTATTTGCCAGAAGCCTCGGAGTTGCTGTGCTTATAGATTTCAAGCTTCTTTTGTTTGAATTAAATTGCCAACTTTTCCCCCCCCCCCCCCTTTCCTTCTTTGCACTAGGCATGAGAGAGCGGGTGCCTTATTTGATTGAAAGAGGGGGGTAGGGGGATGGGGAGGAGGAAAGCCTTAGCTATGGAAATGCTGAGGAAATGTCAGGGTTGTGTTTAAAAATGCCTGGTATGCTTTTCAGTGCCTGACTCCTGTCTTTCTAGCAGGGTTGCGGAGGGGAGGAAAGGGGGCCTGGCATTAAGCGCAGGCACTCTGCCCCTTCTCCCTGACACCGAAATTCTGGGGGAGAGCTGACATGCTTTTCCCCAGCTCAAAGCCAGATGGTTCAAGCTTGGATAAAACCTTGGGATGAGATCACAAAGCTTGTTCATAACAGAACACACAACATCTCTGTTTTTCTGTTAATACCTCCTTTTGTACGCATTGTGCGGGGTGAGGGAGGGGCCAGGGGATATGTCATAAATCCAAAGGAAAATGTCGTATTTAACATTAATTTGTTTTCATAACCCTGTGAAAGAATTCAAGCTTTCCCCATTAAAATGTCATAATTAACCATCGAGAAGTTTTATTGCAAATAATTTTTTAAGTTCACGAATAACTGAACAAAACGCACATCTGAAAGTTTTCCACTGCCCTTAAGCGTCTGAATATATATATATATTTTTTTTTTTTTACATGCAAGGAAATGTTTCACAGAGCAAGCTTCAAGCACGGCCACATTTATGCAACTTCCTAAGTTTAGGTGACTAAATAATATTAGGACTGAGCTCAGTTTCCATCACCACAAATTATGCCCATGCACAATACGGCCATTGACTCCAGCCATTCACAGTCAAGTCTCATGCACTGATTCACAACCGAGGATAAGCGAATCATGGGGACAGAATAATGCATTCGATGATCTTCATATTCCTCATAATGATGGAATGCTTGCAAAGGAATAAGAATTCTTTTCAAATGCATTAATCAGGCAAATTTACTTGACATTTTCATGGATTTGCTTTCTCCTTACAAATCCTTAACAGAGCTCACCTATAGCTGCGATGGGCGCTCTCGGATGGCACGGCTGCCGTTCCCTACCCAGATAAGAGTCCGCTCCTTATTGGACTCCTGGCATAAATACTACATAAATACTTACTATACAGTATGTTTAAAAATTTTGTATGCATCAGCCTAAAGGCTTGCTTTCCTTACTGTTCATTCATCCTAGTGTAATTTTGTTTCATAAATGCCCGGGAAAGGGCAAGATATTTTGGACAGGACTATGAGCATGGGAAAAGGAAATTAAGGCTAATTTCAAGTTTGTCTCATTTGTCTGACAATGCTTCAAATCAGTAATTTATAAAGCCAATTTCTACTCCTGAAAAATTTGACCCTCAAATTTAGTGTAAAAATAATACTGAAATTTGCCATTGTGTTTGACATAAATATTGTTTTAATTTTTTTCTTCTAAACTGGGAAACCTTTAAGAATTAATGATGTTCTAATTTTTTGATGGAATTCAGGCTCATGCCTGAAATACTATTTTTTTCCTTTTAAAAAATTATATATACTTTATCATAGTATATTTGATTTTGGCTTCATAGATGCTGTAATTATTTTTGCACAGTCCTTCAAAATAAATTTCCTGAAAAAACACAGAGCTAAAGTACCAGCTAACCATCGCATTTTTATGTATTCATTAAAGATAAGATCTTAAAGGAAAGAGGGAAAATACGGACATTAGTAACTCTTACATATACTCCTTGGTGCTATTATATTTTAATTAGCACAGTTTGCAGGCTGTAACCTTTCCTAGGCCTACATGATGCATGAATATTTTATTTGCATTACTATAAAGTAAAAATAATTTGATTATCATTTGTACTATTTATGATTACATGTTTCTAGACACGCACATAGTCTCTATTTATAGCGGACTTTAACGTTCTTAAATAGCATAGAGCGCTGACAAGCAAAGTCTTGATGTTTACAGTATCATGCAAACCCCGAAGCCAACCATGTTCACATCCCTTTGAATTACTTTTCCAATTCGAAGCCTCTAAGAACCCAGTCCTCCTTTATCTCTTCTCGTTATAAAAAGTGGCAGGAGGCAGAGTGGCAGAATGACCCACAAGATGGCACCTGTCACCAGTGGGATTTCTTCTGCGTTCTGCAGGCCAAATTTTGTTTGAACTCACTATGGCCTCTGTCATATCCTCATTTTCCCTTCCACTCTTGCCTCTCCTTCTTAATCCCCTCCGTGCAGGCTCAGGCTCTGTTTACCCAGCTTCTGAAACCTTTTTTTTTTTTTTTCCCTACAAGAAGCCAAAGTAAAACTTCATTGAAAGAGGGGCTCAGGATTAAGAGGCAAACCCCGTACAGGAGGAAGCCGGCTACACCACCTGCCGCCTTTGCCCGCCTTCACTTAAAGACAGTTTCTCCTATACGCGATTACCAGGCTCGTTCTTATAGATGTGCATCTGAAATACATGATTACTTTAGGTCTCGAAGGTGAGGGAGTTGATTAGCTCTCTAATGAAGCCTTTTGTTATTACTTACAGACAAAGTACATCACACAGATGGAACGTACCGTAAGACCGCTTCCTTATGCCGGAACGGACACATTTTAACTGGTAAGATCATCCAGAACAATGAGGTAAAGCAGTTTCTATAAATACAGAATCAGTGGAATTTTTAAAAAACAGATTAAAGGCAGTGACAGAAAACAACAAACAAGCACCATTAGCCCTAATGCCCCGAAGATGAAACTGATAACTCATCTGCTACACAAGCCATTTAGTACTTTGTCCAAAATTACGTAGGGGAACATTCACTAGTTGCCTCATACAGAGTTATAGTAAGTTTATAAAGATGATGTTGATGAGCATCCCTCGTATCTTTGACTACACAAAGGACCAAACCCAAATGCTCTTACAGAGACACAGCAACCACAGAAAAACCTTCAAGCTGCAGGTCACTCCATCACTTAATTCCACCAACTGCAAAGGAGAATTGTTCTTCCACACAAAAGCATGCAGCAGATCATTGGGACATACATAAAGCATGGAGAACCGAGCAGCTCTTCTCCTGGAACATGCACCCATTCTGGCCCTTGCCTCTTCCTCCACCTCCAGTTTTGAAGACTTGCCCACCCTCAGGTTTTCCTGTATCTTCCTGTGCCTGAGCACACCACATCAGCCTGTTGGTCTTTGGAGCTTGAAAAGAGAAAATATATCTTACACCCTGTTCCTAATTGTCCCCATTCATCCTTCTATCAACTTCAAAAACGCACCTAATTACCCCAAAGCATAAACAGGGTCTTTCAGTAGCCACCAGTAAGGGCAGGAGGGAAGAATGGTTCAAAGTTTTCCTTTTTCCTAATGAAGAGGGCACAAGCCTCAAGTCTTACCTAGGGAAACATCTTAAGTCATAAAGAATCTCATAGTTTCACCAAATCTAGATAAGAAACTCTTGTTTACATATCATTTTAGACCAAGCCAAAATTATTAACAATGCAGTTACATTTAGACAGAAGTTAATCACAGTGTTAAAAATAGCTATTACTAATGTGAAACCTTTAAAAATATTAGTATCACCCCAATGATTAAGGATATCCTTTCAGTAACCATCCACGATTAACAGAGACAGCAGACTGCATTTCTGTAGCCCATAAAAGTTGCTTTTGCTACGAACATCCAGAAGTAATTCTCACCTTTCATGCAAAACAATCAGGCCATAAACACACATTTTACTGAAATTCATCAAATCCTGGAAATCAATACAGATCCCAAGAAGCCAGCTTAATTTTTGTGGTCCCTTCATATCCAACTGAATAATAATGTAGGGGTGTTTAAAAAAAAAAAACCAAAAAACACACCATGAAAAACCACACACACACATCAATAGCCTCCCTTTGAATTAGGTAACGTGGATTCATAAAACTAAAGTAGGTTTATGAATCACACCAATTTGCCTTGAGTTTTTGGGGATGAAGGATTTGGTTTGACCTTTTTGATTTTTCATTTTGAAATTACTTTTATTTCAAGTTTTTCCTTGTAGATTATGAAATCAAGCAAGTCCAACCCAGAATGAGCCATTCTGATCAATCTGAAAGGCAGCTTTTTTGAGAATTTTCCACTGCCAAGAATTTGAAAATGTCACATTTCATTCCAGTATGAACAGAAGCCAGATTTCAAACTCTCCAAATCCTTTGCGAAATGAAATTTCTGCCTTTTTCACAACTCCAAAATTAATTTTCCTCGAAATTGCAGGGTGGCTTAAGATAGTGGTCAGCAATTACAGATAACTCGTGGATGGATTTTAATAGCATTAGCATGGCAGGGGCAAGGCTAGGATCGCGGAGCTGGAGCATCTTGAGGGAAGACTGTGAGAAACACCAGGTCTCCCAGCTCCTGGCTCTCAGTGAATCCCAAGCTCAGGCGAGCTGGGCTCCAATGCCTCGCTTCGAAGCAAGATATAGACGCCGGAGTGAATGCCAGCATCTCCTAGCTCCCACTGAGTTTCTATCAATATTCTTAAACTTTAAAAAAGAAAAATACAATCTGGTGTAACAGCCTTAGAAGACTGCTGACTACTGCTACAAGAAGCTCTCTACAACTGGAGCCTATATAGGGATATAAATCCAAGAACTGACCTGTAGCTTTCCACCCAGCCAAGGAAGCTATTAAATTCTTGCTGATTTGAGTTACTCTCCAGTAATGGGGTGCCATTTCCTGAAAAAAAAAAGTAATCTCCCAACATCCCTATAAGGGACAATTTCCTAAGGATTGTGATTTTGCCACAGAACTATTTAAGAAAATTTGGAAGTTACGAAGCCAGGTTAACATTGAATCACAACTCGGTGGCATCAAGGCATCACACTTTCTCTCATGGCACCGCACAGAAACATCTCACCCTGACATAGACCTTCTCTGGAATGATTCTGGCATAGGCAAGATCACCGCTCAGGTGGAAAAAACCTCAAAGGTCACACAACCACCAAGGCAGACACATAAAAACCATGGCATCCCTTCTTTACTGAATGCATTTCACAGCCATCCAACCAGACCCAAACACGGATACACCGTTCTCTCCTCAACGGGCTAAAGCTGTCCCACCATCCCCCGCTGCACGCAGGACGGTCTCCGTCCTTTCCACACCGCGGGCGGTGGGGCTGGCAGAGGGCTGGGCACAGAGCAGGCTGCCTGGGCTTTGCAAGAGTTGCCCGTGCTTTACAAAATTGCTCCAAAAGAGGTTTTGGTATTGAAGCTGTGCAATTAAACTCATCTACAGCTGGTCCAATAAAACAAGTAAGAGAAATTCTTGGTGTGTTAAAGACAGCTATCATTTGTGGTTTTTTATCGTTGTTGGTTCACAGCGTTTCCTGTGTGAGCTCCATTGCTTCTGCCGCTTTTAACTACCATCCTGCTCACTTGGGAGTCATATTTAAGGTCAGCCAGTATACATTAGTCCTGCCCAGAGTAAAAATTTACTCCTTACGCTGGAAACGACAGGCCTGTAAAACAACACACGAAGAAAAAAGCCATTCATTATTTATAAAAAAGCAAAACTGCACGGCTGTCTTTCCTTGCATTACACAAATCCAGTATGAAAACTCTAACCTGTATATTATTATAAAAGCTCTGTCCCCTGTAATATCTCTTTGTTTTTGTAATTATTTTAGGCTTTCCACTCAGGAGCAATAAAAAGAGCTTCTATTTTCCCAGCACTCAGATGAAATAACTTTGAAATTATGCCTTGTAGTTTTCTTTAGTATAATTAATCTCAAGATGTCACTCCCCCCAGCCGATATGATAGTCTCATTGGAGTGGACTGGGGGGGAATGGCAGTGAAGAGAAGGATATTTTAGTTTTCATTCCAGTTAACCACTTCTTTTTCCAAAACAAGATCATAAAATCAAACAAAACCAGCAAGAGATAATCCTCCACCAATAAATTTATCAAGAGCGAATTTTCTGCAGGCTTGCTAAACTGTCATAAAGGGGAGGAGGTAGAGATCAAATATACTGTTGAGTAAGGAAACAGAGAGCACAAACTTTGTCCTCAGCTCGGGGACAATGATGCTCAAAGATTAACCCACCCTCTCAATTAACACCTCACATGAAAATCCCAGCAAGGTCATGGGATCTGTGCTGCAACTCGGTCAATCAGCATTGCCTGCCTCCATACAAACCAAGATCGAATGCAGAATTAACACTGGTCCCCCAAGCCCTCGCTCACAGACTCACGTCAGATTAAGCCCTTGCATGGAGGAGATATGAAAAGCATTTCTAATTAGGGTCTGAGGTTACTGGTTAAAATGCAGTCAAGCAGTCTACCAACCATTCTTCTCCCCCCTTTTTTTTTATAATTTTAATTAAACTCAGATACTATTTAATTCCTACCTGCATATATTTAGTACTACTTGAATGCAAACCTGATAAAGAATACTCCTGATCCCCACTTAGCTGCCACAAGCACTTATTAAAAGGAGGGTGACTGTCTTCAAGATCTTCCATGGGTCCCTTTGCAATAATTACTTTTTCTATCAAATGAAAAGCATAATATTTTTCTGTAAATAGATTTTTTTTCCTTGTGAAACCTTGACTTCTCTACTCTCATGACGAAATTATAATTATAACTTCAGTGTAGTGGTTAGTTACTGTCATTCCAGTCCATGAGGACATTTTTTCCATATATGCTCTGCTCTTCTTATTCCATTGCTTATAGGATTCTTGAGATGTACACTTGAGGACATTTTGCACCCCTTTATTCTCACAGAAGCATTGCTATACATCCCGTGTTTTGGGGAATGGGAGGGAGGGGACTTTGCACTGGTCGGATCCTGTTAAATTACTTGTTATTCTAGGGCACTACACAACATTTCTGCCATTGTGCGATTAGCAATCTAGATCTCTCCATAACAATTTTTAATATCTACCATGACCCTGGAAGCCTTAATGTTACGTCTGCAGCATACTAAAGCCTTGTGACTCCAAATTATAGCTCTGAATAATTCAGGAATTGTAACGGTAGCTCTGCACTTATTAAAGCACTGGAAAAACTTTGGGATTCTCATATCTACAGGCTCTCCATTATTATTCTGATTATAAAGATGTTTTAATATATGCTGTTGCTATTCTTACACATTACCACAATACCATTTGCGAGGAGTCAATAAATGATCCAAGTAAACTCCTGTATTAAGCGGCTCTACCTCAGAATATCAAGGGATGCAGTAAAATGAAGCTTCCTTTCTTTCAGGGAAGATGGAAATTATGTAATAATCTTTACATTAAATTTTAAAATGCCAAGTTATGCCTTAGACATTACAATAAAAATCTGGTACCAAACTTAAGCAAAACAAAATCATGTACATACAGAAGATCTCAGGTTTTTCCCAGTACACTCACTAACGCAAATAGGGACAAAATTAATGTAAGTCTAACTAGTTTAATAACATATTAAACACATTCTGTCTGTGCTAATCCCAAGTAAGCAGCTATAATAAGCCTTAGTGACAAGGAGGATCTAATGAAGAGTTGAATTTTTCATAGCGGTTTTATTAGGTTCATCAGCCTCCTCAAAAGTCCAGGCCTTCAGTGGTGCCAGCTCTGAAATCTGGAAGAGATTATGTTCAATTTATTGAGAATAAACATCTCATTTTTACAAGGAAAATTTCATTTGATGACAAAACTTGTTCATGTCCTAAACTTTGAAACCCTGCCACTGGATGTCATACTTGAGTAGCTTTGGGTAAATGTAAAAATTATTTAAAAGCCTCAATAATAATACTGAAAAAAATCCACAAGGCATTTTTAGTCCGAGAGTAATCTATAGCACAGAAAGCATCCAAAATAGCATTTTGGCAAAGTTTATTAATCAGCTGCTTTCCCAATCTGTTGAAAGAGTTTCATTACTTTCTGGACAGTCAGGCACTTGCACGTACATTGACTGTCCTCAGTTGACCACCCTACACTGCCTGTGCTGGGTATGACTCAGTTAATGGTTTACCAGAGCAGATATCCCACACTTACTAGAGCTCTAGATTCATTTAGAATTCAAAGCATCCTCTCCCCAAAACCTTGCAAATTATCAGATGGGTTAGGGGGCAGGGGAAGTAGCCATAGCCTTTCTCACTAAATGAAGCCAGTAAAGTGGGTCCAAACCAAAAAGAAATCCTAGTGCGACCACTGCTTATGCTGTCAGGTTTAAAGCAGGTGATAAGACTTTGTTTACAACCGCCCTCATAATATCTGGTGTGAAGCAGATGATAAGGTTTTATTATTGCTGCCTACTTCTGAAAGAAATTACTTTCCATGTGTGTAAAGCTGTACATCACAGGAGACTCAGGTTGAGTAGGAAATCTGTCTGTTCAGGAGAAGGAGGATGAAAAGTTCCTCCGTATTACACCTTTACAGATGTTAATGGGTAGGTGGTGAAAGCTGGCTGCCCGAATGCCGTCTTCATGGGAAAACAGACACTGCGCTTTCCTGTGCGGGTGCCTCAGTGCTCTGCAGCACAGCAAGAATGGGACCACAGCCCCCCAAAATTCTGCTCAGTTATCAGGACATGAGCAGTTTAACCTGGAATCAATGCTAGGGTGGCATGAATGCACACACAGAGTTGAAGGCAAGCCCGGGATCTTTGGTTTTCCCTTAATTCCAATTTATGAATTAAGCAAATTAAAGTTCTTGGTTTTTACAGCCATCAGCTGCTCCCATACTAATGATACTTTCACTCCTTTTATACCACATGGTGGAACAAGCTTCTCACCATTGGTAGGAATTGTAGACAACTCTTTTTGGCCATCCAACCCAGTTTTATATTCAGAAAACCTCTTTCCCCATCCTTCACAGATAACCTGGTTGGGTGAGTTCAGAGTTTTTGTTTGTTTAAACCAAAGTTTAGTAACTTCATTATTTAATTCTCCTTTGAGCTTCAGAAGGTGTGGAAGTGTTTTAGGATAAAAGTACAGGAAAATTTATTTAAGAAAATACTAAAAAACTGAATAGAAGCCTTTTTCTATCTACTGCTGTCGAATCTGGAAACTATTTCTTTTGATGCTGTTTTAAAGCAATAGTAAAGAAATAATGAAAAATACTTTTAAAAACAGGAAAAATGCATTCTTGTCCTTTCCCATAGTGAAAGGGAAGCAAAGACTATCCTCAGCTCCAGAGATTTTCCATTCCTGAAAGATAACAAGAAATCCACAGAATGTTGCTAGGCAAGGAACTGGAGCAGACAGCAAGACCAGCATTCTGGAAAACTCCTCGAAATCCTTCAGGATTAAGGATACAGACATCATACTGGGGTCCATGTTTTACTTCTAAAGCATTTACTTTTAGAGTATGTCCTGATCTGAAACAACAGACAACGAACCACCATGGAAACAAGAAAATAAACTCTTGACAAAAGATTTTTCAATCTTAAATGCACCATCATTTTTAATAAAATGCGCTCTGTCGCTATTATCTATCCTCAAATTACATCTGCCCCTTACTTACACTGATTCAGTTGAGCATGCAAAAATACTACCTACCCCTATGTACATTAAAAGAGCTCCTGTTTAGGTTAACAGAAAAAACTTATACCTTAAAGAGCAAAAAACTTTAGAACACACTGTTCGTTTCTCAAGCTCATCTCCCCCATTCAGCTAACCAGTATTCTTTTCATTTAATCTGCTCAGGTAAAAATAACCATTAAATAACACCTAAGTATCACTTAAATTCTATTTTGGGGATTTATGGCTAGGATTAGCTTTGTGTCACCTCTTAGTACAAGGTTGAATGACAGAAATTCATTTAACCACAGTTTGAATCCCATTTCTTCCCTGCCTCTGGATTCATATGCATTTTTCTTTCTAACATATATTGATCTCAGAAACCCAAAAACACTTTTTAACACTTTATTAAACACAATATATACAAGGTAACATATTGAAAGTATAATAATCAGGCCAATGGTAATATAATAATGGTAGTCAAAGCTCTATCAAATATGTAACTAATATTTTAATTATATCTCTCGTATCTGCGCCCCACTGTGAAAAATAACTGGGTCTAGTAATTTTCATGGACAATGACAAGATTACTATTACTAATGGTCTGAGGTACAAGTGTTTATTTTTAACATTATTAACGGTACTAATTATGATGAATATGATTATTTAGAGTCATTATGTGGTAGAAGAGTTTGATGATCCACTCAGGTGCCTAGAATTTAACATTCTCCATCTACCATCTATGGAAATTAATGACATAGCTTAACTCTATTGTTATCGTACTCACTGCCATGAAAATTGCTTTTAAAGAAGAAAAAAGCAAAAGAGACCAGCCAAGTGTGCTGCCCATTTCTTTATTATCCTGCGAACATTTATGTTTGCAAATCAGTAAGAAAGCCTGATAATAAGACGTTACACACTGGAAAAAATGAGACAGTGACTTTTACAGACGGAAGGACAGGTCTCACAAGCACTTCTCCACACAGAAATATTATTTTCATTATTGCAGGGCTTTGGAATCAGAGCCCTTGGGCTAGGTACTAGGTATACATGAGTATCCAAAAAAGCTTACATAGGCATAGCAGACAAAGGAATATTTTGTAATGCCCATTTTGCAGACGGGAAGCTTATACCACAAAAATCTGAGGGGCCCAAGACCATGTAGTTTATGCCACTCAGAGCATCTTCTGGCATACCTGTGAGCATGGCATGCTTTACCTCCCTTCACAGTCTGTCCACCTAAGCATCTTCACAGGTATTTCATACGCGATGCATTTGGGCAGACAAGGTGCCGCATGAGCTCAAAGACATGCTGCGACTGTGCGTGCAGACTCGCAGGTAGGGAAACCTTGTTTGGTGGGCACCCTTGGGCTCGTTATTGGCAGAAAGCGCCGACAGAGACACAAAGGCTGCAGCAGGGATAGGCACAGGACACCCGTTTCCTAAAACCAGAGTCACAGCCTCAGCAAGAGGCCACCACAAGTAGAATCAATATGCTGTCCATATATCCATGGCATGGCCTCGCAGGTCTCAACGAGGAAAGCATATGTATAATTTTGCTATCGATTTTGAAGCGAGTTGATGCTTACACCCTTGCAGGACTCTCAGCCCAGCAAAACGGCTCCTACAGATCCCGTGGGTTGCTTACATTTTCACTGCTCACCCGCTATAAACTACTGTCACCTCTGCAGCGAGATTCCTCATGGCACACAGAAGAGAGGGCAGAATCATTAACTGGTTAAATCTGATAAATACAGACTCTCAGAAAAGGAGGGAAGAAAACGGACCATTCTCACTTTGTACCGCATTTCCATCGGTGACTGGCACGCTATTAGGATCGGGATCAAAGGGGGTGGGATGCTGGTGTCTTTGGATTTGGGCCTTTCACATTGTCTGATTGATGGAACTGAAAGGCTTCTGCTTGTAAAGCAGTCACCCCAAACAGCTGTCTCTTGCTCCTGTCCTCCTCTCCATTGCAGCATACGCAGTTCAGATTTCATTTATCAGCCCCTTTGAATAGCAACACTCTTACACTGGAAGTAAAGCCTTGCATTAAAAAGGATGCTTCGCAATTTGCATGCATGCACTGTATTGCTAAGTGTTGTATGGCATTAGTTGCCAAAGGACATGCAGCAACGTGTATCTCCTATCTCCCCCACTTTTCTGGTTTCTTAAATTATCAGTGTTTTACTTCCCTTTCATGTTCAAAGCATGGCAAATTTATTTGATATATTCTGAATGCTGAAGCATGCCAATGACATCAATCAAACTACAGAACACTGGGAAAGCTGCTATAGAGTAATCAGAATTGGCCATAAGCTATAAATATCCACTGTCTCACCATTCTCTTGGCTGCTACGCAAACTTTGATCGTTAGCACTGATCAAAGATCATGAGGGATAAAATGGTATTATGATATAATGGCATGTAGGCTACAGCTGATACTAAGGGCTATAGATGACCTATGCTTGACTATATCGTCTTTCTCTACACACCAGGAACTTTCATTAAAATGGCAGACTTTTTCTGCTGTACCTTAGAGGATATGTAACAGAAAACTGTAGTACAATCAGAATAGTCATAACTATTCATGACCAGCCTGAAAGTTTTGTATTTGTATTCTCTGCAACATGCCTCCTTCTAACACTGCACAGGTGACTCTCAGACAACGTCTAATTACGTCTGAAAGGTCACAAAACACAACTAATGACTTTTTATTGTTTTCTTGCTTTTAGATGGATTGGGTGTTTCCTCTCTAATAGCAGGACATACCAAGCACTTCACAGGTAGATCTTGCATAGTAGATTTATGCAAGTTAGGCTTCACATTTTAATCTAATCATTATCCATATGAGGATGGTGTCTTAGTGAACATAACTTTTTTCATTTGGAAAACACCTCCACGCTCAAAATAATATAGAATATGAACTCACCTCCCTTGCCTGCCAGTACAGTTCCCGGTTCCGTACTCTGAATTAAGTATTTAAATACCTTACCAGAGCTCCAAAGCTTTCAGATAAACCAAAGTAGTATCCAACCTCACAGTTGTCAAATAAAATTACATAGAATTGCTTTGTACGAAAGAAATTAAATGAATACAGCCTCATTAACTTATGAGTAATTTTCCCAAGAAATCCACACAGAAAAAGAACTGTGACTGTTTAAAGTTCTCTCAATCTTTTACTTCGTCCAGGAAAATTAGAACATCTGTCTTTTAAATTTAAGAGTTCGCTTCTCCAGTCAGGGACAAGAATGCCAAGTGACTTGTATGGCCACAAGCATTTCAGAGTTCTTACCAATAAAATCTACGTAGGTAAATTGTACAGTTAAAACGAAAAGTGCTGGATACACATGCATAGGCAAGATTACACCAGATAGGCAAAATTACACCTGAACAACAAATCAAAGTCCATCTTTCAAACAGAAGAAAGGCTACAATTTTCTCAAATGTGTTATTCAGCATGACGTTCTCATTCTGCTTTGTTAAATATTGCACACTTTGAGCCTGTAGCTCCAATACTTTCAAAAAGTAACTTAGGAATAGATAGGTGATTACAGTTATCCCTATTTTACACGTCAGAAAAAAAAGGCACAGAAAAAAGAGGTGACCTGTCCAAAGTCCTATAGAAAGGCTAAAAAAATTCCATAAGAATCAATCCCACCTCTCTTGGGTCCAAGCCAAGATATTTCTTCAGCCAAGGTGGGGAAGGGAAATCAACCAGCAGGTGAACCCGTATTCTCATTAACCAGTTCTGTATAACCATGCTCTCCCACCCCCACCCCCCCCTAGAGTTGCTTGAATTAATAGCGAAAATCATTCATATAAGTTCTTTTGGTGACATATTTAAAACAGCTGATTCATATACAGGCTTCACACTCCAGGTCAGAACAAATTGTCCTCAAAAGCAACACAGTTAAATTGAGTGGAACTAGCATCCACCAACTTCCAAGATACATAATATATATTATAAACTTGTCTTACTTGGCACCAATTTGACAACCTCAGTTTGAGAGAACAGAGAGTGAAAATGAGTTTTAAGCATTCAGCTACAAAGAGGGACAACATTCATCATGTACAGTCCCTTAACAGATTGCCCAGATTGTGGAGGCCCTTCAGCAGACTTGAAATTTAGTCTCCCCTGCTGCAGTTTTAGTTACTACATGTACCATTACTATGTAGCTACTACTACAATACAGACTACTATATAGTCCAGAGTTTCCCATGTAGAAATTTTACATATTCCATGTTGCTTACAACATAAAACTTGCTCTAGTCCTTCGTGGATCTACAAGGCAAGAACCCAAATTCTCTTCCATGCGTATGAATCTGATGAAGGAAAGGGCTGAAGACCAATACTGATCTCAATATTGCCAGAGACTGGAGTATCAGCCACTTTGAACCCATCATGGACTTTGATGTGAGGTCTCACTAGAATCCATCAGGTCTGCCTTGGAAAAAAATTGTGACAAAATGTGTTCAAAAAAGCAATGGAGAATCACATGGCCTTCATTCCATGCAAAGGTGAATTCAGCACTATTACATCATTCCTACAGGTATGACCCAAAATGGTTCAACATGCCATTTCTGATTTACATCTGTGTAAAGCAGAACAGACTCTGGCTCCTGGGAAAACATCTTATTTTATTGTGCCTTTGATTCTGAAAAGTATTCTTTCTTCACCCATTTTGGGAGGAGGAGACTATTTTGTGTGGTTTCTTCTGTCCCTGCTTATTACTGATTTGTGAGTTAAGCCTTCAGATTTCCTTATCTCACCTAAAAACAAAATAAGAGAAAAGTCCGAAGTGTAATTTGACTTTTACTTTAGGTCATTCTCAAAGTCATTCCGGCAGCAGTCTGATAAAATAAGCAGCAGAAACCAACAGGAAAATAACTGTATTACAGAGCTTATTCCAGCGCCTACCGAAGTCAATGGATGTCTGCACTGGTTACAGCAGGCATTTGATCAGGCTCAGGAGGGGATAATTTGGCACTCAAAACCACTTTACCTCCTTTTTTTCTAATTGCCATTATCTCAATCTCACTGGCACAGTCCAATTTTGGGCTTAGATTACATGCAAAGACCCATCGTGTCGTCAAAGACAATAATCATGATGCTGTTACAGTGCCTTGATTATATCCCTGTGTTTTTATCTAGTGGACTGGCTCCTGTGTGGGATGAGATTAGCATTTCCCACTGACTTCTGGTATGACTTTCTTTTAAAGCCTTCCCCCCCCCCATTGTAAGCCTAATGGTATATTCATTAAAAAAAAAAGCAGGCCTTGTGTTTGAATGACAGATAATTCAAATATTTTCTTAAATATATTTCAAGTATACTTAACTTTGCAAAATAAGTTTGTTTCCCAACTCAAATTCACATGTGCCAAAGTGCAGGTACATAGGTCCATAGGATGAGTATATCCTTTTCAAACGTGCTTTTTATCCAGTGATACACTGAGACCGTGTGTGTATTGTTACATACATACACCTGTATCTACCTAAACCCATCGACAGAAACATGTTGAAGACACTTGTGTCAATTTGGGGCTAGCGGATGCCAGCTAGTCAGTCCCAGAGAAAAGTATGTATATACAAACAAATATCACATCAGCCTCCTCACAAGATTTTACCATTTTGCCCTTAGTCAGAGGAAGGGATTATCCACAAGAATTAGAAAATCACTGCTTCCTTAATAAAGATGTCATCTAAATCTTTACTGGATGCACAAATGGAGAAGAGAACCGAGTACGATCAGCTGTGTCCTACATCTGAGCATGTCAACTTATCTGTGTTGACATATTTCTGGTATTCTTTTTCTAATCAAAAGGTCTATGGTAAACCTGGAAGTATACTGTGTGCCTAACAACATCAACTTTTCTCAATCATTTTAAACTACCCTGAAGAGAAAATCCCATAAATGCAAATCTCCAGGAGTCATCTTTCTAAGTTTGAAAATTGTCTTCTCATCTGCCAAACAAGAAAAATGATTGATTACATTTTCACAAATTTGGTCCCTCATTTTTTTTACCAAATACAGGACTTGTAAAAATGTTTCTAAGGTAAGACACAGTTTCATTATTTTGTTTCATTTCCATATATATATGCAATGAACATTGTGATTGCTTCAGTCATCTCTTTTGTAGGCCACATTATGGGACAGTCTTTTCCCAAATGCTCATCTTTTTCTTTCCTCCAAACTGATTCAATATCATCTTAGATTTCTACCCTCTGCAGAGCAAACATCTTTCCACAATGGATGGCATGCTCTGCTAGTATCTTTGTACCTCTCCATAGATTTTCATGAGTTACATGCTAACAGCCTTCTGCCTCTCCCTTTGCTAACTAGGGATCAAAACTGTTACTCCAGTTATCTTCACCAATCTAAATCCCAAAACAGCCCAGAAATTATCCGCATTCACCCTTTGATTACATTACATTCTCAACATCTGCCTAAGTATTAAAACCACGCTCATCATCATATGTGGTTTTCCAACCAGCTTTTGCAATAACACTAGCCCTTGATACGTAAGTACATTAAAACTGCCTTTCTTCTCTCCTGTCCTAATAATTAGCCCATACATGAACCGCCTGGAATGACCTCTTGCATTCAGGCTCACATTGCCCACCTGTACAGAGTTTCAAATACTGAGACAGTATTGTCTTACTGAAAATAAACCACAATGACCATGGCAGCAATGAAGAGATTTGTTCTTCTTTCATTCTTCTCTCCTGAAGAAAAAAAATCTCGGCAGTAGGATTTTTGAAAATAAACATTACCGTCAACTTTTTTCCATTTTCAACAGTTAAAGGCAAAGTTAAATAGCACTAATGTATTACATTCATTTCAGATCAAAGAAAGAAAATATATCATACAATGAAGTTTTCAAAACACATGCTCACACACTCTTGTGTTTTTAGGGGGCTTTTTAATGGAAATTATTGTCATTTAGTTCATGGATTATCTTGATTGAACAGGAAAGCAAGCATCATTTGGCACAGTGCAACGGAGGTCATGCACGACCTTGGGTTTTCTGAACATGCTTGGCCCATGAACATGCTTAGTTTCCAGTTCATAGCATAAAGGCGTTGACAGCTCTAGTGAATCCAGCTGTGGCGGTTCTGGAAGCAACCGCCTCTGCCAGAGCTGCCCCAAGAGAAAGGCAGAAGAGAAAACACACCCGCACTCGGGCTGCTTTTTGTTGAGTCTACTGCTGTCACTATTTATGTCAATGAAGGTGGCTTTCAAGCTTTTGGGCTAAATCAGTTACTTATCAGGTACTCACTGCAGTGCTCTGACTTTACTACACAGTCAGTACTGCTTCTGGTAGAGGAGCCAGGTGAACAGCAGCTCCTTACACCATTGCAGCAAGCCTCATCAGAAGTTACTTATCAGCACCTAAGTCACTGCTCTGCATTAGAGTCTTACACAGAGTAGTAACACATGAGGGATAATGAAAAGACAAGTAAGAATCTGTTGGAATGCTTACTGAAACCCTGGTATTTACCTAGACTATGAAGCACGGCAAAATATCTTCCTACTTATCTTCTACCAGCCGATATTACCAGTTATTGTCACTTAAATATTTTTCCAGCCCTTAAAACATCTCCTTCAGGGCAAGGATGCTGGCCTTACGCTAGCCAGTGACCATACTGAAAATAAGCCTTGGCAAAGAGTTTTGACAGATATTTTGGGCTACACATTTTGTTAATAATGCACAGCCACAATCAAATACTACATGATATTTTTATTAAAACCAATTGTGCATATGTTAAAGGGATTAAAAACTGGGTGATGGCTCGCAACATGTTGTTAATAGGAAATCAGTCAAAAAAACAGCATTTCTGTGAAGATGTGCCTTACACAATCTGTCTTGATCCACTACTGCAGAGTGTACACATCAACAAACCAGAAGGAAATAGAACAGGGCTATATTCAGAAATTTTGAAGAG